>NW_005187456.1:541762-576512 GCF_000239375.1 Pundamilia nyererei
AAAGTTATAAATTGGCGCCTAATTAGCTGTCGAGCTTTGGGTAAATGCACATCTAAAATAATGTAACTGTAACCACAGTTATTTGGAATCTTTGTGTAATTGTACAATTATTAAAAACACATTTCCTCCAGTAATTTGGTGTTTTTACAGCGCTACGCTCTGCTGATAATGATTCTTCACGACAAAATGTCCATGCAAACATAATGAAAGGAATGCATGTAGGGAGAAAAAACAAAACATACACCAAGGCGAGATCTGCCCCTGCTACATATTTAGATAAAAAATGAATGCAGGTACTTGAGCCATGTAAAATGTGTTGATTTGTTGCTCGATGTGTTGGAACAAAACAATGCAACAAAGGTTCCCAGGATGTTGTATCTGGGGTGGATGTAGTCATTATGGCCCATAATGAAGGGCCCTGCTTACCGCTGTGCATCTACTCAGCAACACTGATGGACTACACACACACACACACACACATTTAGACACATACATACACAGGCCAGGCCGCTGCCAGGCTGTCAAGTCCAAAAATAATTAGGCATCAAAATGAGTTTCCCTGTTTTTTTTTCCCTCCTCTTGTTCGTTTTATTCATGTGCTGGAACTTGGGAGACTGGCTAATGCAGTTAACATGCTCTCATCATGAATTTTCATTACACCATTACATGGGTACATTACAAGAGCAGGGGAGCTGCGACTACAGGGATGCCATCAACATGCATACACTGACAGACGCACACACACAAACAGACAGAAATCACAGACACACGTGCAGTAAACCCATACATTTATTCAGATGCACAACTGCATACTAAGTGATGCTGTATTGTTCTGGCAAATTTCAGTAAGATACTGCATATAGCTTCTTGAAACATACCTACATCTTGCATCTGTGGCACTCTTATAGACTGAAGGAGGAGATATGGTCAGAAGTTTTGGAAAATTCACAATGCTCTCTTGCTAAGAATGACCGCTGATCAAAAATATGAAACTGCAGAGGAATAACACTGGCAAACAGGTAGCCCTGCTCATTTCAACAGCAAATAAATCTCACAAAACAGAAAAACAGAAAACACTTCACTGGTTTATACATTTCTGCAAAACCATATTTGATAGCACTTTAAAAAAAATAACTTAGTTACTAAACATCAAGTGAGGAACAAATCTGGACAAGCTGATGGTGATTTCCCTAATATTCTTCTCACTCAGGACTACGTAATATAGCAGTAATACAGTTGGATGGTGCCATATAAGTAAAATGCTGGATTATAATTAGTTTTCTTGGTGAACTCTAATCAATGTAATAACAGTAAGTACACATTTATTACAGGAAATGTCAACTTTATAGACTCAAGTGTATTTATTTATTTATTGCCTCAGGTAGTGAAGCATCATAGTAAGTTACTCGGTTGATCTGAAGGTCAAAGTGATAATAATGCTATATATAGCTATTTGAAACTGTGTTTCTTACTGCCATTGCTTGACAGCATATAGGAAATGAAATGATCTATGGGGATTCTAAATATCACATTATTTCATTATGACTTTACTATGTACATTACATTAGAGTATTATTTGCCTTTGGAAAACAAAATAAACTCATGATCAAAAACGTTTTTTCACTTTAAGCAAAATTAAACAAATGATCCATATATCCTATGTCAACATGAATAAAAAATAATTATACTCAAAATTACGTCACGTATAATGATATAACAACAGCCCGCATTTTGCACTTGTTTTTACTGCGCTACAAGCTTCTTAAAGTACCTTTAAGACAACAAAACAAAATCAATATATAAAAAATGCAATACTATACCCTTAAAAGTAAATCCTACCCAGAGAGGGTAGTGCATGTTGTTGTTTTTGTTTTTGTTTTTTAAATAAATCTATTAATGATTTTATGAGCTTTAGGCGTCTTTTAAACTGTCTTTGATAACCTGAAATGTTTTTTTTATTGTGTTTTTAGACACGCTAAGGGACTGCTCATGCTATAATACATTCAATCTTTGTCTGCCCACTCATTCCTCCTACACAGGAAGGAGTACACAGTATATTTCTACACAGAAGTTGTGCAGCCAAATTTGCTGCACAGGTATGCAGGCCTCTAAAGGTTCTCATCTATAGCACATATATCATGTTGCCTAGCAACCATCTACCAAATGACCCATGGCACCTTATTAAAACATTGCATTATTTTAACTTCACAACAGTAAAATCAAGTTCTGCAAAAATTAAATTATGCACGATAATTTTGTGACATCATCGTGTTATATAGCAAACGCTTAACATTGAGGTAAAGTCACAGACCAAACAATACTGTAACATGTACTAGTCAAATTTAATAGACAGCCAGGTATCAAATTTGGTTTTAACTTTGGAAGTAAGCAAACACACAGTGCATATCTTTAAATCGTCAGTGTTGATGTAATTTTAAGCTTTTCCTGCCTTTTTAAATAACATCACATAGATTGCATTAAGTGGACATACATTCACTTATTTGCCAAACCATGTGTGCTGAAATTGTACCAACAGCGTTAACCTAGGCTGCTATGCATTTTAATGCACTTCTAGCTCCAAAGGGCTCTGCATGTGTCAATGAGCAACAAGAGCATGAGCATATGTAGGTGTGTGTACGTGGCTCTGCTTCTTAGCACAAAATGGGTTTTCTATTGCTGATCTGCTCATGCTCAATTACCCAAAGTCTCCTGGGGCTTAGAGAAGGTAAACACACATCAGCTGGATCTGATTTATTTTTCTGTCCCACAGCAGCTTAGAATTAAGACGTGGATGCTCTGTTTTTCTCAGCGCACTGGGCCTACACAGAAATATGCTTAATATTGTAACAATTACTTACTCACACGCGTGATTATGATTGTAATAGTTGCTTTGTCAGTTGCAGAATTTCACAGAGATAAAACATCTTAAGTAGCCATCCAAACCAGGCACTGAATTCCCAAGATCAAATATTCATAATCATCAGACAGTAATGCTACCGGTGCTTATGCTGCTAAGTTTAGAAAAGTCCTAGTTCTATGACAGATTAGACAGTGCTTGTGCCTTTGTAACCATGCCAAGGCCCTACATTCCCTGAAGCCTAAATTCTTCTGCCATCCCTGCCAACCTTCCTTCCTTCCTCTCAGTGCCTTCCTTCGCACTTTCCTTTGTTACCCGGCAGGTATCAGGGCAATGTGTGCACTTCACCTCCTCTGGTTCTTATGCATGGGTTATTGGTGTACTTGATTCTTATGAGCAGACTGCAGATTTAGAGCTTGGACCCCTGTTAGATCCTCTCTGAAATCAGACATGGGGATAGTGTAATATCCTTAGTGACACATGTGACAACTGTGTGGCCTTGACTGAAATAAAAGGCCAACTAGGAGAGAACAGAGGAGGATTAGGTTATTAAAATGACAAATTCCCCCATAATCTTTATTTTTTATGACTTTCTAATATTTATCTGCTTTATTTATTCATTCATGTTTTAAAATCTACTTACATGTACTTTTATAACAGCTCACTGCCTTAGCAAACCTCAGTGCTGATAAAAGTTTCAATAAAAAAACATTTGGATTTATACGCTCTAAGTTTGCTGAATTCTCATTATGAGTTCCAGGCATATTTCCTCTTTCTGTCATCTCCTCATGTGGGAATTATATTTGTTTTAAGCTTTATAGCATATAACCACATCTGGTGCTGAGCTTTACCATATACTTAACTAAAAGGAGTTTCTTGTGCATATCAATGCACATTTTCCAGAGTAAAACAGTAGCAATGCACCAAGTTTTCTGAGTGGCTACTTGAGGCTGACTACAAATCCCCATAGACGTTCATGCTAAAATGCAGAAATAAACATGTTTATATTGCAAAAAATGGTTTGGGCCTGCAAAACTAATTTGCCTGTTTGTGACAAACATACAAGAGTTAATAACACTCACTTAAATTGCACTAATGTTTTAAACTGTGCATTATTTGAGGGTTTACAGGTTAAGTGTTTTTCAAGCCTCCTGTTTTCGTGTTTAACAAATCACTGTGTATAGCAGATGCTGCATGCATGCCAAGCTAGCTGTGGAGCTGAAATAGCTAGCTCCCAGCATATAGCTATTTCATATATGAAATAGCCTCCTGGAAACACCAAAAATGGAATTTTTGCCATTTAAAGTCTCTCTCATCATCAAAGGATGCAATTTTGTCACGTGACAAATGTGACATTTTGAGAACCGCAGTCCACGATGTTCTTGAGGAAAAATCTCTGCACCATTGTGTGGAATTTATCAGCCCTTTCTACAACTTCTTCAAGTTGTGCCTCCTCCCAGGGGATCCGTCTTTGAACACATCATGGGTGATGTTTGCTAGTTTTGGGGAGGAAAACTAAAGGTGTGCCTGCTGTTCAGTAGCTCCAGTTGTAGTCTTTGATGATAAAACTTGCTGCAATACAAAAATCCTGAGTAAATCAATGCAGTAAAGGTTCAAAGCGTTCGATGGAGGCCCGTCTTTTACAAAACGTTGCTTGTGGTGAAGAGCTGGATTCACAGACGGGCTCTTTCCCATTTCTCTTTGTGAAGCGTGTAAAACGAGTATTTATCAAAACCATCTTATGCAGTATACCACTCCTGCAGACACTCTGTTGATATAGTTTTAAAAAAAAGGCTCATATATTCACAGTCAGTGAGGAGCTGCTGCATATACTGGTCATGTGGCCTTCTGACTAAGCAGTGGGAATCGTCCAATCTTCCATAAGCCACAACCACTTGCTTTGAGTTAAGGCATGTGGGTTCAAGGGTTAGTCCCCTGGCATAATGACTCATGCACATTTAATAGGTGGGTTACGGCAAAGGGGATCGCCCCAAAATGCTTCACAGAAACAGCAATGGCAAAAAAAAGTGAAACCTCAGTAGAATAGGAGGAGCTTCAAGTATCCAACCTCCTCTCTTCTCCTCTCTCTTGCCCATCTGTCCTCTTCCTCTTCTTTTCAAGCTGTCCTGTGCGATTGTTTGCCTTCTGAGCGTCGCTGTCTGCCAGACAGGACCGTAACATCAATGTTAGGAAACGTTCTTTCTCTGGTGTAAGGCTGCAATGACAACATCTGCCATGTTTCACTCTGATCTCTCCATCAGTGTGAATAAGCGTATTGCGGCGCTTCTTCAGATTGTCACTCACTCCTCTGGGGAGACGCTCACACACTGCTCCTTATTATCTTGGCAGGGATGGACGCCTTCAAATGGAAATGTCGCAGATGTAGATGCACAGGCCTTCACGCGCCAGCACTTATACATACTGTATGTCTTGCGTTGGCGCATGTCATATACACACAAACAGCAGCCTGCAGAGATATAGACATCAGTGTGTGGAGATATGTAAATGTGAAGGTATGCATGCATTTACTCTCTCTCCTCACATATATCCCATCACTTCAGAGCGCAGTACACGGGCTTAGATCTTTTTCCAGGGGAATGACATAACTCTGTCTGTAACCACTGTGTGGCCAACCCTAAACCCTACCCTAAACCTAAGGCCAGCCTTATTACAATGTTTGTCAAAAAAAGATAATTATTTAAATTACGGGGACGTAAAGCAATCATGCAAAATCATTGCGTTACATTTGCTGGCATGCCTTGTGGCCAAACATATAATATGTTTTGCTTTTGTTTATACATGTCTCTATGTGTGTATGTCTTAAGGAAGCGATGACAGCTGAGGGCAGAGTCTGATACTTTGTGTCTGTTCAGTTGAATTTCATTGAGCGTGTGCAACTAGTTCGTAGAGGCTGTGTTTGTGCATTCCCGTGCGCGCGAGCTGACCTGTAGTGCAGCCGTGTGGCTCTAGCTGACTACCTCTGTTAGATCCCTCTGTCTTTAGTGTCACATCAAAACATCTCATTATCTCCTCCTCTGTCATTGCTATTCAAACTGTTCTTTTTTCTTTCTTTCTTTCTTTCTTTTTTTGCTATTAACCACCTCTGTCTTCACCACTATTTATGCGCTCAATCTCAGTGTCACGCTACGGTTCTCACTCTGCTGGCTCTGTCGTCAGCTGCTGAGACAGTGTTGGGTAACAATTTCTCCAATTCTCATTTTGAAATCTTTATTTAAATAACAGATGTCTCATCAGGCTTTGGATGGGGGATCTAAGCGGCACGCTTGGCCAATGAATCCTTTCATAAGTTTACAGACCTCAGAATTATGTGGCTTTAATACGCTTCATTGCCCCTTCAGCTGCCTCTCAGGCATGGCGAGGTGCATGGTGTTGTGCAGCGTCCTGATCAAGATAGGTCTGCACACTGCTCCAAGGATGGAGGCACAGATTTAATTGTTGAATTAAGGTTAAATCAGAGCCGCAAATGGCAGTTTGGGAGGTGATGTAACTTTAAAAACATCAAAGCACAAAAATCAGAATGTAAAACTCTGTGTTGGAATATTTGGCTGTTCATATCAACGTACTTTTGATGGGTAAGAATTATTTGGTTATTAATAGAAAATAGAAGCATTTCTAATGAGTCAGCTGTGCTGTACAAGTACCCGGATGTGCCGCATTCGTCTGTTGCTGGAGGCAATCTCTCTAATCATTTGTTTTTGATTTACAGATGGTGATATGTAAAGTCTGGACAGTGCGTTTTTGAAACCGAGTTCGCACACAAGTAATGCAGGGTGCGCTAACTGTAGTCCAGGCCATGGCCTCTTAATTACAGTACAAGTCAAACAGGAAATAAGAATTACTTGAAACAGGAAATTCATATTACTGTGTGTGCCTGGTTGTGTCAGCAGTGATCAGTCTCTCCTCATTAGTGTGCTATTTCACCTCATTGAAACACATACACACACACACCGCACCTGTGGGCTGTGGTCCCCAGGTGTCCGGAGAATGGATCACTTTCTTTATGCCTCATTTAAGCTAACAGCTGTATTTAAGAGGAAGTCCATATAGCAGGGACTTCCTGTTGAAGGATGTGTGGGGGTTGGAGTACAAATTCGCATACCTGAATGTCGTACTTTACAACATACATGAAAATATCTATCTGTATCTATCTTTCTGACTGTAAGCATGCATTATTTATGCAGTCAACATCCAGGTTTTATAATTGCCTGCTTTTTTCTTTCCACTTACACCTTTTTTGATGACGGTTGAAGGGTGACACGCTCTCCTCCTCTACTTCTCTCTGCGCGTAGGACGGATGCCTTCTCCTCCCTTCTCCCCACATATGAAAGAGTAGTGTGGTTGAGCACGGGGAAGGTGATAACCCTTTTGTTTAGTCTGAGCTCCATCACAGACTCTGTCAAGCCCAACAGACAAGCAGACAGAGCCGTGACAGGCCCACTAATCTGACAGCTCCTCCACATCACAAAGCCATCACATCAAAGTGGCGGGAGAGAGGTACTGGCGGTGAGAGATTGACGCCACTTCTTTGCTCTGCCATTTTCCCTGGTATCTTCATAGCGCCTCTGACATGCCGCGCACCAGGAACCTTCAGAGGAAGTATCCACTTGGCAAAGGGGGGAACCTGAGTTGAGGGACTCCCCTCTGGCTGAGTGGTGAGTGTGGGTAACCTTTCTGAGAGATGTGTGTGGGATACACTGAGAGTACATGACAGGCTGTTTAAAGGGATTTGTGTTTGTGTGTTTGTGTTGTCGATGGGGTAGGGCGGTTTTAAAGAAGTGTGGGCGCGGGGCGTGTGGCAGCATGGCGTTTCTCTGTATGCACCTTCCAGGATGAAAGGAAGCATATTAGAATTTTTTTAATGACTGGTTTAATAATGGTCATCATATCCAGTATTGCTGTGCAACAATTTATGCTTAACCAATACTCGGAAAACTTTTCTTAAACCAGTTTCAGTGTGCAGTATGTAGAATTTCTCACTCTAGAACTGTTTGATCTTAAGTGGGCTGGACTAGTGACACTCCCCTTTCTGTCACTGTAAGGAAGTTTTAATGACACATTCGAGATAGTTTTATGTAAGGTAAAACAGCACAAATTCAACAAGACGTCTCAGATTTTGTACCTGCATTGTGTAGGGTGTTGTGATTTGGCACTATATAAATAAAACTGAATCAAACTGAACTGATCAGACCAACTGTTTGGGCTTAAATTGTACGAAATAAATATATAAGATTACAGAATCCTGTCACTCAATTTCCCAGAATTTCCTGTAATAATAGAACTGAACATTTTTGTTAATTCACTGAAAATGTTGTTGTTGTTGTTGTTACTATGGAAAATGAATTTCTATAGTAGATGGTTAAAAAAGGGATTAAAAGTCCAAAATCTAAGCCCTTCTTTTTCAAAGCGCTCCAGTGGACCAGATTGGAGTCTTTGTCAGGCCAATTCTGGCCCTCAGGCCTTATGTTTGACACCCCTGCTCTAGAATAAGTCACTGTTGGCTGCTCCAGATCCTTTGCAGTGCTGGTTTTGTGCTCACCTGCTCTCTAGTTGTCACTCTCTCATTGGTGGCAGTGATATGTGGCAAGCATGAGTTCACTATCCCCACGTGCTGTTTTGTTGGCCCATGGACTGAACCAGGAAACTGTTCAGAAGCAGTAACGTCAATCAGGTACTGTGCTCATTACAGTTTTTTTTCAGTTGCTTTGACACATTTCTCGCAACACTTTTGAAGTCCTTTGCTCTAAAGATGTAAAAAAAAGTTATATAGCAAAACACTATAGTTAACCTGAAAAAGGGCGTAACTCACCCAAAACCTTTAATTCATTTTTCAAAATGAAGTTTTTGTGTCAATGAATAAGTCGCCGTCACCAAAATGACAAGTTCCTTTCACAGCGTGTAAACCAGGGCAGCCAAAATGTTTAGATATTTTGCCTGAATGATAGTGGACTCTAAAATTGTGTTTCTCTTCTGGTGACAACAGAATGCTGTTTGGTTACAAAGTGAATACACTCGTGCGCTGATTTTAAGAGCAAAACGTTTTTACCTTGTGCTTTTGTAAAACATCAGAAAAGCATGAATGTTTGCAAATTATGAGAAGGAGATTTTTTTTCGTCATATAAGAACTTAAATAGGAACAATACTAAAAATATACACAACACTGCACAGCAAAATTATGTTCAATGTCACTATCAAAAAACGAATACTGTAGAAACAAAGCGGAGGTCTACTATGTGCAGCCCTGGGGGCTTGGTAGATTTTGACTGCCAATTAGATTGACTGTTCTGTATGTAATGACTGACACAGTGAAATATTAACAATGTGGGAAAGTAAAACTATTGAATTATTCTATTATGACCAGAAAGTCATAGATTGTAGACAGTTGTACATCATTTGCTTCATCGGCCTAACAAATTTGCAAATGCTAACAAAGAATGAAAAATGCTCTTTCCTATGTAAAGAATGAACAAACAGTTTTAGTGGGCTTTCAACAGTTATTTGTGGATTTTTAGAACTCAAAACTGTTTGTGATTCGTTTTACTCTGATACACAGTAGAAGACTTTATACAAGTATACTTACACTATATGAACAAAAGTATTGGGCCGCTGATGCATTACACCCACAGGAAGCTCCATGAAGCTCGTGGTGCACAGTATGTGTTCTGCTTTTGCACTCCATCACTTGGTGGCCTCGCTGTTTGCGCGGTCTGCCACTTTGTGGCTGAGTCGCTGTAGTTCCTAAATGCTGAGGTCGTTGAGCTATTTAGAGTGACCCATTCTTTCACATATGCCTGCAAAGACAGCGCTGACTGCATGGCTATGTGTATGATTATTTTTACACTTGTGTCAGTGGGACCGAACACCTGAATTCAAAGATTAAGAGGTGTTGCCCAATACTACATGGTGCACTCGAATACAGTTGTGTTGTTTTAGATCAGCTTGTGACTTTTGCACTTGTTATGAATAATTGTTACATTTTACGATGCTGACTTGCTAACTGTTACATTTTGCTGTTGCGTCTCACCTGACATTTTATTTGTTGGTCAGACGTTTTTACAATGAAGACATAACTTTAACATATAGAAATACCAAAAATGCCACAACATCAATGTGTGACTAAAAGTTGAGATGGGAAGTAATGAAGTATAAATACTAAGCTAAATTTTGAGGTATCTATACTTTACTGACAGATTTTTACTAATGTTCCATACATTTTAATACAGATATCTGTACTTTAAACTACTTACATTTTCAAAAAAAGTTATTATTTCCCATTACTGCACACCTTCAGACATCAAACTGATTGGAAGAGGCAAAAATAAATAATTTATGCATCATTTATAGTGCTGTTCTCAGGGGTTAAAGTGGGCCAGAATGATCTGGACTGTATGTTTGGTGCAGATATCTGTACATTGCGGTTGTGTTACTTCTGCATCTTGCACAGTTTTTGTGCTAGTAACGATGCGGCTGCTGAATTTCCCAGGGAGAGAAAAGGTAAATGACTGCTTCAGCTGGATGAAACTGGAATTTTAAAGCTTACATATAGTGTAATCAGATATTGGATCTATACATGATGTGCTGAAGTCAATTTTTTTAATATTGTGAAATTAAAGTATACTAACTTTTCAAGGTTCAAAAATTCAAAGGTTGCATTAATGGGCAGTTTAGATTATACTGGCTGGTTTGCAGCTCTGTGGTAAAGTTTATAGTAATGCACTTTATTGGATTGGTGCAGAGTGGCTGCGGTGTATGTGTGTCTGTGCTAACACATATGCACTTAAAACTGCAAAAGTCTGGGAACAAAAGTACCCACATTAGGGACATAAACATGTTTTAAGAGTTCAGTTTTTGGGGGGGTTGTGTCAAATTAAATGTTCTCATTGCCAGAATATGGAAATGTCTTCATCTAAACATTTGTGCCAGTCCCAAAAATGATATGCCAGTTCTTCCAACTATTGTTAGACTTGTTATTTGACTCTGTGCAAAGAGTGGGGTCACACACCACTTATGTGGGTCACATGTGATCTTCCTCATCCAGATGGTTTGCCAGATGCAGCGCTGCCAATGGTCTGACAGAGCACACACCCTACCTGCATACAAAAACAATTGGGTTTAAAATAGAGCAGCATTCATAAAAAACACGAATGAAGCTGTGCTCAAAGCATTCTTATATATTCAGGAGTCAGAACACCTCATGGAGTGTTTGTCAAAGGTTTCCTACTTAATGTTAAGTAATAGAGTTAATGTATATGTGAGTTCTGGGACTGCAATGAGGTAATGGTCTTGCAGCGCTCTGAAGTGCCCCGAGTCCATCTAATAATGTAAAACAACATTAATTTGAGAGAGCTGCTTCATCTGTGCATGTTAATCAATAAACTCATTACCTCCTGTGCTTAGTGAAGGATTCCCTCATGTCTGCTCACTGATGTAGACAGAAAAAAGAAAGGGAGAGGAAGCGAGATGGAGATGAGGGGAGAGGGAGAGGTGGAGAGAGAGGTTGATTATAATTACAGATTTTAGCAGCCTGTGCCGAAGCATAACCTGCTCATTACAGTGAGTGAGTGAAAGTAAGTCTGTGTGTGTGTGTGTGTGTGTGTGTGTGTGTGTGTGTGTGTGTGTGTGTGTGTGTGTGTGTGTGTGTCGGCCTCACACTTTCAACGCAGCCCTATAGCCACAGAGCTTCCCCAGTTTCTCCTTCTGCAGAAAGCCAAGAACAACCGACACAAGTGGCCCATTTAGAATATAAACACACAAAAAACCTGTTATTTCAATTGACCTTCGTCACATCAAGCTGTCAATGATCTCAGCTCTGTACTCTTCGTCGTTTTCTCCTGCTCTTTCTCCGAGGCGGACTGCATGGTAATGAACATTCGGTTCAGAATAGGTGAGAGCAAGAAAGGAGGAAATGATATGCCAGGGCATTTAGCCCAGCAGTGTTTCTGGTGTAGGTGAGACAGCCAGCAGCGTTTATGGAAATGGACAGAGCTGAGGGAGGCTCAGTGGCTGCTGCTATGTTTTCCCCCCAAACTCCCAACTGCGGGGATTTAGAGAATATTCTGACAGCTTTGGTATTACTTTGTTAAAGGTGTAAGCAAACCTTCATTTTGCGCCTGATTTGGGCTTTCTTTTCTCATTAAATGCAGGCAATTGCTTGCGTTTGCTTAGTTCTAAAATACGATGCGGGCACAGCTGCAGAGTCTGAATCTTCTGTCACGCTTGTGGATCTGAGCGCCTGAGCTCGCACGTGCGCGCTTGTCTCTGTTGCAGATTCTCAGCGGTTGTTGATTATTATATTTGTCAATGCTGTGGTGTGTCTTACAGGAATCCCTGGCCTGCTGCTGGCTTGTGATTATGAGATGAGAGGTGTTTATGATTGACTGAGCCCATCCGCTGTCACTGTACACATCCAGTAGCATTACTCCCGAAGCACTCATTTATCCACGCATGTTATATAAGAGATTGAAACCAGTAATTATGATTAAACAATCTCATCCTCCTGCATTCTATCACAACTGACTCGAGCTCCGGTGTCCGGCTTTATTTCACAATGACATGCGTAACACTGAGTCATTTGGACATGTGCCTTCACTCTAAATGTTTTCCTCGGGACAGGTAGAGCCATTGAAGTGTTGTCGGCAGAGGCAGCCTTCTGCGAGATTAGGTGATTAGAAAATGTAACGTCACAATCAGTTTTTACGGTAAGAAACAACGTTGTGTAAAGCCTGCACGGAGAAAGAGTCATTCATTTTAAACTCTTTGCTTTTTGTTTACCACTGTCAGCAAGTGAATAAAAGCCAAGGTAAATGGAGGTAATTGAATTTATATGTGCATATCAACTCACTTTGAGGTTTAAATGGCGCTCGGTAGTCTCATTCCAAATCCATTAATATTCTGTTTAATACAGCTAAATGCTGCTAACTGTTTTTAACACTAGGAGACAGTCTCTGGGCTGTCTCTGTTTGTGCTGCCAGCACATCCACAACATCAAGTCGATGGATAGGGAGGCCATAAATGACTGTGACAGCCAGTTTACAGTCAGTTTAGAAGCTTCTACTTTTCCATAAAGCCGCATTACGTCTGCAAACAGCAGCATCCCCGTTCACTCAATAGTCCTGTTCAGTTTAGCTCAGCTCTGGAAAACAAATTAGGGTTATACAAACAAAAAAAAAGTTTGATTAAATATGATTGGCTCATAGAGTGTGATGCGTTGCTCTAGATGTAGCAACCTAAAACTACATAAATACTTTCAGCAAAACCTGTAATGGCTAATGAATCCATAATTAAGCATTCTGACTGTTCAGAGGGAGTTATTTTGATAAATACTGATTTAAACAATGCTATTACTGATGGAATTGTATTTAAACCTAATTAACATTTTCATGTGAACAGTGGTTGGACTGTGTAGTGTAACAGGGATGCTTATTGTAACAAACCCACAGAGAACCATCACACACAGTGGTGTTTCTAGCATCTTTCAGGACACTGCTTTGGTTCATAGTTACTGCTTTTATCAGAGAGCAAAACAGCAGCACAAGTGTAGTGAAACACACTAACTATAAATGCTCTTTATCTTGTGGATTTCTAAACAACTGTTTGGTGAAATTGCTGCAACATCAGTCAAATTTAAAGGCCCAAACATGTTCTGGACTGCCTTTTCTCTCAGTCATCCCCCCCGCCGCTGCACTGGATCTGTGGCTCAGCCTAGGAATCCGCCCCACGGTTTGAGAACCGCTGCTTGTAGGTGATGTTGACCTTGAAGTCCAGCCTCAAAGTCTGACTACTATAATGCTTACTTAAAGTAGACTTTAAAATGCCAGACTTTGACCTGTATGCATGGCATATTTATTACGCCGTGGATTTCTTTACTGAATGTTAAGTATGTAAATGTCCAGATCCTTTTTGTGGAGTCTGGCTGATAGTGACCGGGCAATAATTATCAGTGACTAAGGATGAAAGCTGTTGTGACTAGTTAGGATCTGAATGTTCTCCTTATTACTGAGCAAACTATTTAGTGCCTGCTTAGTATTTAGCGTTTTATAAGTCCATGCCCTTCATTTTACAGTAATTCCCATCATCTTCAGTGTAATGCATCGATGTCTGATATATATGACTAATATATTATAGCAGACCATGCCAACATGTCAAGCCTTCACCTCTGCACTCTATTGGATGACGCTCACCTAGAAGACTTTATAAGAATAAGAAATAAGAACATTTTGAAAAATAAAATACATAAATAAGCAAATAGATTGCTTATTGTCAAGCTCTCTAAAGCATCAGGCACATAAAAAAAAAATATAAAATACACGCATACTAAGAGCAGGAGCATGAGACAGGAAAATATTTAATGTAGTGTGGCTATTGTTCTATAGAAATAAAAACAGACTGAACAACACAGTCTGATTAACAGTCTAGTTTCAGTTTTTAGTCCATTCAGTCCAGGCAACATTATAAATAATCTACAAAAGTGCTGTGTCAACATTTTCTATTTGTATAAACATATAATTATCGTCCGTTCATACTGGCATTCACTGCTAATGTTTTACCAGTTCCCATCATCCACTGTCTGAGCATTGCAGCTATGGTGAAGGCTAGGGACACGTTTTTCTGATCAACGATAAAAACTTTGTCGTTCACTTCCTGCCTGAATGACGGGACAAGATAAAGAACAAAAAGCTTACAGTAAATGTTCATGTTTATGTTGTATGTGGAAGACTTTCACTCCTTTTGCTTTTGTCGTTTTAATACTATTTTTAACAACTGAATGAAGGTAAAATGGAAAATGGCCCGATAAAACAGATGAAACAAACAATAGCTATTAGAGAGGAGAAAAAATGTTGATATGAGTGCCTATGTATATCGGGTACATTGGGTAGCCATTTCACATTGTGACAGGGTATAAAATGGAATTAATTTGAGCATATTGCCTAATGTGCTTCAGTTACTACAGTTCATACATTCCAGTATAATCTGTCCAATTCCCAACTTACTGTAAATCCATTGCGATTTTGCCTGTTTTGCTCAACTTCATCCAGAATTGTCCCATTTCAGTTCTGCTCATACAGTGTAAGCAATGCTTTTATGAACCTCTCCATTCAGCCCAGCTTCCAGCGGTGAGGTCATTATCACCAACACGAGTACAACGTGTCATTAGTTTTTCACAAACACACACACACGTTCACACAAGGCTTCAGTTAAACCTCAACGAGTGAGGCGTTTATTAGCGCGATGTTTCGCTGCGCTGAAATTAGACTACACAGAAAACTTTTGCCGAAGTAGCGAGGAAAATGCTCCGTCCTTGCCGGTGTTTTATATTTACTCCGGGGCCGGTTCAGTGGTTTCTGGGCAGAGGGAGCTGGCACTGTGGGGACATCTGGACACAAGAGGGGAGCGTCCATACAGGCAAACTACAGGGACAGCCGTGCCAGAGAAACAGGCCTCCAGATCTGACGCCAGTGTTATGTTAATTTGATTTGTTAATTCAGTGGCCCTGTTTGAGGGAAATCTGCCACCAACACCTGCCACCGCTTCCAAAGGCAAGGACGCAGATCCGCTGTGACACTGGCTTCATTAAATAAACAAACCAGGTCCCCCATAACAGCATTTGGTGGAAGGCACCATCAATTCTTATACATTTAGATCACAGGAATTAGAGATGACACTGAGAAGCTACATCCCACTGTTTCACAGATGCACGGGGTGAAGCGGCATGTGACTAAATGTATCTCTGTGTGCTCTATGTCTTTCTCTGGCTTTTCCCCCTTTGTGTGTGCCATGTTGTTTGCGAACGAGAACGTGAAAGGGTTCGCCAAGTGTATTTTCATTCTGTCTCCCAGCCTCTCCACCAGAAAAGATGGCGACTGATGTATTTTTCAGACGTAGTTCCACAATCAAAGAGGCTCTTGTGGCCTTTCTGATGCGTCATGTAAATTTTATAAAGTGTGCAGCGGAGGAGAGTCAGAGAGCAACTGCAGCTCTGGAAAGCCTAATGTCTGTTTGCCTTTAACTCTGACGAGCTGTCTTTGCTCCTGTCTATCTTACTTCCCCTCCACTTACTCTCTCCTCTGTGGATCAAGGCCGGTCAAGGAGCATCTCACCACAGGGCCCGATGTCAGACAGAATGTGTGGACGTGTGTGGATGTCAAAGCTCAACTGGCTCTCAGAAATAAAGGGAGCGAGGTGAGGGGAGACATCAAGGCACAGAGCTTTCTACAAGCACACAACCTAATGTTGGATTTGCATAATGGAAGAATGTCATACTGCATGTGAAATATGTGTTTTAGCCCGTGTCACCATGTTTGCATGTTTCATCTCAGTAACGGTCTTGGACAGGAAATCCAGGCCCTCACATATTTTCCTCAGCTGCAGTTCTGGCAGGTCTTCGGCCTACTGTGTGCTTTTCTAATGATTCAATTGGCTGAATGAGCATATGCTCTCCGCTGCATCATAAACCTCAATTAGATGTCTTGTAATGTGATTTGAGTGTGTGTGCTCGAGTGTGTACGGTTTAAGAGAGAGGCAAGAAAAGATGCTGTTTAGTCATTTAAAATGTGCTCATGTATATTTCAAAACAAAAAAGTTGCCATCTGAAATAATCTGGTTAAAATCATTATCCCTGTATGTATATATGCTTGAAGTCTACCCTGCTACTGAGAAATGTTGATCTGGTTTGTCAGACTGCGATCGTTTGGGTTGCCAAGGTGCCGTCGTATTTCATTTTCTACCATTCACGCCAAGTGGGAACTTCAAGGGTTAAAAATAAAGCCAGTGCTAAAGTGCAAATAACTGACGCTCCCCTAATGACCACTCGAGGCTGGCGCAGACTGTATATGAAAGGTGGAAAAAGCCACCATGAGGTCACAACGTTGTGATTGCTTTGCAAAGTCCACTTGAAAAGCTTCATGCTTAGTGTTCTCGTTGTCAGTCTACTGATTGAGAGACATTCATTGGCAAATGGTTTGCTCATCTCTAGTCAATAGTCAGTGTGGTTTATCTTCATTTCTGACTCTATTCAGGACTGTAAATTACAAACTGAGCTTCAAATTTTGTTTCCCATGACTTTGAACTAGAGGTTGCTCAGGAAAGCTGTCCTCAACTGAGGATTGCTTTTCTGTAGACTTTTATGGAGCTCATAGACAGTTTAATAGATTGCCGTAGATACTGAGATGTCACCCACTGGTTTCTGACGACCCATTTTAAAGGCTCGAGATGAGTTTTTCCACTGTTGCCATCTTGGTCACAAAAGGAATGTATCTGAAGAGGAGAGGTGGGTCTGACTGTAAAAACATATACTCATTGGCTAATTATTTGTGATTGACAGCTCATTAGCCAATGAGCATATGGTTTCATACCGCAGATATTACACCATTGTAAAACATGGTATAAACAAGATTTATAGAACCATAAACTCAACAGGAAAGTGTTTGCAGATGTTAGGTCAAAAAGCCATTCTTCCATAGCTCTCTTCATAGGGCTGGAAGTCTTTTTCACAACCACAGCTATCACCATCTGGTGGCCTTCACATGAAGGTTTATGGCACTTTCACATTGGTTTTCGTGATTCATCCCCTGCTGGTCATGAAAAGTAGGGTTATGACACTTCTGCATTTCTTTCTCTTTTCAGACGCCGAAGTTATGCCCATCTTTTATATACAGTATGTGCAGAAGAAGCTAATCAGATCCCATAGACTCCAAAATTGTTATTGTAGAAAAAAATCTTAATGTGGGCTGGAATTTAAAAAAAAACTGTTTTGCTCCTGCTTTCCCCCTACTTAACAATTGGGAGTGTTGCCTTTTTAACCTGTTAGCAGTCGGACGTACCGCCCACGGTACATTGGATGGTTTAGGGGACTAATTGTAAATTTGTAGGACTGCTAAGGGGTTAAACTGTTTTAGGAGTGGAAGTTAGCCATGTTGCTGCATTGACTGATAGGTCCATGAGACGTGGACACAGGCTGCTGTAGTGCAGTGAGAGCTAGGTGCCACCTTGGCAGGTCTGAGTCACTGAGCTGGACCAGTACACTGTGTTTGTGGTGTTGGTACCTTGGTGAAAGTTGCTACACATTTATTTGCTTAACAGACAGTCTGAGAAGTCTGTGCTTCAGTTTATTTATTTTTTTGTTACCGCGCACTAATTAGCAGGTACCTGTGCAATGCTATCATACGTATGTATCACCTAGCTAACAAACCATGCTAGCAATAGCCTGGCACTCAGCATATGCACCACCGTTAGCTCAGCTGTGGTTTAAATAAGAAGAAAAATACATATTTTAGCGTAAATGAGGGATCATAACCTCTCAGCATATAAATGAGGGCATTGTGCAAAGCAGAAAGTATTGTTTGAACGTGGTCATGCTTGTGCCCACAGTATCACAAGAGGGCGTAATCATCCATTTGTTTCTCCAGTCTTGAACAGTCTAAACAGGAACTTAAGCATGTTGGGAAACAAGGCTTTTTGCATGTGTGTGGTTAAAAATAGAGGTGAAATTTTTAGATGACCTAAACTTATTCTTCATACCAGTATCAGGTAAATTTCAGTAGAATTTTCTTGGGAAAAATCCCCCCAAAAACTCCCTTCTGCCAGCAAATCTATCACAGCTGTGGTTGGCACTGTCAGCTTCAAGGAGGCTTTACCTTCCAGTTTACCCAGTTAAAGTGAAAGTCAACAGTTCATAGCTGCACCACCTCATGCTCTCAGCTGCCACGTCTCCCCACCTGCCTGGGATGTTTACTGCTAAATATTGATAGACATCTGGAGCAACATTCATCCACCATCAATCTTTGGCGTTCCAGTGAAGTAGGCCCAGCCCTCTCCTCAGTGTGTCGCACACGTGCAGACGCGCATACAGACAGACGCACATGTACATGAACGCACCTGGTGTTTGGCATCGGCGCAATGCAGGGCCTTGGCAAGAAAATCGAGCCCCTTGAAGATTGGCTGCTGTCTCAAAGGCACAGTGTTTTGGCAAATAAGTTTTATTGTGATTGGATGAATATGCCTTTGCCTGACAGCTGTATTAATACAGATTCTACAAAATATTCATAAGCACAGGTGGTTATAAGACCGTGTAGCTCCCTGCCTAACTAAACTCGGCCCGTGCTTCGCAAACATTGTTATGAGAGCAAGGCGATTGATTTTGGATACGGCTCTTGTTTCTTTGCTAGTCCTTACAAAACAAACCGGTGTTTCAGGCCTGTGCCATTGAAGTGGCATTGTTTGTGTTTGCTTTCTAGAGCGCTGGTAGGGGGAAAGACCTGATGTTGGAGGGAAAGGCAAATTTCAGGATAAAATGTCGAAATGCATCAGCGGGATTGACAGAGTTTGAGCAGCTCTGTTTTCGCCACAAGCCTCTTCACGTTAGAGAGAGATACTTGTACAGGGTCAGATTGGAAACATGTGTTGTGTGAGCACCATGGAGAGAATGATCCTCCATCTTATTAGTGGGGAACTTGCAGTACACTACACTGGGGTTTACTAGACACACAAAAGAAAGAGATACAGGAGGAAAAAAAACAAGGCTCTTTTGTCTTTTCTTAATTATTCATGCCCGGGAGGGATGCTCTCTCTCCTTTGTTTCTGTCAGCTGACACATGTACAGGTACGATGGTGCAGGCTGTGTGCATATTTGTGTTACTCTCTGTGTTTTTTGTAACTGTCGAGATGTGCCAGCTAAATGCATGAACATCTCTTTGTCTGTGTGTTTGTGCGTGTCTTATGTGCACATGGGCGACACGGAGCCGGTCCAGCCACATTGGAAGCAGCAGCTTTTCTCCACAGTCCAAATCAAAGTGAGGAAGGAAGCACAATGATGAGCCCAGCAGTTTGAGCTGATGGGCTCTTTAAATCCACCACAGACGACGGCAGCTCTGTGACGACCCTGCCCCACGCTCTAATCGCTTCAAATGAAGTCATGAAGGAAATGCAGCACAGCCAGCCTGAGCTCTCCTGTTTCGCAAGGTGCAGCAGCACTTGTTTGTGCAGAATGTCTGGCAATTAAAAATAATTGGGAAGCAGGTTTGCCCGCGAATCTTCCAAGAGTGCCAGTTATGATCTAATGAAGCTTCATTAGGCATGCTGAAAGCTGAGAGCGCCGTATGACAACGGCAATTAGCCAGGATCATAGGCAAAAAATAATCATTAAAAAATACCTCGGCCAAGATTAGCTTTTCACTTAATGACCAATTCATTAGCTAATTGATTTCTTATTAGTTACAGGCAGAGACGACTGTTTGGGGTACTGGTGCTGGTAATTAACAGCATTTACGCCATTAGTCAATTGCCTAATTTTCCAGGAAAACAACTTTAGAGGGGAGCATAGCTGGAGGCTTAGGGCCATTTGCTTTTTGCTCCTCTGCTGTGTTATCTCTTTAATATGGAGAGGGGAATTGTCTTTCAGCTCAGGGGTTGTTAACAGGCACTAATACCTACTGATTACCCAGTCATATCATGTGACCAAGTGTTTGGTGTCTGAATCCATCTGAGATTGGATAGATAGATGAGAGGATCTGAGGTAGGGAGCGAGAAATCAGAGAGGTGATGTAATTAAAAGGAAAACGATCAGGAAATGCGCTACAAGTTTGTCACATTTTAGATTTCACTTGACACTTTTTAGCGTATCACATCTGCCCTGCTTGCACCTGCAGATTACAGGTATTCCAAATGAAATTAGGGGGGAATTAGATTAATTATTGCTCTCAGCTGGTGAGGTCTTTGAGGGGTCTTCTTCCTTCCATCAGCCCTGAGTTAAAGCAGATGAAGATGGATGGATGAGTAGTGACAGGTGCTCCCTGCCTACAGCAGCTCACCGAGCTTTCAACTGGCAGCTTATAATGACTGTCTGGAGAGGATATAAACCATTTTACTAACATATGGAACAATATTGAAAATAAAATCTAAAATGGAGCTGCATACCAATGTTTTCACAGATTAGCCAATTACTCCTGCTCTGCCGTCTTAGATTTCCCTGAGTCGGAGTGCATCATGTTGTGACCTTATCGACCGTTTGCAAAGTTGCGCTGTGCCCGTGATCCTCACAGTACCATACATATGACATTTTGCCTGCTTCTGCTAAAAGGAAATTGCGCTTTTTTAAAATTGCTGTCTGTCTCATTCCTCCTTGTCCACCTGCACATGACTGCATTTAGTTTAGACAGCTCACCTTGCAGGGCTAAAAATTCCTTTTTCCTCACCAGCGGCACCACTTGTCTGTGTGTCCAGCAGATGCCCAAAATGTCAACGCTGAGGCTCGCCAGGATAAGTCAAAAATACTACACGCCAGTCTTAGCTGCTGCAAGTGTCTATATGTCATCTAAAGATGTCAAACAATATTTGAGATGTACAAAAAAGCAGATTCCGGTTTGATTGTAGTTGCTGCGAGTTCTGGCCTCTGTCTCTTTGGAGCGGAGATGATGGATTTAAAAGGATGAGGATGATGGACATGTCTGATAGAAGCGAGGCAGTGATTTGGCCCATCAAAGCCTGCCTTCAGCCAACATACAGCCTGCGGCATGCCGGATCAGTCTAACACTGAACACGCTTGTGCCCTTCTTCTAAACGGGCCATTTGGCATTGTGCAGCTAGTTTTAGTGTTCAACTGTAGGTGGTTAACCGGGGATTTATGTCTTTATGTGTACATGCATACCCCTGTCAGAAAGGAAGCTCAGAGTATATGTACGTGAAACTGAACAACCTCCACTTACAGTCCTTATAAGTAGAGGGCACTCGTGTTTGATCACATGCTACCCTTTAGAGAGAAAAACAGGCTACTTCCTCTTCATGTGTCACATCCTAATCTCTGGCATCTGTTCTTCATTCGTGTCTTCTCCCCCGCTCTACCTCTCTGTTTTCCCAGGTAGACCTCTTCTCTGTGTTTTCCTCACCTTGTTTTCTTATCTCTAAATCTCCCCTCAAATCCACCAGCGACCCTTCTGTCTCTCCGCCGTCTCCTCTGTCTGTGTCAGGTCTTTGGCTCTGTTAATTAATTCTAATGAAGTCATCTATCAAGGACTCTTCTTTCCTCAGCACCACAACATAAATCACCCCGTGTAAAAGATGCTATCCCTCTTTCTCCTTCTCTTTTGCTCCCTGCACTACAAGCAGAAAAGAACTCTCTCTCTCTGCAGACCAGGCTTTAATTGTGTGATTGAGAAAGTGTAGCATCACTCCATTAAAGCCAGTCTGCCTCAAATGGCTTCTCTCCGGCTGACACCAGAGGGACCTCTTATAGCCTGCTGTGGTGAGACACGCACATACACACACAAAGCAAGCGACTTAAAACAGACACTTATTGTAAATGGGCCTCATTGGTCTCTGAAGACGTTGTTAACATGTCTGTGGGATGGTCCCCCTGCCAAGAGGGAACTTGATCCATCTCCACATTTACAAAATTAATTTTTATTACAAGCTGTGACTGACTAACACTGCCCAAATTGGGATTTATTTGCTCCCACCACACACAATAGTAATTTCAAATGGACAGCACTGAAAGAACTGACTGCTGCGTTGGTAGTTGTTACATATTTTCTTTCTTCTTCTTCTTTTCTACTGAACGAACAATAAAAATTACAACATTTTCTTCTAATCGTCTCAGGTCACCGCGCTGTGTCCCCTCCAAAGACGCTGATGCAAACCCGATGTAAGAAAATGCACACGGAAAGCCCAGACATGTCTAAATAATGTATAAATGATACATCTTGTTAGCCTTGACTCACAGGTTCAGTTGTGTTCTTGTGCACCAAATGATCAATGTCCTCCTATTATCCTCATGCACTCTTTCCAGTTACATTCCCAATTCTCCCCGCCTCTCCCCGGGTCTTTCATGTTGCCCTCTGGGAGCAAAACAAAACATGGTTTTCTACTGCAAATAAGGAGCTAAAACACCATGTGATCAGTCATGAATTATTTGAACGCTATTGATTTGTATAAATTGTTGCATTTCCCCAGAGCCTTTGACCATAAGGATAACCGCATCTCTATAGGTACTGCATAGAGAAAAAATGGTCTTTTTATACCTATAAAGAAAGAAGTCAGTTTTAAGAAGCTGGCAGTAATTAAAGAGTAGATTCAAGAGTAAACAAGCTTGTAAGCGAGCAAGAAATATGTGTTTGATTTTCAAGCATTGTCAGTGGATTACTGTGTTTTCCCTGCAAATCTGTGCTGTATTTAAGGGTATAATATCAATTTCATGCCTTTTCTTTCCCTTCCCCACTAAACTAGAGGCCTCTGTGCCCTGTGGGTAGATAGCTGTTAGAGAATACACAAGGAAAAATAACAATCCGAAAAGGAGAACCAACATATTCCCAAAACATCCCACTTGAGTATGAGCTAATCTTTAGCACATTGTGGTATTTTCATGTTGAATTTTTTTTTTCTTTTTCTATTTTTTTTTTTTTTTTGCCCCGAAAGCCTCATTTAGATGGCAGACAAGGCTTTTGAACACAGAACAGCCTGTAGTCTCTGTGGACTGCTGCAGCACTGCAAAAGGACCTAAATGAAGGCACCAGACAATGTAACAACCGTGAGATCCCAGCACTCGCAGACAGGCCAGAGAAGTCTAATAAACACACACACACACAATCACTGTCATTAACACGACTGTGAGTTCAAATCTTCTTTGTCCTCACAGGACACGTTTAAATTTCTCGTATTGGGGAAGAATCCAATTTTCTGTTTCTGTGCAGGATCGCATCTATACAGCAGCTCTGCATTGTTGAATCAGATTGAAGTAAACCACCTTATTGAATTTTTTCCTTTTTTGCTGTTACTCTGTCCCTGTAGAACCAGATGATGATATTTGGAGTTAAGTGCATTTCTACAAAAAAAGGCTTTATGTTCATGGAAATTATATTAGAAGCCAGAGGTGTAGTAGTTGCTTTTTAAGTTAAAATTTTTAAAAGTCACTGTATCGTCTTGGGACAATCACAGCTGTCACATATCGTGGCTTTACTGGAGCGGTGTGCGAAGAAAAGAGGATGGACGCATGTTAACACACAGCTTTTATCGTCTTTCTTTCTGTTTTTCAATCTCACTGTTAAGCACAAATATACAAGTAAGCAACGAAATAATATAAGTCCTTTTGTTCAGTTTAGGCAGTTGAAAGATTTCATAAATGACTCTTCTCATGAGTGAAAACATTTTTGGCAAACTTACAGGACGTGAGATTTGCATTTAGGCTCTACCCCCCCTCACACACGAGGGATTAGCTTGGCAGAGGCAGCAGGTTGAAGCAGTGCTGTGGCATTTTGCTGGAGGTGAGACTTGTGTCCAGGCAGACACTGCTCTGACCCTCTCAGTATTCCCTACTCCTCCTCTGTCAAAAGGGAGTATTGACAGCCCAGAGGGATTAGACTCCTCACACATGCTTCACAGAGCTCCAAAGCGGTTCACTTCTAATATTTAAACAATGACCAGATGTGTAAATTTGAACTGTGATCAATGGGGGCAACACAATCCTGTTTTGCTCATTGCTTCGCATTGCTACAGTATTTCCCCACCTTATCACCCTCTCTTCCAGCCCCTTTCTCTTCCTCTCTGTCTCTCTGTCTCTGCTCTGCACCAGCCAGCACAGACTCATTTAAGTCTGCTGATGTCTTGATAATGTTCCAAAGCCTTCACATGCAGGTAGAGAAGGAATTCCTCAGCTCCCTGATCAGGACATTATTAGATTTATAGACATTGTTAATTTATAATAGCAACACTGACGTGTATATAAATGTCATTAAAATGAAAATAGTAATAAAATGTGATCATATTAATATTATGGGATAAATAGCTAATGATCAAATGTAAATGCAAATGTATATACAAAGTGGCATTAATAACATCAAATAAAATAAAACGTTATTCTTATACATGTATGCTTTAGAAAAAAGAAATACAAAAAAGTACAAATTTTAAATTAATTAAATACAATTAATAATTAAATTACTGTATAATAATAATAATAATAATAATAATAATAATAATAATAATAATGATAATGTTTTATCTTATACTCTGCCACATAGTAGCTTAGTAGCTGTTATTTGTCTCCGCTAAAATAACGATTCCTGAACCGATAATAATTAAGTTATTGGATAGTTAAAAAATAAAATAAAATACGTGTTTTCCTCCGTGAAGCAGGAAAGGAGGGGGTGTTTGAATCGTGGGGAATGAACGGCAAGTGTAGTTATGATTGAGGCCCCTTTAAGAGGGTTTTTTTTGGCCACTAAACTGTAGCGACACCAGCGTTGGTGCGTAAAGAGCATCCCTCCTGGATTTCTTCTGATATTCCTCCAGGCTGCTGCTGATTGGCCGACACATGGCTCATGTCTGTCAGATTACATGCAGAAACATTTCTGTGCAATAAATATTTAGAGAAAGTGGAGCTGAGAAATGTGCCTTTGCTTCGGTTATTGTTTATTCAGCAGAAACAATGAAGTGGCATAAAAACGTGGTAAAACATTAAGCAGATACACGAGAACACGCTGCTATAAGTTGTCTTATTTTAATTGGGCGCCGTGCTCGTCATTCATATTAAACAGGCGCTGCCTATAGGCCCTCTGGCAATATGTTTTCCTTTATCATTCTGGGAAAATCTTTTGGCGTTTTTTTTGTCTCACTGAGAGAATGTTGCATATAGGTGTGACTACACCATCCAACAATACTTTTTCAAAAATCATCTGTGGTAGCAAAATACTATATTTCTAAAAACTGGTTTATTGTGTCTGACTTTTTTTTTAGTTTTTGCATGTACATCCAATCTCAAATCCAACATAAATATACTTTAAAGGACAAAATAAAGAAATAAAAATAAAAAAGTGTATTTAAAAAAAACCTCAAAGTTAGATGGAGCGCAGGAGTTGTGCGTAGAAGTTCAATATCGCCTTTAATTCCGTTTTATAAAACCCCATTGGTGTTTTATTTCGTTACAGACACGTGCGTCTTTTGTAAACCCTGCTTTATTGTGGGATGATATCGAGGCACACGACTGGGAGCGCAGATTTGCGTCTTAAAGAGGATTTAGGTCTATTAACAACAAAAGGCGCAGTTCATGGAACATGGGAGAGACCGCGACTTGTGCGTCAGCCGCAGTGATGTGAAGCGGGCTTACTGATAAATGGAGAGACATCAAACCGAGTCATTAGAGGGCTGAGATATGAGACTTTCACAGTGGCGGGCCGCTCAGGGCGGCAGACCCAGGGGATCGCACTCTTCTCTCGGCCTTTTTGTGTTTGTGTGCTGGACTGATGAACGACTTAGATAACGTTAAGCCATTATGGGCTCACTTATTCCCATGAAAAAGAGGGCACATTTGTCCACTGCTGATATCTATTGATTTCTATTCCCTATTTGTAAACGGAAACCGCGAAGGATTCCAGTTGAATACTCAAAAGAGACCCGAATTTAGAGCACCAAAATATTAATTACACCATTATCCGATAATTATGCATCTGTTGCTTTTATATGCGGCTACTTTCCGCTCTTTTGCTGTATGCATTTATATGATATGCACTTATCTGCAGTAGGCAGTGGAAAATAACTTCAGAACTCCAATCAAATAAATTTTGGCTGCACTTGTTTTTGAGGAAAATAAATGTTTGGAAGAGGGGGTCACTTGTTTTTTTCAGACATTACTTAGGCATTATTAATATCTATTGTAATTTTCACTGGCTCAGCGTTAGTACCCGTTCATTGTGAAGCAAGTCCTCATATTTTCAGTTCACTCGCAACTTTATAATGCTCATCGTTGCCTCCGTGCCTTTTGCTCTCAGGAATCTTGTGTGCTAATTCCAGTTCAGACAAGTCCAGAAAGCATATAAACCAGAAGCTATTGGTGACTCATGCGCACATAAAGGTTCAAACACATTTGTCAACAAATGACAAAGGAAATCAAAGCGAAATTCCACAAACCCCGTATTTCTATCTCCTAATCGCGTTAATTAAATTTTCGCCGAATTAATTAGACACAACAGCCATATACAGCCTCCTCACAGGAGTGAGCCACCATAGGCATTTTAATGACCCCGTAATTCAATTAACCGCCTCCATCAGTTCCATCATTGATTTGTGGAAGAAGAAGAAGAAGAAGAAGAAGAAGAAGAAGAAGAAGAAGAAGAAGAAGGGAAAAAAAGCTGCTGAAAGTTGAATTCTGCAAAGTCGAGCCGGCCTGTAATTGCTCGAGACACAGAGATCCGAGGGAAGAAGGGGTGGGGGCGCTGGGCTGAGGTGGCCGTGTATAAATAGTGTGCTCTCAAATACACAGTCACAACAGCAGGAGTGATCTCACCTCCTCTCCACCCCTTCTATCTATCGCTGCTGCCAGCCTCCTAAAAGAGCGTATCCGTGAGCTGTACACTGGTATATAGAGACGGTATATGCTGAGAATTCACGGTGGATTTCCCTGAGCAGGAGCACTACTGAGCGACAGAGCTGACCATGGAAGAACTTACGGCATTCGTGTCGAAATCGTTCGATCAGAAAACCAAGGAGAGCAGCAAAGAGAGTATCACGTACAGGGAAGTTTTGGAGAGCGGCTTGACAAGGGCGAGGGAGCTGGGCAGCCCGGAGACAAACCTGCAGGACATTACGGAGAGCAACCACTGCCCGGTGCATCTGTTCAAGGACCACGTCGAGCTGGAGAAGGAGAAACTGAAGGACTTTAATGTTACGCGGGCGACAGAGGGTAAGGTTTTCACTTTAATTGTGAGAAATGCTCCCGCGTGATGTCGGGGAAAATGTCTCAAGTTCGGCTGTCTGGTGTGTCCGGAGCGATGCATTTTTCTTGTTGTTGTTTTAATTATTATAATTTTACAAAATCTACGCGCATAAAAAAGAGTTGAATTTACGTAACCGCGTTTAGTCAATGTAGTTCCCCAAAGTTAACGCATTAATCTGTTATTGCAATGATAATTTTACAAAGCAGGAGGCGGGCCCTTCGCCAGACCATCGCTTTAACTGTTTAATGATAGTTTGCAAACGAAAGGAAAGAAAAAATACAGCAAGATTTGTTCTGTAGAATATAATCGTATTAAATGTCTAATGTTTAATAATGATTTTAGCTTTATTTGGACTATATGTCATCATTTTATGCCGGTATTAAACTATCCGGCAACAACCTACTTTAAGTCAGCACTGCAGTGTATTTTCTTTTGCCTTTATTAGTAAATTATGTATTCTTGTACATTCTAGCAGGCGTTGTTTAAAAGCTTAAATATAATGTAATTATGATGCAGTGTATAAACCCATAGCCTGCAGGACTGCCGATTGCCACGCTCTCTTAGACTGCACACTCTAGAGTAGCAATAAATCTTTTTATTTTTTCAGTTGCAAAATCGTGTGTAAGCTGAAAACATAAATAGATCTACCTTTTAAAAATCACTTTATTCATTTCCAGTCTGTGAAGTAGCATACAGCAGGAGCACAGGCCTCCTTTCACTCAGCAGTCACAAATGTGCAGTGGGCAGAAAACTATGATTTAGTGGATTTGTTTCTATATTTATCCTGTAAGAAGAGTTTAAAAAAATGGAGTCAGCACTATGGCGCAATAATCAGCCCTATAACTTAAATTAAAGCTGTCTTTTTTAACATAAACTGATCGGATTTTATTTAAGTTAAAATGACTTTCATTTGAGAGAAAAAAAGCAAAGTACAAACAGTAAAATGAGACAGAAAAGGCCATTAATTGCAGCAGTTGTCAGCTCTGTTGCTAAAATTAACACTGATAACACTTAATAGCTGCTTACATAGGCTGTTCTATTTTTATTAGGCTATAGTGTACTGTCAGCCACGCAGCGTAATGGTGTGATTAAATAAAAAAATCTGTTGGCTGATGATTTTTATGGATATCCTAAAATAACCAAGGTCTGTTTTATGGAGGTGAGTAATTAGGCCTAAATCTTCTCCGTTTAGCCGGGACTTATTTCTCTGCTCTTTAAATCGCTTATACCCTTATTAGGCTTCCATATTGACTGATTTACTTCCATTACGGCACTGACATTACACGCTGACTTATGGAGGCTGGAAATGCAGCCACGGGCCTCTCTATTGAAGAACTAAGCTGTGTAATGTGTGTGTGTGTGTGTGTGTTGCTGTCAAAGTGCCAGGCCTAAGGCCCCCTGTCAGGGCCCAGTGTTGACTATATGGGGGGGAACCCTTAATGCGCACTTGTGATATGTGTGTTTTGAGCTTGGAATATGTGCATGTGTGAATTTTAAACGCATCTTCTCCTTTAAAAAACAATAATAATAATTGTTTCCTTCCCCCACCACCCGTGGGCCGTTTAACAGGGATATATGAGTGTAAGGAGAAAAAGGAGGACGTGAAGTCCGAGGATGAAGATGCACAGGGCAAACTGAAGCAGCGGAGGAGTCGCACTAACTTCACCCTGGAGCAGCTCAACGAGCTGGAGCGGCTCTTCGACGAGACGCATTACCCGGACGCCTTCATGAGAGAGGAGCTGAGCCAGAGGCTGGGACTGTCCGAGGCCAGAGTGCAGGTGAGGATTTCCCACATAAGTTACTCACTTTCTTCACTCTCGTGTCTGTGATGCAGAGCGGAAATCGTGCTGTTGCTGCTGCTGTGTGAGGAGCGGCCAAGAAGCTTTGCTGTCTGTCTGTCTGTCTGACGGCTGTAGTGTGAAAATATTTCTGCTGTTGTTAAGCAACACTTGTAAGCTCGCGTGTGTGTGTGGGTGATTTGTTAAGTGGCATCACTGCTTTGTGGGAAATATGTTAGTGATCTAGCCAGCCCTTAATTTGTTCTATAAGGAAACCCCACTGTAATTAACCGAAAATATAAGAAAATATATTTTTAGCTTTTGAGGTGGAAAACCGGACCATGTGGATCCATCGTGAAATAATTTTGCTATAAAACACGCATATTGCTATAAAAACGTGAAAATATATTATAAAACTGCGCAGTCATTTTGGAGCCTTTAAATAAACCTTTTCTGTTGTGTTTGCTCGCACACTGAGCACGTTTAAAATCCTTTGAAATGACTCGAAATACGAAAGACTGCGTGTGAGCCACGTGAAAAAACGACTTTTTAAAAACAAATTCTGGTTTCTTTTGGAACATAAACAGGTCGCATCGTGTGTCCTGAAACATACAAGTAAATAAATAAATAAAAAACAGAAGAATAAAAAGCTAGGAGCTCATTAGTTTAGTGACAGGTTGACCACTTGACAAATAAATGATCCAGCTTGTTAGTGAAAAAGCTCCACGTCTGAAATATTGCGGTAATATTCCTATGGGGAGGTTTGTAAAGCCCCGTCTAGCTTTCTCTGTGGTGTCCTAATATTCCTACAGGGAGACGGTTTCACTGCGACATTTATAAATGTTAGAAACATGACTGCACAATTGCCGCAGATTTGACTATTTAAAAAAATATTTATTTAGGAAAATATCAAATGTAGAGGGTTCACCAGGCCCTCTTAACAAGTATGACAAATAACTATTTTTTAAAAGTGTGTGTTTAATGAAAGATTCACGTACAGTAGCAGTAAACCAGTTGTAAACCGTCCAGGATGGATAGCCTCAGAGCCAGCTGAACTTGCAGCGGTAGGCCTGTGGAGCCTTGTGCCTCCGATCCGAGCATCCTTGCGGGTAGAAAAAAAGAAGAAAGAAATCCAGCCAGTGATTAAAATGAATGAAGAGCCTGAATGGCTGCTTCAGGGGACGCGCTCTTATGTCAACTCGTATCGCTCCTCATTTTCTTTGTAATATCTGCCATTGGCTTGATGTAGTGTCCCCATAAAAACAGATTAGAAATAATTCAATTCTGGGCCAACTCTGCTGCTGTTCAGCTATATCTAATCGGATGAATAAGCCGCATCATAGAGCTTTATAAGCCACCGACTACCTTTTTTCCTGAGCGGACTTAGTTGACAGCAGTACACTGCTATTATCGCTAATAAAGTGCGTGCATTAAAATTATTTATGGAGGAAATATGACTGATAAAGACCGAGTCTGCGTGTGTGTGTGTTTTATGTTATCAAATAGACACTCGGAACCTACCGATGTTCTCTTTTGGGGGAAAAAAGATGAAGGAAAAAAATAAATAAAGCATTTTCAGGCTGTCTTTTGGGGGGGTGCGCACTGGCACATGTTTTCTCCAGATTTAGTGAGAGCGAATTGCAGCAGGGCTGTTACAGGCTGTGAACCTGCGCTCCGAGCAGCTGTCAATGAATCTAATTGAAAGTTATGAGAGCTTGGTGAGGAGCAGGCAGTAATTCGGTTAGGACTAATATCTTTGGGTTTCTGGCGCGCTGCTAAATTAAATGTCATTATTCACTGTCTCTAATAAAAAATCAAAAAGGAAATGAGATTAGGGTATTTGTGAAGCGCATCATTGAGTGGCCCTTAATGAAGAAATAACTGTCTGAACCAGTGTAGTTCACTTTGCTTAACATACTGGCACGTAATTGGAATTGATCTCGGGCCCGTCTAATATTAGCCTTGATTTATCTGAGGGATTACTGTGCGTCTATGCAAAATCACCTGGGATTTTCATAAACACCTTTCCTACCATCATTTACCGCTGTAGAGCTAATAACTCACGGCGTAAACAATCGCAAACAATAACGACAATGTGCAGTGTTTAGCTTCAGGCCTACACCACGATGATGATGATAATAATAATAATTATGTACTCTACGTGGACAGGATTTATAGACATTGATAATGCATCGACAGGAAAATCTCACTGCTCTGGTTTTATTGTAAAAAATATATTTGGATGATATTTTGTGAAGCTGAGAGCGAGACATTTGTTTTCCTCGTAATTTTCGCCTCGTTGTTATCTCCTGCTCTCTCGCCTCGGTCCCTAATGGACGCTTTATCGACTTCCCCTGTTATTGCAGTCCCATCGACACGATGTTGCACGTCGCTCCCCCGCAGCTTAAAAACGGCGTCACGGCACCCCGAGTCGTCAGCAACATCATCAGTCGGCGCCCTTTGTGGTCCGCCACCGGTCGCTAATTTTCGCATCTGTTAACGATAATCATCGCGGGGGTCGAAGGGGAGGGGAGATAATGTTATTCAACGAGGCAAATTAAGTTGATGGTGATTAACAATAGGCCCGCAGCCTGCAGCTTCAAAGGCAGTCAGCAAATTGGAAGGTAGTTAATGACATTTATTTATTTATTTGAAGGATCACAGTATCCTTGTAAAATTGCTACACTTTTTCTTACAACCCTACTAGAACTTTGTTTAAGTTACAGTGACTTTAAGTGGCTGTAGCTTAGGAGATAGAGCAGGTCATCGGAAGATTGGTGGTTCGATCCCCATCTGCCAAATATCCTTGGGCAAGATACTAACCCCATGTTGCTCTGTGTGCATGTTAGATAGACAGAGCAAAGAAAAAAGTGCTTGTATGAATGAAGCAGTTGTGAAAAGCGCTATATAAGAACCAGTCCATTTAGCTCAGTTTTAAAAGTATGTTTTTTAATCTATAAATTAGTTTAGTCTCATTTACAGTCTAATATTTTTTCCTCTTTGAAAATTATTACAATTCGTATTTATTTGTGAACACACTTGACTTAGGTTTTATTTGCTTGCGTGTGTTGGATTTCCCCTGTTTTTATTTGCCTGGTTCCAAAAAAAAAAAAAAATTTGTCCATTTATGACAATCTAATTTCACTATTTAAATATGACAACAAATAGGATAGAAACTGTTTGCATCTAATCAGTTCTTTTCTCTTTCGATTGCAGGTTTGGTTTCAGAACAGGAGAGCAAAGTGTCGAAAACAAGAAAACCAGATGCACAAAGGTGAATGCAATTTGCTCCCTTTATTTTGGCCTCTTAATATTATTATTAGTGAATTTATTACTGATTACATTTTGACACAGTTTCACCATTTTTATGACTGCATGTGAAAAAAAAAGTTGTGACCTCCTCATCTCACATAACAACAACTGTCTGGCTGTCTGACAGACATCTTTCCCTTCTCTCCAGGTGTTATTCTGGGCAGCGGCAGTCCCCTTGACGCATGCAGAGTAGCACCCTATGTCAATATGGGCGCCCTCCGGATGCCCTTCCAACAGGTAGGCCATGTTTTCATATTTGCGGTAATTGACAAAGCTTGAAAAATCTAAAAATAATCCAGAAACCAAAATAAGCTTAAATGTAAAAAAGGAAAATAAATAATCCAGTGGTGACAAGTAATGCGTTGTCTCTAAAAAAACCCGTCAAATAAATGTAAAAGTTGAGACTGGACTGTTTTGCGCTTGGATATGCGGTGGAATTGGTGTCAGAGTGGGCCTTCTATATTTGTGCTTCCACATGCATGTATATAAGCCATGTGCAGCTATTAGACTGAAGTGATGAAAGAGTGCATACGTGGAGAGGGGAGTGAAAGGGTGGGGGTGTTCAGACCTCAGTGCACCTTTCACCTTCTGGCTGTGGGGAGAAGGTTGGACCGTACAGGGAGAGGAAAGGTGGGCAGACATTTGATCTGCTGCTGTCTGCTTCTACGTCCCGGTTGCTGTGTTGTCTGCTTGACCCTGGCTAAAAGCAACGGCCTAATTAAGCCAACAGTGCGGCGGGCGTGAGCACATAAAAGAGATGATGAAAGCGGGGAATGAAGTGGGCTCTGATGGATATTGGCGTTGAGCTGCACTGGCAGGGGTGGAGGATTGAGGCCTGCATACTGAGAGAGAGGCACGTTGCACGAGGTTGAAACAGGCACTAGGCATGCATGGACTCAGATATTACAACGCTGCATATGCATGGGAAACGAGGAGATGGCTAGCGGCTGGTGGATGGGTAAGGTCGTGACCTCTTGTCAACAAAAAAGTAAAGACTTGTGTCTTTTAAAGCAATGCAAAGTTTGTGTGTGTGCCGGGCCGAAAGCACACAATCACTCTGAACCCGCGTCACCTGTTCCATTTTCAGAGACAGATTAATTTCTGCCATAACCCACAAAATCAAGTTTCATAACTGTGATTTGTTTTTCCAGTGGTCCTTCTGCATTGTGTAACCAATCGCGTTCGCACTATACAATTGGAAATTATCAGTCACGGCTGCAGTTTGTTCCCCGATTCTTTCGGTGAACGCGATACGTGGAAAAATGTGTTGTTTTGCAGAAGGTTTTGTTCAGATGCCACTGCAGCGCTTAGCAACTACAAACTCACGGGTACAAATTAATTTTCCCTTTCGTTTAACAACTTCGATTTAAATCTCCCTTTTTGCATTTTTATACTAAAATACAACTAAAAATAATATTTAGTCAAGTTAAAACTTTGACTTTCTATCGTGCTATTTTGGTTGGAGAAGAAAGCTAGAAATACTTGAGTTTTCCCACTTCTTCCTGTGGTGTTTGAAACACATGAGACATGGCAACAGGCTCAGCTCTCTCCCTCTGAAGTAAGCGGATGCTTAATTTTCACCTACTTCTTATAAAATAATTGCCAAGAATGTGAAAACTGATATCCTATGCTCCTTATGGTTTCTTTTTCTTTTTTTTCTTCCCTTGACTCAGGAATATGTCTGGATAAATATTTATAACTCCAAATATGTGAATATCTTTTCAGTGCAAAATAGTTTATTTATGCAATTGAATACATAATCAGGATAACAAGACTGCGTATTTCCAAGGGTATAACAGAGTCCTCAGTCTGAATTAAACAAATCTGTTCTGGGTCCTAGAAAGACTTTGATTCTAGGCGATTAAATTGGATGTGGTGTCTGAGAGCAATGTATGATTCATTAACATTTAGAATAGCTGACATGAAGAAAGGGCTAAAGCGCAGAGTGCAGCCCTTAACTATTTTCATAGAAAACACACTGTAAGCAACAGCTTTGAGGGGGTAACATTTGAGGGGGAATTTAATAGTGTCAGACTGTGAAACCTAAATCCTCTCTGCACACACACACACACACACACACACACACACAC
>NW_005187456.1:576546-599033 GCF_000239375.1 Pundamilia nyererei
CACACACACACACACACACACACACACACACACACTTGTCCTGAGGGGCTCATTCTGACTTTACGTTTTCACTGTTCTGCAGGTCCAAGCACAGCTCCAGTTGGAAGGGGTCACCCACTCCGCCCACTCCCACCCTCACCTGCACCCTCACCTGGCCGCTCACGCGCCCTACCTGATGTTCCCGCCCCCTCCTTTCGGACTACCAATCGCATCTCTGGCCGACTCAGCCTCGGCGGCGGCGGCGGTGGCAGCAGCCGCCAAAAGCAACAGCAAGAACTCGAGCATCGCCGACCTGCGACTCAAGGCAAGAAAACACACCGAGGCTCTGGGACTCTGACCCCACCGGGCTGCCCCTCCGCTCGCCTGATGCCCATAATCGCCTCTCACACAAGACTGAGCCTGTGAAAGGGCCGTGACACTCACAGCTAAAACTAAAATAAACAAAAACACTGAGTGAGAATGAAAGAGAGGAACACATAACAGAGAGGGGGAGAGAGAGAGTGGGTGTGAGAGAGAAAGGGGGAGAACAGTGGAGGAAGAAAATAAAAAAAGAAAAGAAAAGGAGGAGGGGAGCGAGAAAATTGTCACAAAACCAGCTGCCAAAACAAACCACTTGTAGAGAACGGTAATTAAATACCAATGAAATCACCTTTTACTTTTCGCCCAACAGGCAGGACTTCTGCGGGGCCAGTGGCTCAGTCCACTCCAGGCACAGATCACATCCCAAGGACCGTACAAACACATGTGGATGTCTGTCTGAGGGCCAGGCCCGGGGCCCGTCAGACCAGAAGATGTTAGAACAAAGCAAACTGGCAGGCAGCAGCAGGGCCAAAAGCAGAGCCTCGCTGACGCTGGCTGACGCCATGTTGACAATGCAAAGGGTTAAACTTGTGTGTGTGTGTGGGGGGGGAAACAGACCCAAACATCACCCCACCGAGGTATTGGAACGGCTCTCACCTTCACCCGCCTCCCCAATCCCCCCTCCCTCCCCTCGTGCCCCGCTCCTCACTAGAGAAACGAAAGAAGAAAACATTTAAAGAACAAAACAAGGCCATATTTGTCTCCAACCACTGTGTTCCCTGCTGCTGCCAAGTGCATGAGCTCTAATGGAGGACCGTTACTGGGACTGGTTTCCATCCGCACCTGACATTAACACTCGACAGCTGTTTTAAACACTGCCATCCAACATGCTCCCCCCGACACCTTCAAAGTCAAAGGCCTCCATTAGAGCCTGATACCCTTCTTCTGATGGACTTATGCTCTAACAAAAGCAACAAATCCGTTTGGTTTTTTTTCTCCCTCTTTTTGTTGTTGTTAGTCGCAGACTGGAGAGACGTTGCTCTGTGTTGTCGGGCATGTGCTGGCGAGACTTTTGGTTTGCATTTCTCCCTCAAAGTGTGCGCTATCTCTCTCGCTCTGTCTTTATTATTTTCTTTCCTTTCTGTTTGTTGTGTTGTATTTTTGGGTAAAGAAGTGAAGATCGCCTTTGCACTTCAGGTCTCGCACGTGGGTGTTTACAAATGGCACTACAAGCAGATACTACTTTATTAATTGAAGCGGGGAGCTGGGTTTGATATCGTCACGCGATCAGCAAAAAGAACAATTATCTTAGATAAAGGGTATAAATGGGATTTTCCTTTTTCCTCTTTTCTTCTTTTGTAATTCTGAAAAAATATGAAGAAAGCATCAGTCAAACTGAAATGCAATGGTGTGCAGTTTAAGTGCAATACTGTAAATAGCAAAAAAAGAAAAAAAGAAGTAAAAACAGCTAGCAGTTAGTCCTCAATGATAAAGAGACCCAATGACTTTATTTTACTTTTATTTTTCTCATGCACTGTTGGAGTGTTCAGTTTATTTGCCAAACCCACCAGTTTTTCTACAGCAGTGTATATTTTGTTTGGTTCGAGAAAACCCCCTTAAAGACCAGGTGCCATATTCCTACATAACCTCCTATGTATTCAGACAATTTTCTATACATCAGGCACAGCTTTTATGAGGAAAGACATGAGCACATTTTTGGATTCAGCAGAAATTAAGGTAGATGAAAATAAGCTCTCTTAAGTACTCCACCAACGGTCAAAGAAATCCTTTTTGCTTTTTGCATTTTTAGGAAAAAGTGTTTTATCAGTCAATCAGCACCCTAACCCAAACCGAGCAGTTGTTTATGATACGATTAGTTTAATTTTGCATGTTGTATGTGATTTTTTTTTTGTCTTTTTCATCCTTAATTTCCAAATAAATTCAACGTGTATGCTACAAATTGTTCCAGAAAAAACATTGGGATGAAATACCGTTTATTTTGACAACCTTTTAAACACTGCTGTCAGACCCGTGCTAAATATATGGATCCGCTTCAGGTCCGCGTGACCTCGATCAGTCTCCAAACAACATTTTCTGTCTTACCAGACCTCCATTTAGAAATGTTTATTAATGTCTCCATTTTAAATTAAGCATATGGGTGTTTTATTTATTATTTTGTCTGAAAGTTTATGAAAGATTAAATAGTTGAACTACAAGTGTACATTTTTACATGGCTTTGCATTTATTTTTGTATGTTTTTATTAAGTGTTTCATTTTGAATTGGGGGGTGGCGTGGGGGGTGTGGCTGTAGTAAGTTGTTTGCCTAAAAAAAAAAAAAAAAAAAAAATGTAGCGTGTCCGAGTTTACAAACATTTCAGGGACGGTTGAATTTAACAATCCATGGAATTTGTTGTACCCATTAAAATGATTACCATTTCATATGCAAGCATGCCTAAACATGAATCATCGTACAGTTTGTTTTTTTACCCTTTTGAGTCACAAAATATGAATGTACATCTTGTACAAGTAAACTATCAATAAAGTTATAAATATTTGTACACGACTTTAAAAAAATACTGTTCAAACTTGTTAAACTGCACGAAAAGCCTGGGGTTTTGCACATGAACTAATCCTCCTGGGGAGTGTAAGTGTAATTTTCCTTATACCCTCGACAAACGAACAGCACTGCAGTCCTCAGAAATTACTTGGATACACAGTGGTAACCACGTTTCCAAGATAATAGCAGCAGCCCACGACTAATCCCCTCTCCCAGTGTTCGGGGTATTTGCGTCATGCTCTCTTCGTGCCTCACATCATGTTGCGGCTGATCCTCAACAGCAGTCTCAATCTGCGGATCAATATTAATATCGGTCTACAGTTGACATTCACGCAGACTCCGTGTTAGCCGGTCCAGCTCTTCACATCCAATCTGTGCCACACACCAGCAGAGAAAATTGAGCTGCTATAAAATCCAGATGCAGCCCTTTTTCTTTTTTTTCTGGAGCCTCTTGCGCGGCACATCTCTCTCGCAGTGTTTGTCAAAATGACACGGATAAGATTGGTATGGAAAGTGGGGGGCAGTACAGTCGTCAAATAGAAGCAAGATGGCTGTAACTGGAGTGGGAAGCCTGCAAGCGTGGAGGGAAAATAGCGGGCGAGCAAAGAGATGCGAGGGTTACTGTACATCTGACAAGTGATGTCCTCTGACCCGTGTGCTCAGAGAAGAGCTTTGGTTTGTGAGGACCGAGAATTTCTGCACGTTCGTCAGCATTTCAAGTCAGTCCCTCCACTTGTCTTACCCACACATACTACATTTTGCACTTTAAAATGGTCAGCGGCTTGTTTTTTCTCAGTGTATTAGCTTCCTCAGGGAGCCTAATTCCAGATGTGTGTATACAAAGTAATTATACCATGTGCTATAGTGGCTTATTGTTTGAACCCCATACAGGAATTATCCCAAATGGCGTCCTGTTGAATGCGGTACCCCCTAGAAGGTCGCCGCGCGTTTAATTTGTACCTCTTTGCTCATACATCAAGATTGAGTGATATGGTCGCAGACTGATGGCTCCATATTTACCCAGTGACCCCTCTGGCTGAGGCTAGGTCTGGAAATAACAGCATCCTTTTATGTGTACTAATAATTAGCAGGGCACACACAGCCATCCATCAACCACCAATGAGCCATGGCTGCTTTGTCAACATGTTCAAGCACATAAAGCTATTTATGTTGGCCACAAGTAACAAATACACAATAATATCTTAATAGAGAGAGAGAGAGTGTGTGTGTGTGTGTGTGTGTGTGTGTGAGGGGGGTATTTAGTGGGCTCCTGTGCTTGATATTAAATGTACATCTGGTTTTATTGCTAATGAACGTTTCCTTGGTTCTTACAGGCTGCAGAATGAGGGCTCGCTCCTTATTGTCCCGACGTTTCGTTTTAATCCTCTGTTGAAATGTACTTGGATTCCCTATAGTGATCTCAAATTCTGCTATAAACGAGTGCTTCGTCAAGTAACTGTTGTGATTTCCAAAAAGTACAGATCATCAAATTTTTTTTTCTCCCCCATACGTTCCTTTCGTCGTCCACTTCTCGTTACGTCTGGTTCGGGAAGAATGAGCTTCGCAGCTTGTCCCAGAAGTCTGAGGCTGAGTGCTACGCCGCGCTAGCCCATCAGAGGTCAAGTGCTCAGGGGTCACGTGAAAATAGTTTTTTTCTTTTAATCACATTCTCATAATACTCTTTGAAATGTCACACACAACTATGATCAGACGGAATGTGGGCTGTCGTAGCCTCAACATAAAGCTGCGCGGGGCACCGGTAATGGTGTGAAATGACAGAGCTTATGGGCCTGAGAAGACAGTATATATTTAGCTCAAAGACATGAAGTTAGAGCTTTTGTCATGCTATATCACAATAACTTGAGGGGCTACTTGCAACAACTCTGAAAATAACAGGCTTGTTTGGTTTAGTTTGGAGGTTTTTTTTCTTGTGTGTGTGAACCAACTTTGTGGTTCTTAAATCCCGAGTAAATCCTGTTCCTGCAGTTTCAGCTGTAGCTTGAAGTGAAGCCACCCAGAGAAACCTCAGCTGAAAACAATCGAGCTGAAGTGCTGAAGTCACTACGGTCGGCCAGGGATCAAAGGGCGCCTTTCATCCCAGTTTGTTTGGGCTAGACTTTGCTTTGCTTTGTTGGCTAATGCTCATAAATGTATCTGGAGTCATCAGCGGTGCGAAACTATATTAAAACCAACATTTTAAGTCTGGGTCAACACTTGGTCTTTCTTTTTTTTCTTTTTAAGTGAAAGTGGAAACTGTCAAGAATATAAATTCTGGGTGGAAAAAAAAGAGGCATTAAGTTCAAATTCTGTTCAGCTGTTTATGTTATGTTCATTAGCCGTTTACTTGCACTTCAAGCATTTGGCTTTTGTCGTTGCAATCCAAGCAAGTTATCTAATAAAAACACATTATTTTCTGTCCTATTGCAGCGTCAATTAGAGGTGATTACGAAACTTATCCGCGCCATCTACAAACACTTTTTCCTAAAACTTTGCATGAAAACAAAAAATAAGATAGAATTAGAATAATTTGGGATTATTCGAAGATTAATCCCAAATTGTTCACATTCTTTAGCTGCCTTTTATTAATACCCGTCATACTCTATTACTGTCAGTGTAGTCACTTACAAATACACGCAGACACCAGGATCTCTATAGAGTGGCTGCGTTTAGATGGTTTGGTTTGGGATTTAATCGTCTGGTCGGTTGTAGCTAGATAAGAGAGACTTTCATGATGTTTAGCTCCATCCAGTGGGCTTCAAGTATTTTTGACCACATGTTCTCTCCTGGTTTCACTCTCTTGCTGCCAGGAGGATCCACTTACAAGTTTGAAACAATATTAGATTAAAGACAAAGTCCAGGGGCATCCAAAACAAAGTTTATTCTCAGTTTAATCACAATCAAACATGCACACATGGATAATATAATAGTTTGTTTAAGGTTTTTTTTTTTTTTAGCCACAGTATCAAAGGTCAGCAATATTAGGTTTGAAAAAGACATAAGAAAATGGCCTTGTAACAACAGCCACATTAGAATCAATTCAATTTGACTGCTTCATTTTTAGAGTCTTGTTATTTTGCATGTTAGGTTATGATGGTAAGCTGGGATGCATTAGTAACACTTTTTTCACGGTGACAAGTCAAAATATCTGAGCAATGTATCTGTTTTCTAACAAGACTCATAATTTATTTGATAATTGATTCTTCTTGTGGCGATGTTAAATGAAAGACACAGATGTGGATGTTTAGGTAATGGGATCTGCTGCTTTATATTTGGACCAAACCACAAACTTTGGGACCAACAGGAAATGCCAAAAACTGTAGTTTTACTAATGGCCACTAGAGGCTTGAGCAACGCTGAGTCATCGATTGCAAGCTTAAAATCTCAAAATTTGCAACATAAATAAACGGGTTTACAGCCTGGTCTCTTTAACTAATTCTACTGGTTGAGGGGGTTAACTTTAAATCATATTAATGCAAAAAAAATTATGCCTAATTAACAGCATGGCTGTTCTGAGTGACAGCAATAGATGTCTAGCGATCATAGCTAGCTGCCTGCTAGGTGTTATTACAATTAATCTTAGCCACTGAATTGGACTTCAGTACTGTGTTTTTGAGTTTGTTGCTGCAATAAAATGTTGTAAATAGGATTCATGCTATGCTCAGAGTGATTTTATAGTACTAATTAGGAGATAACCTATCTGTGTGTTATGCTCTCATACGACTTATGGATCTTGCTAAGTGAGCTAACTAGCATTAGCTAGCCACATGCCCTACGGTTCTGGCTTCAAAAGAGTAGTCCACAAACAATGGGTGACATCATGGTGGCTACATCCATCTCTTATGTACAGTCTATGATTATAACACTTCTGTTTCATTAGCAGGGAAATTATGAGGAAGAAGTAAAGTGTTTTGTGATGATACTTCTCCCAGCCTTTGTGTTTAACATGCTAATCGAAATCTTTTTTGTACATTAACTTTTTATGTCTTTCTCTAAAGAGAAAATTGTACTTTGGGCTTCTCCCAGTTTAGTTATGTTTTCCGAAAGAAAGATTATGCGTATTTATGTTAATAATACAAAGCTAAGCTAATTTCATGTGCCTGGTTGCAGTTTAACATAACTGTACTGTGTGAGCATATTTTGAATGTGATGACATAAGACATTGTGGTCTTGGTTCTTGTTGTTGTTCACATTCTTCTCACTCTTTGAACTGCCCACAGCCACTGAGAACATATCAATTCTATTATCAAGTGGCTTTTTCCCCCCTTCAAAATAAAATAGATTTTTTAAAGAAATAAAATCCCTAATGAATGATGCACCATTGTTTTCCTTTTCTTTTTTTAAAAAAAATGGTAGAAATAAGCATTCATCTGCAGTTTAAAAACCATAATTCAGTCTGAAATATCCTCCACTGAAGTGCTGAGAAACAAACACTTCAATAGCTGTTTTTCAAAAATATGTTTCTTAAAATGTCAAATCCCTTTGCTGGAGTCTCTTTCAAAGCTGTTTTTAATTACACAGCTTCAAACTACTATTTAGACAACAAATTCACTCTGAGAAAATAATCATTGCATATTAATGTGATCAATAATCTCAACCAAACGGCAGTTTTATTTCCAGCCGGGCTGCCTGTTTATCTGAGCTCCACTTCCTACCGCGCAGAGAATTTAGTCAATACCGTTCACTTTTTGTTCACAAACAGTTTAGGTTATGTTCATATTTGCAAAAAAGAATGAAATAAAACATTTTTTAACTGGAAAGCAAATAAGCTGAAAAATCGAAACAGATGTGGTAAACATAGCAAAACAGACCAACAGATCATCAGATTAAATTCCAAACGTGTTAGCTTTAGTGAGTTCTGATCTCCTGGAGGTCTCACATTCACATTTCTCTTCTCAGTGCAAGATGCAGGGTTAAGAAACAAGTTTGTCACAGTTTAAATCTCATGCTAAACGTTAAAGTAAATATGTCCTGTGTAGGCTTTCTCATGAAAAGACTATTTCATTAATGTTGCACCAAACCTTGAAATCTATATTAATTATATTAATTAGCCTGGCAAAGACTCCAATTCAGAAAATGTGAAGAAAGTTTTTTTGTTTTGTTTTGTTTTTTCAAAGAAAGTTTAAACTTTACACTCTATAAAGTATTTTATTATTACAGGACAGTCTGGACAATGAACTACCTGGACCTTTCCTGTATTTTTACACATTTGTCCCTGGTCTGCCCCACTTAAGATCAAAGTGGGCCGTATGCGTAATAAAATGATCTTGACACTCCTGATCTATATGATAATGCAGACGTGCATGCTTTGCACTAATCTTAACTATCGCCGAGAAAAGGACACCTGAAACAGCTCTCTGTTTCAAGATCATTCAGAAACGTTTGGTTTTGACGTGGCCCAGAAAACATCAGCCTGACAGACAACTGGCTCCAGTCCTTTTTCTAAAGACAGACAAAGAAATGAGTCCTGGTGATAAGATTACAAGTACAGAGATTTAAATACAATTTGATGGTTACCCAACTTAATTGTATTATGTTAACTGGTGACACATGATTAAATTAAGTGTATTTTAATTAAGTTAACAAATCAGATCAGCAGATTTAAGTTACACACAGAGCACATGAATAAAAATAGCAAGTTAAGGGAACAGGTTATAATTTCAAGTTGATATTAGCTCGACTACAGCTCCGATGCCATTTTTATAGTGAGGATAAAGTTCTCCTTTTTTTTCTTTGTCCTGTGCTTTTTTTTTACAGTCACTAATTAATTTGTCCTGTTTGTGTCAATAGCTGGAATACCCACTATATGTACATTAATACTTGAAACATTTGCTGTGTTTGCTCACCCTTGTTAAACAAATCGTGTGCTTGCCTGGTGAGAGACAGACAAAACAGCTGTGCCTTTTGACCTTTTAGTAGTGGTCACGTACTAAGTAACAGAATCTGAATACAAGCAGTGAGCTGGACACCTCAGAGACACATTAGACACAGGTGTCAACAGCAATACACAATTTTATAACCAGTATGAACTGAGTTGTTGGTTGTGATCTGTTTGTCAGGACACTGTCACATGTTCACATACAACAGTTCAAAACTTTATTTGCATTTGCAAAAAATTAATTTTAGGTTGATGCTACTTATTAAAGTATCATTTGGTGTGTTCTTTTAGACTTGTCTGATAATTTCAAATATATAAATTAAAGTTATATAAATTAATGTAAGTTTTGACTTAGGCATCTCTTCCATAATCAAAGTGTCAATGATATACAAAAACATTCTGATCATTACAAGGTTAAAACAAAGACAAACAGACAACTACACACTCTCGCTTCCACACCGGCGGTCAATTTTGAATCACTGCCTAACCCAAGAAGCATGGTTTCCAACTGTGGGAGGGACGCCCATGCATTCAAAAAAAAGAATCTGCAGTGCAGCAGGTATAATGCATTAATGCATTATACTCTCTTAACTGATGTCAGTCAGAATAGATAAAAGCCAAACCTGTGCAGTTAGCTGTCCTCTGCAGGGTGGTGGGAAAGAGATTTTAGGAGCAGCCCTACAGATTTGTGGCTATCATGTAAACAGTGAATGTTAATGAAAAAGCAAACAGCCTACCTCTGCAAGTTACGCTGGAAAGCAAGTTTGAACAGTTGCAATCGCCCCTTTCCCCCTTCAAACAAGGAGCACTGCAGGGGAAAATAATTATCTGTTATTTCCAGTCTTTGGGTTACATGCATTTAGATGCCAATGAAAACAACTTCCAGTTTTGGAGTTTTGGTAATTAAATGGAAAGAAATGCAAATAGACAGAGCAAAAAGCTTATTTATTTCATTGTGATCAAAACTATCTGATGGGAAACTAGCAGGGAAATTGGTGCCAAATTTTGGCTTCTCAAACTAAAAATAAATAAATAATCTAATAAAATAATCTAAAGGTGATCGTGCTTTTGCTGTAGTTGCTCCAAAGTTGTGGAATGATCTACCCTTGCATGTTAGGCAGGCCTCTTCTCTCTCTGAATTTAAAAGTCTTCTTAAAACATATTTATTCGCTGAAGCCTTTGGCATTGATTAGAGGGGTTGACTCAATTTGTTTTGACATGTTTCAATTTATTTTAGTTTTTTAGTTTTTTATTTTATCTTATCTCATTTTAATTTTCTTTACTTATGCTTTTAGCATGTACAGCACTTTGTGAACTCTGGTTTTATGTTAAAGTGCTTTATAAATAAAGGTGGTATGGTATGGTATGGTATGGTAAATAAATAAAATGCTCATGGTGATTTTGTTTGTCAGCACTAACGTAGAAGTGCAAACAGAAGTGCTCTAAAATAGAAAATGAAATTTACCTCTTATTTCCATGATTAAAGAAACATTTGTCACTACCGTAATGTTTTAAAACTGGTGTAAATCCACAAAGTGTGGATGAACAGATTAGGCCCCCATCACTGGTCATAATCCACATTTTCCAAGGTAAAAAGATAAAGTAACCTAACACCTGGTCTCTGTGCGCAGTAAGAAAAACTCACTTTGATTTCATGTGTGCATATATCTATGTGTTTATGTATGTCCTAGACATATGCATGTACTTGAATCTGTTTGTCAATCGAATTTAATTTGCAGTGATGGCGTTTTATTATTTTTTAAAGAGAAATAACGTTTTTATATAAGACGAATTTCATTCAATTACACTTTTTTGTTTTGCAATTATTTGTAATTTGTATTAACTGACTGCATTTACAAGTAGACAATGTAAATTTACAAAAGCCAGTCCCACTTCTTACACTTTTCTAACATATTAATTTTTTTTAACTATATGATGTGTTCACTGGAAATATAATAATCTAATGTTAAGTCTTATACAAACATTTTTCTAATACACACAGATATTGTAGTCTATCAGACTAAATCTTTAACATGCATTAATTAAACTGTTCACCACATCTTTCCCCAAATAAGAAAAGATTCTCCTCCACTTTTGAAGTTTTCATACTAAAATTTGATTCGCTGACACGATAGCTTGTGCTTATTCCCCACATTTGTGCTTAAAAACTTCCCTGCTCAGTAGGAATTCATCATGACCAGCAACAAAATGAGGGCAAATCATGCAGCTGGTACAATAAGCCAACACAATGTGTAACAAATTAATCAGACTTGGCCCAGGGCATGCTTTGGAAAAATGATCTCATTTGACCAGACGGGTCGTGGCTCCTCTCTAATGATATCAGCGTACAGCACCGTGACTCCTCATCTTTGTTGTGGTCATTAAGAAAATAAAAACAGCAGCCTGACTGTCAGATTCTAAACAAGTGTGAACATGGCTGAATTCAGAGTGTAAGATCGCTTCAGTGACACTTAGCAACCAATTCATATATTTAATGATTATGAATTATGCATATTTTCCCTCAATGGAAAACAGATGGACAGCAAAATGCACTTCAGTGAAATAAGACAGCCTCCAGTTTCCTACAGATCAACATGCACTGCAACGCTTGTTTGCAAAAACCGACGAGGTTATGATATATGATTTGTTTATATACAGTGCACGATGGAATAATAATAATTAAAAATCAATAAACACATTTTTGAATCCATCAGTTCAAGGTATAACACACTACGTGCATATCACACACTGCTACCATGGCATTTTCACCTCTTAGATAAATCAGAGCCTTAACCTTGGGCTTTGGTCGTATCCTCAGCATACTACTGAATGCACTGCATGTGGCAAAATGAGATAAATCTGAATTTAAATCACACAAAATACATTCAAGACAACTAAACAATTCCCATGACAATGATCTGGGGTTATCTACAAACATGTAAAGTAACAGTATGTCATACACACAAAACTGACCTCTCACCTTGCAAGGATTTGTACTGGTGAAGAGCAGTGCCCTTAGGGGGGCCTCGAGACTTCCAGCACATGCTCTCTGCACAATGTGGAACTTATAGCTTCCCCTTAAGGTGTAGAATTGGAAAATATTTCATACAATAAAGGCAAATGGGTCTATAAATTGCCTGAGGGGAAGCTAGCTTTCCTGATTGCTTCTCATCTCACAGTTTCCCAAATGTTTTATACTCTTCTGACTGGTAATCAATAGCTACACATGCAGCCTCTCAGCCAGCACTGGTCTTTTATAGTATGCCTAAGGAGTAGTTGTCAGTCATTGGCAACCTTATAAATAGATTGAGGCTGCATGTGGACAGATGGATGCTTTCCCTGTCAGCTGTGTAATGCCACAGTCCAAATATTTTTATTTGATTTTTTTTTTTTTTTACAAGAGAGGATTTAACCTAAAGACTGTTTTTAAAAATGATACCATCTAATTAATTTAAGTGACTGTAGTAAAAAAAAAAAATTAAGTTCAAATTCAGTTCAATGTGTGCTTTTTTATCAATTTTCCACATGTTGATTGGTTAAATGATCTTTGAACAACATATTGTCCACGTGATAACCTTTGGGGCTCAAAGACCAAGAGCAAGTCAGTCCTGATAGCCTCCCATGTTATAATGTCTGACTTTACAGGAGAAATGACCATGTTTACAGCCTGCTACATCAAACAGTTTTGGTGTCCCTACCTCTTCTAACCCTTCTTGTCAACTCTACATGAATGATTTTTTAATTTCTCATCAGTTTAAATTATATTGATGCATTATTATTATTAGGGATTAGTTGAGTCAATAAGCTGGATGCCTCGATTATGTTGGCTGTTGTGTTTTTTCTTGCTGCCACTAGTTGAAATTAATTGCAAAGAGATTCATCATCCTGCACATGAAACTCTCTTTACAGTTGCTTCAGTTGCTACATGTATCTGATTGCATGGAAGTTGCTGACTTGTCTGCAAACACTAGGTAATGACTTTTTGCAACGACTGTTGCAAAATTCTGAAGAGGGCGAAGGAAACTGGAAAGTCACCAACACATTTTAAAAATTGCACCTTTTGAAACATGCTGACTTCAGATCATTGCAACTCAGCAATTTGAAGGTGAATGGTCATCGTTTCCAGGTTTCACTATAGCTCAGAGGATTAATGGCAAGTGTTTGCAGATGAGTTGGCAGCTTCCATGGGCGACAGTGGATATCTGCTAAAAATCAGATCATTCTTAAAGAGGTTTTTTTGTTGAGCACTGTCTTTGTGACCAATTTACCGCATTAACATCTGGCAACCTCCAGCAATAACTTGCCAACCAGTCTCTAGGCCCATGTATCAGAGACAATATCAAACTCTCTGTTTAAACTTTACACATGCACTTTTAGCAAAAGGGGCAATTTTTTTTATTACAAAGATTTTGGTTTGCTTTGTTTGTCTCAGACTGCTGAAGCCTCGTATAACTTGATGCATGCTCAATGGTACCTTTTGGGTGTTTTTGCACCAAGCTTTTGGGACTACACATGTGCCCTCAGTAGAAACAGAAGGATGGGTGCACAAGCATTATTGTCTCTGTTCATAGCTAATCTACAAATAATTTATGAATTATTTATCAAATTTACAGAAATCTGCAAACTTTTACAATAAGTGCTGCCACATTTGCTAACAAAATAATTATTAGGCCATGCTTGTCAGCTTTGCAAAAGCTCTATTGTGTGTTGGATTGTACAGAGATTTGTAAGGACATCCTTGATTTCAGTCACTGCGGTGATGATTATCCACCCGTGAAAGAGACATCAGTAAATCCAGCAAGGCTGCTGTTTGCTTTGAAGTAAACAGAGTACCTAATTACCCTTATTTACAGGACGCTTCGGAATAAAGCATTATATTATCTTGCTGTGACAGATTTACTTGCCTAATAAATGTGATCATTAGGATTTTCACTCCTCCAGCTATGCCGTGTGGATATTACTGCTTTGCTGACAATCAGATACACGCAAAAATACATCTTTGAAGTAAAGGGCAGAGAACCCCATCGTGAGTTATTATGGATGTGCTGGTGGAATTTATAGAGTGTTATTGACGCCTGCAAACCCACAGGGATGCCACAGACACACATACAGATTAACGCACTAACAAAAAAAGCAACAAATAAATAAATAAATAAAGCCCCAAAACAAATGTACTGTATAATCACCCTCAGAAAGCATTTTTTTTCCCTGGCTGAGCCTGATGGCTGCTTTTGTGTGCACAGCAAATAAGTGTGGCAGGTAGATAATGTGGCACACAGTGATGAAACACAACTGGTCCTGTTAAGTTACTGTACTGCCTGTCCCTACAGGCATGCTTTTGCTATATTGATGAGCAAATGAACAGAGTTTGATTTGACTAGAGAGGATTCCATGAATTCAATTTTGATTTAAATAGCACAGCCCACGCCAGATGACTTTCAGTGGGAAGCAGGAAATTGGCTTGGGCTAAATTGAGTTGTGCTTGTTATGATGAATGCTCAGCAGCATATCAATTTGGAATGAATTTATCATCACACAGAGTGCTTATTACAGAAACTCGGAGGTAATGCATAACCCCTCTGCAGGAACAAACACCTTTATAATCTGTTTATTCAGTCAAACATGCGTTTGTCCGCAATCCTCCGATGAATCGTTTGGCTGAACCTGTGCAGTTTGGATGCTAAACTTGATGAACTTTTCCTCTTTCTGCTGTTATTCTGAGACCCAATTAGACGCACATATCCCACACAACGCTGCGGTTGGAGGCCAAAGTGCGTCTGTTTGTCCAAAGGGAAGAGACGTGGGAGAAACACATAGTGGTTTTACCCGCCAACACGCTGCATTGGGCACGGCGCATATCAATACAAGCAGTAACTAATAACACTGGCTGCAGGTATGTCTCTGAACATCAGAGGGAGACGAGTGCAAAGGTTGTTTCATCTTTTATAGATCCTGTTTGAAACCAGCAATTGCCTCAAAGAAAGACTGAGTGAAGAACCAAAGCCAGTGTGTGAGTTTGTGGGTTTTTGCGTGTATAATCATGCATGTGTACAGTTTATGAGTGTATAATCGGCCCCAGCAGTGTAACTGTCTGTTTGCAACAATCTTGCCTTGTCTTTGAAATTGTTTATGTGGGCCCAGATCCCTACGGTCGGATAAGCACGGGGCTGTAGAGTTCCCTGTGGAGGTCAACCTCTCTGAAGCCACCCCCTCCCTCATTTGCGATTGCCCTATGTGATATCACCCAGCAGGCCTGTGAACACAGGCCTAATGTTCTGGATGGATTGTGTCATGAAAGAGGACAATTATCAGGCAGTGAGCGAGGTCTCCCAGGGTTATGGCTTTAGTCAGATTATTTATTTTATGTAGTTTTTGAAGCAGGAGCTTTAAAGTTTAACAGCCCTAGGGTTCCTTGTTTTTTTTTGTTTATTTTTTATTTTTTTGGGAGCCCTGGCTGTGTGTATTTGTGCGAGGGTGTATTGCTGGGAATAAGGTTTTTGATGATCTAATTGGCTATTACTGGGGGTTTTCGGGCAATAACATTGTGCTCTTTTGTTTTGTTTTAAGGTGTAGTATATGTGATATTGAATCGACTTCATGCGAGGCCTTTCTACACCCTTCAGCATGTTGGCCATAGCAGCTGCTCTCAGCTGCATAGCAGAGAAATACAGATAGAATTACACAGAGAAGTATATTCTGCCCTGAATGCAAGTTTAGCTTAATGAGAAAACTATTTCTTCATTACAGAGGATTTTAACAAATTACATACACTTGTAAAATCAGAATGAAATGCACTGATCTTCATTTTTATTCTTAGTTTATGTGTGGATTAAGCAAACACACCAAGCGTTAACACAAGTGTTAATCAGAGGGCTTTAGAGATGCTTTGACTCCTACCTGCAGATGTTTAATGCATGTATGGATAGAAATGAAAATAGTTTTGACACTGCCAGCTAATTCTTGGGGAAAAGGCATTATTTCAAGGTTTTAGGACGTGTTTTTAGACTGGTGTGGTAAACGATCTGGGTATCAGGATACTTGATGATCCAATTTAAAACACATCAGCATTTAGGAGGGATTCTAGTAACGTATGGAAATAGGGTAAGAGTCAAATTTCCTTTGTTCAAGTGGTTATCGCTGAGGTTGACAGTCAGAGCACAAATAAAATGATTTGTGCCACATTGGATTCGATTAATACGCTCTGTGCCTACACTGAAGTCAACAAGAAAAGGATGAAGGAACAAACAGTCCTGAATGCTATTAATTGTATATAGTACTGTGCAAAAGTCTTGATTCTCGCCACCCCTCCTTTCTTTAAATTTAGCTTTCAAAAAGCCACACTTTCTTGTAATATTTCTCCAGGCTGCTTTTTCACTTATTTTAACAAACACTTTTCAGCTATTTAACACTGACCTATGAATAACAGGGTTTGACAAGTATAGAACACTATTTTTGTACAACAGATGGACCGTATCTAGAAGTCATGTCCTTAAGAAATAGAAAACAAATCCAGTAAAGACCTGACACAGGACCTGAGAGATGCATCTGACTCTTTAGATGATCCGTCTACTGTTCGTCAGAAATGGTCTCAGTGGAAAAGTGACTGTCAAAAAGTCACAAAGAAGTGAAACAGGGTGAAAAAAGAATATAGTACGGCAAAGTAGAAGTGTGGCATCATCCGAAGAAGAGCTTTGAATGTCCTTGGAGCCTGGAGAACTGTTCCTGAGGAAAGTTTAGGCTGTGCTGAAGAACAAATGCGTTCTTATCAATGTTCTGGTGCATTAGATGCATGCTCAGTTGCATCAGGATTTGGGGAGTTTAATGGTATTTACTGGCTTCACCAAAGTGGGCCTAAGCAGTTTTTGTGGTACAGCAGTGTGCACTGACCTGTTGCTGGAGCATGCTGCCTGCCTGGGCTTAAGGTTTCCCAGCAGAACACTGCATTGTAACAACTTGACCAATGTCAGCTTTACTTCACCTGTCAGTGATTTCAATGCTGTGGCTAGTTGGTGCACAGAGGAGGCGTGTGCAGGATTCTTGGGTTTGTCCATAATTAAAACTTAGCCTGTAAGACTGTTTAGTGTGCAGGACTCTTATTAACTGACCGATGTCAGACTTAAAGAGCACGGCACGACAAGAGCACCATTACACTCTGAAACCTACTTTTTTGACATTTTGTCAAGATGATTTTTCACTGAATACCCACAGTGGAAAATACAAATACACATATCTAGTCATGCAAGGAAAACAATGGACTATATGAGGCATGTTAGCAGTTTTAAATGTCAGGTAGCTTACTTTAAGTTGGCAATCTTTTAAATATATTTGAGGTTTGTTATTATCTTTGCCATCAAAGCTCTGCAGACATATGAATTCAGCAACAATATCAATATTCATTGTTTTCATGTAGAATATTTTCTTCTGTCCAGCTAATTTTAATCTGACCTTAGTGACTCCTTCCAAGAACGTGCTAAATCCTGCAGCCAACGCAGTGCAAGCCATGCTGTTGTTTGAAAGCCCCTAAAGAGAGGAGATCATATTCATTTGCTGAAGATTTAATGCCTAGGAATCCATGCTTTTATCCGTATAATATCCTATTCTGTTGTGTCAGAGGATGTAAAAGGCTTTTTGTAACAAAATATTACCTCTGCAGGATATCTGTGCCTTGTGTGTTTCTCAGGCAGAACGAGCTAGCTTAGAGTGTGTGTTTTTATATGCCTTGTGGCGCGCTTCAGGCCATGAGCTAAACTGCTGGGTGCCCAAGAGTAGGAAAAATTTGGGTGTATACGCATGCTCAATTCAGTGTTTGTGAATGAGCTCGAGTCTTTGAAGTTAAGTTTAAACACTGAGCCATATGACCTCATTGGAGATTCACAGGTTCATAGTTTCTGCAGATCCTCCACTTGTGCTACATTACAGCAGCTACTTGTGCATGACCAATAATACTACTTCCTGTGCAATCAGCTCCACCGCTTTGCCAGCGAGTAACCCCACGTCTCCCGCAATTACATCCTCCCTCTGTAATCTGTACTTCCACCCAAATGAGACCAGCCTGAGTAATTTGCGTGAAGATTCGCCAAATTAAGAAATATAATGGGTGAGAATCCGGTCCGTTTTCCTGGTTATTGAATAGAGCAGCGCCAAAAGCGATGCTCCTGTTGTACCCTATTGTTTCTTGTGGCTAATCACATTCATGTCCCAACGCTCTGAGCACAAGCTTCTCCCAAATGGAAAACAAAGGTGGTCATGACAATCTATAATATTAATCTGATTGGGTTAACATTGTCTCTGGGGCTGCTCGAGTTTGACTTCCTAGCTACCTGTGGCTGTGTTTTAATCCAATTCCACTAATTGCATATTCAAAATCAGGAGTCTGCCACCTTCCCCCACTTTTACACATAACCCATAATAGAACAGCCTGTATTTCACATGAACACTCACAAATTTGTAAATAATTACTATCACATGGAGGGAAATAATAGGCGGCCCCAATTCAAATTCACTCGCTCGAGGCAGTGTGGTAATCACGGAGGAGAGCGGGACAGGGAGAGTATGGGATATGGGGTAAGGAGAGAGAGGAAGGTAATCACATCGTATAACAACCACAGAGTCTGACAGTTTGAAAAGAAAAAGAGTTCAGACTGAATAATGAGCAACTTTGTACATAGTACTTATGACTATATGTGCTACATCATTTGTCAGTAACAACTGTGTGTTCTTGCTTTAAACCTCCTGTTACACATAGTTAAAACCAACTTGGCATAATGTAATGGATCCATTGTTCGTTTATGGATGGCTCCTTACAAATACGCAGGTATTTCAGTAGCTACGGGGCTATATTTGTTACTTAAAAGCAAACAACACATGCATTCTGGGAAGTCGGTGATGGATTGGATGTGTTATCTGCCTATTAGCACAACAGCCCATTATCAATGTGCCCAGGTTACTGCGCTAGCTGTAAAGCAATAAAGACAGCCTGATTCCAGCCACCGCTGAGTAGGAGTTCAGTGGCTGCCTGCGTCCTATCACTTTCAAATGAGCACCACAAATCACTTCAGCGGGATGCCTGCACCAGTAATGTGGCCATCAGCATATGAAAATACTGTATGTATGGGAGACCATCCAATTTGCTGCCAGCAGATAGCAGGAAGAAACCCGCAGTGTGCTGAATGATTGTTAGATGGCTGGCTGCTGTGCATGCATGCAGTTTGTGTGTATGCATGACCCTGTATGTGGAAAGTCTTGTTCCCGGGGCTGTTAATACCAGCAGAACAACACGTTACTGCATGTAAGCCACGTAGACAACTTTTGCTAAATACATCAGAAAACAGGCATCATTTGTCGCATTAATAGGCAAATCATTTTTTTCCCAGGAAGAATCACAGCGTAACAAGACAACCAGCGGAAAAGTTGGGCTCCTTCGGTGTCTCTGTTCATGTACAATTTGTTTTTCTGGTGTGTGTCTGTGTGTATGCATGTGTCTGCTCGCCAGCTTGTGATGATGGTGATGATGTGTTTGTGTGCACTTCAGTGCGTGTGGCTCATATTGTGTGCAAAAAACAAAACAAAAAACGCAGTCCAATTGTCACAAGGGTGTTTTGTGTGCACTTTGTTCTCCGTGCTGATCCTGTCCCCGACAGAAAATAATTACAGCCCGTTGTTGCGAGCAGTGGAAGGACAACATAGAAACCAGCCTCATTTTGCCGCTTCAGAGGACGTCACATCACCCAGGAAGAAGAGGACAACAGCAAGAGAGTGAGATAGATGAGAATGCTAATTACTCCACCTTTTATTGGACATCTGTCAAACCGACCACTTCACAGCAAACTAAAATGTTGTGTGCATAACGCGCTCCTAGCGGTGGCAAATTACATCTTGCAGCTTCTTCCTCCAAACAGCTGGAATATTAAGGCTAGTAAAAAAAAAAAGGAAAAGAGAAAAAAATCAGACAACACAGTGTTGGAGACAATGCTGCTCTTTTATAAGGATTTATTACAAACACGCTCGCATACACACCAACAGACAGCGCCGACCCCCCTCTCGAGCCCTCAACCCAAGGATTTACATATTGCACACTCAGACATGCATACACACTCATTAGGAGAGGGGGCTCGTGCGTGCTATATGCTAGATGACGGTAGATGATACCCACCCTCTTGACAAGAGATCTAAGAGAGATCCCGGTGTAAGAGAAAGCAGCGTTGAAGGCTCCTAATATCTTTGATAGCATCGTTATGGTAATGATCGGGCGTGATGCAAAATTCATGAAGTGTACCAAGCATTTGAGGATTGCCAATACTTGTTCTGCTGGCGGATAGGAGGAGGATACAGAAAACATGTTAGAGAAGTCGTGCATGCAGATGTTGTTATGTTTTGCCCTAATTGTTTTTCGACAGTTAAGTGCAGCTAAATGACTTTCATGTGTTGGCATGTGTGCGCAACAAGGGAATTGCTTTTTACCTTTTCTTTCAGCTGTCTGGCAGCGTGCTTGTTGGAACAAAACATTACCTTCCTAATTACTGCTACCATTAGACCTGTTAATTTGCCCAGTCAAACAATCCAGACAGACATTGTATAAAAATACCAACAATAGAAATATTGTGATTTCCCAGTGAACATCTGAGCGCAGCCAAACACACGAAAATGCAAAAACAATCAGAAAGGGGTCTGCAGCGGAAACCTGGACCGTTCTGTCACTTCAAAAAATCTCCGCATCAACTCGTCCATCACTGACAGTTATGGGTTTGGACTCTCTGTGATAGTCATCGCATACGCTTGGCGTGTTTGTGAATGCGCGTGTGTGCGCGTGCCTCTCTGAGGAGTGTCTTTCAAACAAATTTCCATTGAGCACTCATCAGTAGGAGGTCCAGGTCCATTGGAGATGGCGTATTCACTCTGAAATCACATAGCTAACCAGGACTGTCAGCCAATCAGGATGTTTTTGATTTTTCTTGAAATCCACGCTCAGTTCAGATTAACCTGGACTCCGACACAGACATCAGAATGGGGAGTGATTAGATGGCTGTGGATGTTCACATCTGGGGAACAATTAGCCCGGATGCACAGCCGAGCTGGAGTGAACAGAAGTGACAGTGCTGCCAGATTTGACAAGTGACTTGAGCTGTTCCAAATTTAGAGCCATTGAAGTTACAGCAGGGGTGAAATCGGGTCAAAGACATGTGAAACGAAAAAGGGTCACTTTGCCTTGGGAACCACTGTCAGCTCATAGGAGCACATAAAAGAACTGTAATAAATGTAAATGCCAAATTTGTTGTGGTTTGCAAGTGGAAAAAAAATACTCCTGCTGACTGCTAAGTTTGGTCGTTTTGACAATGCAGGATATGATTTCCCCAAAGGTAGCACTTTACATACAGTGTCCAGTTCTCTAAGCATCTGTCAGATTTTTGATCAACTAGAAGAAACGTGCACATCATCCCACATTTATGAATGCAGCTGACTTAAGCCTGTTCAGTCTGTCTTGGGGAGAACTCCATATGATACATTTCCAGGTTCAGCTTATTGAGGATGACGTGAGAACAATGGGAGGACTTTCAAATCCTGAAGGGTAGAAAAGTCCTAGCAGAGATGGCCTCAAAAGATCTACAAAACATTTTTAATTCACTCAACTGGAGTCATTCAGTGGAAACAAAGCTGCAGGGGCTTCTAATAGCTAAAGTATCACACACAAAATATTTTTTCCATGCTTTTTTTTTTTTGAAGAACAGCTGGTTGATATGAAAGTTGGAAAAACAAAAAGAAGTGGTATCCTTTCAGAAAATGGACATTGGTGAATTACCATTGATGAAGTGACAAGGATGCCAATCAGCTGGATGTTTGATGCAGTCGCAGATTGAATGAGATGATGTGAGCAGAGAGAGAAAACACTCTTTGAAGTACATTATTTGATGACATGCTGTCTTCATTAGTGAATGTATGAAAGAGAGTCAGCATTGTTCTTCAAGATCGTCCAAAAACTTTAACAATAGAAATTAGAATCCCCCCCCCTCTCAAACCCTCCTGCTGTCTGCTAATTACTTCTCAGCAGTTTTTGCCTGAGGGAGGGGTCAAACCTGAAGGGCAAACTGATAAAGTCTTGAACACGTGACATGTAAAAATGTGAAACTTGAACAACACTGTCTTCTTTTTTATGTATGTGGCGGATATACAGTGTGCACTCCATGCTGAATTATAGAGCCTTGCACATCGGCCACACGCATGACTGCAGATAATCATCACCTGTGGCCCACTCTTAAGAGGGAAGAGCAGAAATGAAGTTTCTATAATAATTTGTATTTCTAAAATAACATGCCATATCTGAATACCAACCACAAGTTGCTCTCAATGTATTCACTGCAGTGTGAATGTGGGTAATAAAAAGCACTTAGATATAGAAAAGCGTGCTTGTGTGAATAACATGTTGTATAAAGTGCTGTGAGTGCTCAAGTGGAGGAGAAAAGCATTGTATGAGAACCGGTCTTTTTAGCATTTACACTTGTAGTTCAAACTCAAAGGTCATTGGCACTTTAGTGTTTTTTTAGTGGTAACATTCATGGATCATTTAGCAGCTAAAGAACTGGTATGACTCAATACAAAAAAGTCTCTCTCTCTCTCTCTCTCAAAATAAATGCTCACAAAGAAGATAACAATAAGCTATTTGAACAACTTTAGCAATAATAATCTTTACCTCCTGAATTCACTGCAGAGCAAACGCGAGCCTCAGTTTAAACAGCATGTCTGAAAACCAGTCAATATGAT
>NW_005187456.1:599070-599809 GCF_000239375.1 Pundamilia nyererei
TATATATATATATATATATATCTGAAACCCTAACCGAAAACAGCAACATCAGGAAGAAGGAATACGAGAAGCTTGAGAAGTACCAAGGGCGCCGAGAAGATTTGAGGGTCGAAGGTAACAGGGGTCCCAGTGGTAATTGGAGCACTAGATGCAAGCTAGCGAGGGAGCGGCTCCAGCAGAACCCAGGAACAACATCGGAGATCTCTGTCCAGAAGAGCGCAGTCCTAGGAACACCCAAAATACTGCACAGGACCCTCAAGCTCCCAGGCCTCTGGTAGAGGACTTGAGCTTGAAGGATAGACCGCCCACAGGGGCGACAGGGGAAAAAAAGAAAATTATAAATATATATACATATAAAATGCATAAAGTTATTTTTTTTTTCAGGAGGACAGAATTTACATTAGCTGAAGATCACATAAGCCTGATGAACTTTTTGTACAGAATGCTCATTAGGACATAACACTGCCCTTGGGGTAAAAATATAATAATTACTTGCTCACAAGCCTATGGCAAAATTCAGGAGATGAAATTTGCTCAAACAGAATTGCCTACAGTGACCAGAATTTCAAGTAACAGTTCAACATTTTAGGAAATGTGCTTATTTCCTGAGAAGCTACCACTCCCAGCCTGTAAATATACCTAGCATAGCTTTGTATAAAGCCAAGAAAAGCTAAGCATTGCATCTGTTTAAATGTCAGCGATAGAGTTACTGAGTCATTCTACTATTGGAGGAAAATTC
>NW_005187456.1:600066-603049 GCF_000239375.1 Pundamilia nyererei
ATAGGTTTTGGGAGCAGAGCTACATTGTGGGACTAAACTTGCAGTACATAATTGAATGAAAATGAATGAATGAAAACAAAACAGAATTTCTAACTAAGATTTCTAACTCATTTTAACTTTTAGTCAAGAAGTTGGAGCAAGACAAAAATTTGGGGGCACTCTCGAGAGTTATTTTGCATTTTAACATTTCAGAACCACTTTTTGAACAACAAGGTTTACATTTTGTCTCAGAGCAAGTGCAATCTACACAACAAATGTATGTTTTTGTATTTTGTCCACGGATTATTTTCAAATTCGCAGGTGGGACAGAAAAAGTCAAGCATTTGTACAATAACCTTACGGCCTACAGACAGATCCATGCTAACTGTTTTCCTCATGCTAAGCTAAGCTAGCTGTTGGCTGTTGCAAGTCATGTGCATATAGACCTGATGCAAAAAATATGCTTTTGACTGCGTTTGTGTGCAGTGGGAGTAAACCGTGTACAGAGGCTACAGCAAATAAGCATGCTTTGCATTGTAGCTTATTCCCCAGTTTAAATTCATTGCTTTCTTATTGTTGCTACTTCTCGTCTCTACATGCTTTGCTGTCACCTTAACTGCGCACCACCCCCACCTCGTCTCCTCTGCATCACTTTGACCTGGTGGGGTCCAGCTGTGTCTGCTTCCACACCTGTGCACTATTTTACCCTCATCGTTCCCACTGTGGAAACACGTTGACTGACAGCTGCACTTCAAAGATCTGCTCCCTCTCTCGCACTCATGGTTATCATATGTTGTTGGGAGATGGAGAGAAGGAGCGAGAAGGAGAGAGAGGGGGAACTAGTCTCAGGCAGCCGGATTGTGTTGTGGGGCCAATTTAGATGATTGGCCTTGAAATGCAAGCTGAAACGGGCTTCCCTGTGTTCCTTTAAAGTGACCCGTGCCCGGCAGTGTAATGTAAAATTATCCTTGCCTTGTTTGTGTTGTGTCAGATGTGGTGACTGGCAGAAACTGTTAGTAATTGTCTAAGTGCTCCGGTGTGTCAAAGCTGTCCGTCACTCATCCCAGCCCCCTCCTCCTTAGTTCTGCTTCTTCGGCTTCTCATAATATTTTCACTGAGGACAAACTACTTTCAGTGATGGACTTGTCACATCGGCGCTTTGGCTAGGAAAAATATTTTACCTTGGGAAGAACACACAGCCGACTGACATGTGTTCCCGCTTTTTGGGTGAGAAAAAAATGAGAGAGGCATACGTGTTCTTTCTTTTGTTCTTTGATACTTCTACAAATTCAAGACTATGAGCACTTCTTGTCATAACTCATTGAAGTCGAAGCTAACCTGAAATGTGACATTATGAAAATACATTCCTGACTGTATCAACTGTAAAAGAATGGACACGCGTACATACTCTCTTATGTATGCACTTTAAATGGAAACTACTGAGCGAACATCTGAGCAGCGAGAGATCATGAAAAGACAAGAAGACGAAGTTTCGCTGGGTTTGGTTTCACCGCTTGGAAATTATTTAAAGGCGTTCAAACACGTCGTCATGCACCGCAAAGAGTACGCATACATGCAACGCACAAAGGCCCTGCAGTGTAGACACAGAACATTCAGGTGTATCTAATTAAGCGCGTGAAGTGTAAATGGCTGTGGTTATAAAGGTTCCTGTTAATCAGCTGTTTATTTAGGGAGACAGATTGAGTTTATTTTACAGTTTTTGGAACACAGTGGTGAAGTTTTCCTGGAGTCACATCAGATGATTAAATCGCCTTGACTTCTATTTTTCTTGTTTTAAAAAACCATTCAGTTCTTTTTAAAAAGTCGCAGTGATCAGGCCGATTACACTCACCAGCCAATCACATGGCAGCAACTCAGTTGTTGTAGGGATGTAGACATGGTCAAGACAGCCTGCTTAAATTCAAACTGAGCTGTAAGGTGACTGACTGGGATTTTCCCACAAAACAACATCTAGGGTTTACAGAGAATGATCTGAAAAACAGAAACTATCCAGTGAGCGCTGGCAGGAATGTCCTCTTGATGCCAGAGGTCATGCTTCAAGTTGATAGGAAGGCAACCGTAACTCAAATTGTCACTCATGGTGGTTGGTGGTGCTTTTTTCCTGGCACACTTTGGGCTCTTCGTTTCCCCTCTAAGTCATAAAGCTCAAATAATCTCAAACTGATTTCTTGAACATGACAATGAACCTCACTGTACTCAAATGGCCTCTACAGTCACCATGGGGGATGTGCTGGGATGAACTAATTCAATTTCAATTCAGTTTAATTTATACAATGCCAAATCGCAACAAGGTGCTTTATTTTGTAAGGTAAAGACCTACAATAATACAGAGAAAACCACAACAATCAGATGAGCAAGCACATGGCAACATGGGGAAGGAAAAACTCCTTTTTAACAGGAAGAAAGCTCGAGCAGAACCAGGCGCAATTTAGGGACAGCCATCTGCTGTTGGGAGTGAGGGGAATGGAGATATGATAGATCAGCGGACCCCGACCCCCGGGCCACGGACCTGGGGGTCGGGGTCCGACCGGTACCCAGATGTTACTGGTTGAGTCGTTTGTTACCGGGCCGTGAGATTGAGGCTCGGGTGTGAAATTTATGGTTTTGAGGGTTTTTATTGGGTCTTTTCCCGTGTGTTATGAGTAAATCTTTTTTATGGTACCGGTACTGGTTTTATTTTGTTGTATTTATCTGCGACACCTTAAAGGCTGGTCCGTGACAATATTTTTGGACATGGCGGTCCGTGGCACAGAAAGGTTGGGGACCGTTGTGATAGATGACAGTACTTCCTGATTCCTGGTTCCTAGTGGACTGAATCAAGATAACTTAACTTAACTTAACTTAACTTAACTTAACTTAACTTAACTTAACTTAACTTAACTTAACTTAACTTAACTTAACTCAATAATCGGAACAAAGTGAAGCTTGGGGGTAATTTTGTTATGTTTTTTGTGATTTGTGGTTTTATGTGATGATCTTATCA
>NW_005187456.1:603069-609638 GCF_000239375.1 Pundamilia nyererei
CAGCAATTTGTATAACCTCAGTGTCATGTTCAGTGGTACAAGTTCATTACATTCAGGCTTGCAAAAAACTACACAAAATGCATGTTAATTTGAAGTTACTAAGGCTGTTGGGGTTTGTTGATGGAAATGAGCTCATGGAGTCACAACAATAGGTTGAATAAGAAATGTACATTTCATTTTGGATTCATTTTTCATCAGACTTTACATATATGAGAGTTCAACCTGTAAAAGTTACTAAAGTCTTTTCTCTCAAACGGTCAGATGAGGGTGACTCCTCTGGCTGCAAAAAGAGGTCTGACTGTATTAAAGAGGATCCATGTGGTTATGTGATGTATCTGTAAAACCTTCCTCGTGAGTGCATGTTCTCAAAGTTCTCACGTTTCAAGTTTTATTGGTATCATGTGGATGACAATACAAAATAAGACAATAAGTCAGGGTATTATTTAGTACATGGATGACTTTTGGATGAAAGGTCGCTACTATATCAGCGTGCAGTATCCTCGATCAGTCAGTTCCATCACTTGCTCATCACAAATGCAAGACAGCAACAGCCAAAATATTCAGTATGAAGTTGTAAATAGCATGAGTGGATCCATCTTTCCATCTTTGCCCAAAATGCATTTTTAAATCTAAAACTTTTCTTTCCTCTTTAAATGGTTTGTGAAATGTTTGTTTACATAAAATCGCAGCTTGTTTTCCAATTTATTGCGTCCTAATTATGCCAAAGCCCAACACACACACACATAAATATATATCCTAAATAATTTCTCTTTTCTGTATTTTCTGTCTTTTCCTATCCTCACATGTTGGAGAGTCACTGGGCTCAGGATGCAAAGTCACAGCATAGTCACCCCCCCTCGCCCTCCCCATCCCTTCCTGTTCAAACACACCTTCCCTGCCTTCCTCTAGGGAGGAGAAAAATCATTCGTTATTTTAATGGGTGTCAAATATGTTTTCCAAATCTACTAAAAGGTTATCGTTGTTACACATGGACAAGTGCTTATATCGGAATCAATGTTAACTTTGTTACTTGGGAAATTTACTGCTTTCCCCGCCGACCACGGTGCACAAACTTAATCGGCATGTTTTCACAAAGTGCAGCTTGAGGGTGATTTATCCGGCCGAGGTGACTGACTGCTCTTTGATAGAGCAGGAGAAAAACATACATCCGAGAAGTGCGATGAAGGCATAAATAACGCTCCCTGTATTTTCATTTGAATGTCTGACACATGAAGATTATGTATTGTTAGTGTTAGAACGGCAGGGGGGTTGGGAATTGGGGGCAGTTGGTGGCAAATGTGGTAATATAAATGAATGACATATGACTCTGAAGACAACCTCTGGTGGTTTACACAGCCAGAAACTGATTTAGCCCAACCTCAGACCACATCCTACCCTCTGGATCTCTCCTCACCTGACACCGTGGAGGTCTTGCCCTTACAAGCATCACTGCGAGATGGATTTATGAGTAAAAAAAGCAAAACAAAACAAATGTATTTAAAAAAGACTAAGAAAGAAAAAGACACAGAAAGGCAAAGAAAGAACGAGAGCACTGCTGTTCCTCCAGTGCCCGAGCGTCACTATTTGTCTTGGGTGAGTTAGCTTTATCTAATAAAGTGTCTCTGTATTAAGATGGATACTTCAAACGCTCTTTTGTCTCTATAATCACAGAGCAGGGAGGCAGAACTCACACATTCCTCGCTCAATTTATTATTAATAAGTACATCACTGGGAGAAAGATATCCTGGGGACCAAAACACCCGCAGAGCGTAACATTCATCAAACGTAAACGAATATCACAATACACAGGATACAGAGGCTCCAATAACAGATAATTGATGAGAAAGGTCTTTGGGTGCACTGGATCACTGTTGATGGTTATCATTATACAACATCATTTTATAGTTTACAACAAAGGATGAACTGGTTGTTGAAGGGAAACATTTTCGCTGCCTTGTGTGTGCAATTAAGAGGAATGTTTGCGGGACAGGGGTCAGTCCGCGCTCTCGTGATTAAGCTGTGGTTAGCGGCATAACTGCATCCTCTCAACACTTATGTTTTCTCGCAAGACCTTAATCTATTGCAACCGCAGCAATTACCCTTCTGACAGGATAACAAAACACAAACACAAACAACACGATCACATCTAAGGCATTTTTTTAAATAACCCCTTCATCTTCTGCGGGATGAGACTTTGAATTCTGTTTTCTTTTTAAGATGCTAAATAAAATCTCAGCTGAAATATGCAAAGTAAAACTCAACGAACTCAAAAGATAATTCAGGGAGATGTTTTTGCTTACATTTGTAAGTGATAATGAGGCTCGAGTCTGCGTCTGACAACAGCGAGGCACTGTTTCAGATGACAGATGGGACCCACTGAGTGACTTACAGAATAAGCCACTCCCCACCCCGCTGCACAACCTGTGCTCCGGTGTCGGGTTTCCAGCAGTCAGTAGCAGCTCTGACACATGTAGCTATAGGTCCCCCCATGTCTGAGGGCAGGAATTCAATCAATAAAGCTCACCCCTCAACGAGATATACCGTGTTACAGCACAGGAACGGAGTGAAGAGTGGGAGCCATCTGCTCCCCCTGTCACATGTCAATCTGTGCAGCTAATGTCCAACATATTGGGTCATCACTCATATAGCTTAAACCGCCTTCGCTGGCTTTATGTAATGAAGCTGTAACTCAATTGGCATTAGTTTACCATCCCAGGTGCCTGCTCTCAAATCAGCTTGCATCTGTCTCCCTGCCCTCAGGGACCAGAGATTGTTGATGAGTCATTTTCACTTTTCAAGCTATGCGTTAGTAATTCTTTACCGAGGTGCTGTTAATGTTAGCCAAATAAATCTTGTGGCTCTCATTGTATTTCACTGAAGACATTATGGCTGAGTAGTCATTTCTCTGATAGTTTTTTGAAGTTTGCCTGAGGGGTAGGCTACGGAGTGCAACACAGTCAGGATTCCTTTGCCTTAGCTGGCTTGATATAACCTAAAACCCAGTTGGAGATAACAGGCGATTCTCTGCTCTGGGCTCTGTGCACATTCACAAAGGTAGAGTGAGTGGTGTGCTAGCACTTTGAGAAAGCACCGATCCATTTACCACTTACCCTCATGCTTGCAATCTGATGACACAATTTACATCACTTGCACCCAGGCACACTTGCAGAACACACCTACCTAACATACTTTTTGCCATCAAAGAGGTGCATTTGCTAATTATCAGCAGGTGGAGAATTAAAACAGCAAAAAGGCAGTGTAATTTCAAATCCGATTACTCCCCCCCCCCCCCCCCGTGGGGCCTCTGAGCATACTTGCTTTTAAAGAGCTTCTACACAATCAGCACTGCTTATGAAGTGACTACAGTAATCAAATGCTAGACAACCTCAGAGTACCTTAGAGTGAACCACCCACGTAATGAAAGCATCATTAGCCACAGCCTTGCTTGATCGGTAGATGTCTAACAGCTCGGAAGGTGTTGGGGCTGTATTTTTCTTTTTTTAAGTCCTATTTTTGACTGATATGAAGTATTGCACAGAGCGACTTTACAACAGGAGTGTCATTCTGTTTCTTAGAGGCTGTAAGTAATTTTTTGACATTTCCAAAGGCGTGACATTCAGTGGAAAACGCCGAAAATGAGCAAGGCCTGATTTACGAGCAGAAAAGCAGATTCCGTAATAACATTGCACTGAAAGATGGGTTTCAAACACAACCTGTCATGAAAGCCAGAACTAAAACAGACCTGAGCACAACATTACGTCCTGAATGAAGCGGACTGTCTCAGTGTCCCAGTTCAATGGGACAATTCATCATTCGGGGGTATAATAAGGTTGCTATTGTTTCAGGGGTCTGCATAATTCTGCTCTCATAAGAATATGAATACTTCCCCATCTGTTTGGTATTAGCTTTCAAAGCCGCACTTAGCTGCAAACCCACAGCCATGCGAGACATTTAGTGTTTAATTAAAAAAAAGAAAGAAAGGGAAAAGTCAGAATAAAATTATACTGCTATAAAAGAGTCTTGCCAACAATAACATTATCGTTTGACACGCAGCATGTCAAAAAAAAAACAACTGCTTCATATCACAGTTAAGAGAACCGACCTTTGAAGAAAGCGTGCGTGTGCACGTGTGTGCGTGAACCAACTGATTTTAAAGCTTCAAAGATCGCTTTTAGGATACCACAAAAGAATAACCTCTGACACCCAAACAAACAAACACAAGCCACATTTAAATAGCACAAGTTGGAAAAGTCTGAAAGCGCACTTCTCTGGTGTGTGCGCTGCACACTGTACGTGTGTGTCATAAAGAGCAGGGACATGTCTGTTATGTGCAGTTTGATTAAAGCATGATGGCTGATGTCCAATCTGCTTTCCAGGGGAGTGCTGTGACAGCCAGCAGCTCGTCTACCTGCTGCCTCCTCTGCGTGTTAGGTGATTTACGGCTGACTCCCTCCGTTTATGTACTGCCTTATTTTCATTTCTACCCCGCTGAGTGCCAGGTTCAGAACTCCTGAAGAAATATTATGCTTTGCTGACAAAATACAGTGACAGCCATCACCCAGCCTTAAAAGAGTGCCAGAGTGTTTAACAGTACGAGAGCCTGGGAGACAAGGCGAGGTTGAAGGCATCTGTAAGCGCGCGGCCCATTGAAACAACCATTTGATCTAAACCAGCTCTGATTGGGTGGAATGATGTTTACAGCCGAGTTAGAATCCACTTTCAATTAAAAAAATGACACGGGGGGAAAGGGGAGGTCTGTAAAACAGACGGTAAAATTTATTGAACAACTTTTACAAGGGTCTTGTCTGAGAAACATGTGGCGCACAAATGAAATGTTTGTTTCGACAGACGGCTTCGCCTGCAGACGAGCAGGTAACTTGACGCCAGGGACTTTTTCATTAACCCCGAGTTCAAACCCTGCTGCCGTTCCAGGCTTTTGTGGGAAAGCAACAATTTGATGTAAACGGGATGAATATAAATACCACTGTTGTTCAAGCGCCGCCATGTTTCCTATTCATTCCAGCCTGTTTTCTCCTTTACAAGAACTACTCTGAGCTGTAATGAGGTGTTGTAGCGTCCCGAGGCGTTATCATTTGCCGCATTATTATTTCAAAAGCTCAGACAACAGCACAGTCTCTGATGTAATTCTCATGCATATGGAAGGTGTTCCAGTGACTTGATATCCTGGTTTTGGAGGAGTAGGGGACCCCCACACACACTAAATAAAACGAGTGATCACAAACCTAATGAGGCAAACGAGTGTTTGGAGCAGTTGAGACCAGGTGTCAGATGGACATACTGCTGTCTGTAATTAGCCCCTAGCTACATAGATCATTGCTTGTTTTTATTTAGATTCCAGCTATGAAACATAATCATGAATTAAAAGCTCAAAAAAAAGGGAAAATAAATCCACCCACCTCCTTGCATCTGAGACGACTATAAATAAAAATTGTCATTGTAACCTAATCAAATTATGAGACGTATTTTGGTTAGGCTGTCACTTGTTTGACGCTCTCAGTCTCTCTCTCCCTCTCCTTCTTTTTCTCAGCAGACGAGGCAAAGCAAAGTGAATCCCCTGAGGTCCTCTCATCTCTCTTCAGGAGCTGCCGACTCTCTTCTCTTTATGGCACACCCAGAAGGATTAAGCGCAAATGGCATTCACATGATTTCAATAAGCTCAGGGAGACAAGAACCAGCCTTTCAGCACATTAGCTTTTTGCTGCAGAGGACACAAAGCAGACGCAGAACAACTGCGGGAGGGAGACGCACGGTTTATAATGATCATAATAATAGACCGGTCTGGCACTGCTAAAATGAAATTCCACTGTCCCCCACCACCACCACCACAGAAAAAGAAAGAAAAAGGCTCAGTGAGTGATGATGTCATCAGTAATGGACCAGATTAGGTTAGACGTGAACCTGAGGTGACACTGTCGTAAAAGCTGACCCCTCCTCCGCAGGCAAAGCCAGAGACTGGGCCTTTTAAAAATAGCAGTCAAAAGAGGTCTTTTTGGAGGCAGTTGACTTATGTCAAAGGTCACCCTAAGTATTTGTAAAAGCAGGATCCAGGACCCGGATGTAAACAAAGGGGTCTCCCTTGGCTGCCAAAAATTCAAACGCATGATTGGATGGTTTTTCATTATTAATGACGGTCGACGGAGCATTGGAACAAACTATGACTGAATGATGAATAGTTAAAGCTGCTGTTATCAGCTATTTTTACAATAAGAGTGAAGCAAATGACTGTATGTGCCGTTTTTCTTCGCTTCAGAGCTCTCTATCACTTATCAGCTCATTGCTTTGGTTTTTGATTCAACTTTACTTACCATCTCATCAGTGATGTTTTCAGAACAACACACAAGTTACGATAAACCCACTCCACGCCCTCATCCAGCTCACAGCCAAAACTGGCAGCTAGTTCTTGAAGCAAGCCAACTTCATGGAAAGTTGTGTTATTGTTCAAGGTTCAAGGTTCAAGGTTCTTTATTTGTCACATGCATAGTTATACAAGTATAACACACAGTGAAATGTAGCCTGACACGCTCCTCGACATGTGCAAAAATTGGGGG
>NW_005187456.1:611545-663122 GCF_000239375.1 Pundamilia nyererei
GCAGTGCGGATCGATCTGTCCATCCACGGTTTCTGGTTTGGGAATGTGGTGACTCTCGCAGTGGGGATAATCTCCTCCGCTAGCATATTGACGAAGCATACTGCTACTTCCATAAACTCGTTGTTCTCGCTAGTGCAAAATGCACCGAACAAAAAATCACCTACATCACTTGCTATTTGTTGACGGAGGGCAAGTGCATGTTATTCCCCTCTCACACTGTGGCTATATCTGTGGTCAATAGGGCAAAGATTTAAATTCGGAGGTGGTGAACGACTGTTTTTGTTTTTGTTTGTTGCCTGCGCCAACAGAAATAAAAGATTAATGTTGTATAAATTTATGTTGGAGAGGAGCTTGGTGAACCCAGAATAGCATTTACCAGCTAAAGAGGCAAATACAATCCATCCAGATTTAGCAAACAGCTTTGCAGGCACCAAAGATGATTATTTATAATATCAGCTTTAATCCTGGATACTTCATATACTTATTATTTAAAATGCATACTGCTTTATAAACAGCGCTTGGATTATTTTGGATATCAGTCAGACATTTGCTAAGATCCTACAAGTGGTTATCAGTAAACACTACTCCTTTAAAGTTAGCTATCTGTTCTTGTTAAGGTGACATGCTGCCAGTTTAACCAACTATCCAACTTAATCATTAATTTACTCTTTCATAGTTTTAATGTGCAGTAAGGGAAATAACTATTTGATCTCCTGCCAAATTTGTTTGTGGTTTGCTCGATTACAAAGAAACAAACAGTCTCTCATTTTAATGGAGAGAGACAAACACATTACATAGAAGTTATAAACTGCTTTGTATGTCATTGAGTGAAATAAGTATTTGATCCCCAAGCAAGACATGACTTAGTACTCGGTGGAGAAACCCTCGTTGGCAAGCACAAAAGTCAGACATTTCTGGCACCAGGTTGACCAACATCTCAGGAGGGATATTGGTCCACTCGTCTTTACAGAAACTCTCTGAATCCTTTAGGTTTCTTGGCTGCTGCTTGGGACTCCAAGCTTCAGCTCCACAGATTTTCTATAAGACTGTGGTCTGGAGGCTGGCTAGGCCACTCCATGACCTTAATGTGCTTCTTCTTTATCACTCCTTTCTTATCTTGGTGGTATGTTTTGAGTCATTGTCATGCTGGAAGACCCAACCATGGCCCATCTCCAGTGTTCAGGCTAAAGAAGGTTTTCATCTAAGATTTTACAGTGTGTGACCCTCAGTGCAGTGAAGTCATCCTGTCCCCTTAGTAGAAAAATAGCAAAGCATAGTGTTTCCACCACCGTGCTTGACTGTGGGGCTGGTGACTGTTGGGTAATACTCAGCATTTCTCCCGCTTCAAACACGGTAAATCAAGCTGATGCCAAAGAGTTCAGTTTCCTCCGAATCATTTAGATGTTACCCGGCAAACTTAAGATGGGCCTTCTTGTTTACTGCGCTGTGCTGGTGTTTTAGTGACTGTGGTTCCAGCTGACTTCAGATCATTAACAAGCTCCTCTCACGATCATCCGCACTCCAGATGGAGAGCGACTGATGATCATGTTATATTTCTTATATGTCTGAATAATCACACCAACAGTTGATGGTCTTGTAGTGCTTTCGAGCCTTGTGCAGGTCTACAGTCTTGTTCCAGACGTCCTTTGACAGCTCTTTGCTCTTGCCCATGGTGGGGGAGAGGCTCGATGAAAGAAACTCTGTGGACACGTGTGCTATATACACACAGAAATATCTGTCATTGATTGATTGATTACAATATGCAGGAGCCAGGCTGTGTTGTACAGGATTGGATACTTTGTAACTTTCATATTAGGTTTTTTTTTTCTGGGTGTTTTCTTGATATTTTATCTCTCTACATTAAAATGAAACTACCATAATAACTAAAGACTGTTAATTACCTTGTAAGTGAGCAAACTTATGAACTCAGGGGGATAAAATAATTATTTTCTTCAGTCTACCTGATGGTGTTCATAATTAGACACCTTGCCCTGGACTTTTCCCTAAAGATTGCATTCAGAGAGCTTTTGGTCTCTTCTGTAACATAAATATCAACAGATACACTAAGAGAGAACACACAGCGACCCATTAAAGCAATTTCAACCATTAGCTTGTCAGTATGGCTTCCAACTTCTCCACTTATTTCACTCCTTTTCTTATTCTAGTTTTCATTATCGCCTGATGTCCTTTCTGGCTGTCTTGTTCTCCTTGTCTGCCTCTTTTATCCTTTCTCCCCTGTGAATGTGACTAATCGTTGAGCTCGGTGAAGGTAGAATGGCACTCGGTCCCCTCCTTCCTCCCCTTGCTCCCCTCCCTCCACCACTCTACACGCTCCACTCCTGCACTGTCAGTGATTTTTCATCGCCCTTGTTGGGGCTGTTTTATGCATTGTTTCCCTGATGCAGTGATTGATGTCAGGGGCTGGTAATCTGGGGGAATGAGAGGCTGGATGGTGGCCACCGAGTCCCCCTCTGTCTCTGACACGTGTCGGCTGAGCCGCGCAGCGCTGTGCTGCGCTGGGGCCCCCTGTTTGGCCGCGGCCACTGCTGAGGCTGCTCGCTTCGCTCACTCAGCCAGTCCTCATTTCCATTTCAATCTCGAGCTCATGAATGCAAAAACTCTGGCCGAAAATTAATAACACCACGCAGGGGAAAAGTGGGCGCAAGGGAGAGGGAAGGAAAGACAGAGAGAGATGGAAAGGAGAGTAAAAAAGGAGAATGGGGAGCTGGGGTCTTTTTCACCCCTTTTGTTCCTCCAAAAGTGCCCCTTATTTTATTTCCCTCTCTCTTTCACCAGGATCCTCCAATGAATGGCATTACAGACAAAGCCATATCCAGAGTGACACAAATTTATTTCGGTTGCAGCGCCATAGTGTATTTCTACAGAACCAGGGGCGATTTGTCTGGGGACAATTTGGTTTCCATAAAGGATTTAAATGGTTTCTGTGGAGATAGTGGGGTGAAATTTAATTTGTTTCTCATTTACTACAGCAGGTATGAAAAGGAGAAAAATTGGATGGCTGATGGGCTAAAAATTGGTGCTGTCCCTCTGCTGTATCCCCAAAGGACCGAGGCCCTGCATCATATAGATTGAGTTCGACCCCCCCAGCCCTCCCAACCACAAGCCACGCCAACGCGCGCGCGCGCGCGCACGCACACACACGCACGCACACACAGAGCCTTCCTCCTGCCCAGAGAGAGCTGTAACCTTAAACCAACTTAAACAGTAACCTTTGGGGAGGCTGCCAATCACTCCTAAAACAACGTTTCCATCGATCGGCCTGTCTGCGTGATTTATGGGCTCATTTTACACTAATTGAGAATTAGAGGGCGGATTAGTGGGCCTCAACACTTCGGCCTGATATGCACTCTGAGCAGTGTAATCTGTCACGCTGGGATGTCCGACACTCTCTTACTCACAAAGGAGGGGAGGAGGGAGTAGAGTGAGGGGAGAGGAGGGGAGGGGGGTGGTGGTCCTTTCTAATTGAATTTCCAGATAACACGGAAATTAATTTGACACCAGTGAAATTTGACTACGACTCTGCCGCTGCGCTCTCCTGCTCCCCCATCGTGAAACCTACGTGTTTCCCCTCTTCCTCTCCTTCTTTCTTCCTCTCCCTTTATCTCTAATTTGTCCGTTCTCGCTCTGTTTCTGCTGTGCCTAGCAAACACTATTGATCCAAATCACTTTGAGTTGAGGGCTTTCTGAAGCATGGAATTCCTAAATCATATTTGTGCTCATATTAGAGCAGTTCATCTGCTGCTATCTTCAGCCAGATAAAGAATATTACCTTTCATTTTGTTTGACTGTGTTCAAATTATATATTTTTTCTCTTTCTTCTCTTTCTTTCCCCCCTGTTTTTATGGAGGGGAATCTCCTTTCCCGAGCCCTGCGAATGCATGCAGGCGAATGCCCAGAGTCAACAGTTGGAATTGAATTAGGGTCCCGGCTCGCCAGGTCCATTGTCTGGGTAATTTGTCCTATAAGTGGCAAAATGAAAGCACTCTCCACGGTTCTCTGAGCACCTGCTGTTGTGTCACTCATCACTGCAGATACAGAAAGTGAGAAGGAGGGAGAGAGAAGTGTCTCAAAGATCACATGTTCAATTGCTGTGCCATTATCAACTCAGATGTCGCTGCAGCTTCTTTTTTTTTGTCAAGCATGTGTAACGACATCATAATAATCCTCGGCTGCACAACAGGGGAAAGATCAAGTCTGAAAAATCTGTGTTGTTTACAACGCTTAATGACAAAATGGTCTTCCTGTGGAGTTTTCAGTTGTGGTTCCAGCAGCTGAATTACGGTGTATCTCGTATTCAAGCACGGTTGTGATGACTGGCTGCTCTCAGTCTTCTTCCATCTTCATTAGCTTGTACACATGTGTCGGGTTGCAGCTTGCGGAGGCGGAGCTAACGCTAAATATTTTGTTTATCGCTTGACTGTCGAATAAATAAAGACCCATACCTTACAGAGGCAACGTTTTTCAGATAAAATATTAATCTGCAGCTGCGAAACAAAATTAGTAAAGCAATTCTCTTTGAAAGGTCGAGTTCTTTCAAATGCAAATATTCAGGTAAGTATCACGAGAGCTAAACCTTTTACCTTTACTGTAAATTACAGACCTCTTTTTTCTTTTTTGTAGCTCGCATTGTGTGGGAGTTAAGTTTGCTCGGGAGCTCTTTAGCAGGCTAAGAGATGCATTTATCTGCGTAATGAACTTTGGACGCTAGCTAACTTAATCCCAGTAATGCCTGCGAGAGTCAATTAGCGCAACTAGATTCAGTGCAGTATTTATCTGATAGAGCAGACCTGGCAACTACACACACCAGAACACACGCACCATATTGACCATCTTCATCTTATCTTTCAGCTAATGGGACCACAGGGCCCATCATCAACTCCGCTCTAAAATACAGTGTAAGGTTTTTTTTTCTTCTCTTTTTGAAAAGCCTGTGGGGAGTTTTGAAATTGAGTAGCTGTTGATTTGCAGCACTAACAAGTCTTTTACGAGTTGATTTTACTCTCCCCTGATCATTTCAGTTTATAATGGTATAAGTGTGTTAACCTGGATTCCCCCTCAATCAGTGCTTGCAGGATATTATCAGCGTGGCACACAGGTGACAGCATATTACAAGACCTGTAACAGATACCTCTGGGATCTTCATCTCCCTTATGACAGGGTCTACTATGTGGAGCAGGAGCCTGCATAGAGAATAATAAATGACAGGATTTGAAAAGACGAGGCCGTTAGCAGGCACGGTCATGGTCTACATTGCCCTTTTTGTCTCTCCAGGGACAAGTGCAAGTGTGCGTGTGTGTGTGTCTTTGTGCTCGCTTGACTGCGTGTGTGCGCTCCAGCTGTGCTTTCACACAGACCTGCTTAACTTTTGCAACAGCGTCAGTGGTGGCTATTGTCTTGTAGCAGGCGGCACACTGTGGGTTACAGAGGTCTCTATCTGCCTGCTTCCTCATTTCTTATTCAGACCCACAGGGACAGAAGGGAGAGAGCGGAGTGGAGGGAGGGGGTGAGAAAGGAGAGAGAGAAGGGTTTGCAAGGGGGCGGAGGAGGAGGATAACTGAGAGGCTGATGGAGACTAGGTGACAGGTTGGAATGGGCCATCAATAGATCCATCAGGCGGGTAATTTGGAGCGCGCTTAACATACATCAGTAGAGTCGTAGGAGCTGGTATCTGTCTTGTCGTGGAATCACAGTAAATAAGAGTTAAAGATGGTGTCAGGCTTGACCTGACTGACCTCCCTGCACACACACACACACACCACTGACAGCACTGGAACAGAGCAGCATGGAGCACGACAAAGACATAACACTTAAATTAACATGTTCACATGCACTCTCACATACACACATTCAGACTTGCAAAAACATCCAATCTTAGCTTTAGAATAACACTCAGCATCTCATAAATAAAACTACTGACAACCGCGGTATAAAACAGCGGTGTTGTGCAAGAATATATTTGGTGGTCAGGGAGATCTGATAGCTGAGTGGTAAAGTGCATACCATCCCACATGAAGTCAGAGGTTCAAATGCTGGCTGGCTGCTCCGTCTGATCAAGTGTCTGATCAAGTCTTAAAATGCCTAAAATAAGCTTTTAGGCAATATTGCTTGAACTGAGTGAGTCCTTTTCATTTTGTGAAACTATATGACAGGCAAAATCTTAACTAGAAGAACAAACCCGCTCATTGACAAACAGGTTGGAGCGTCTCTCGATGACAGCTAGAAAACAAATGCTGCAGGTGCTTTGAAAACAGTGCATAGCACCAGAGGGCAGGCAGATGAGCCTCATCCCAGTGGAAGATGTGTCTCTCTCTTTGTGTAAACGTGCACTTGTGTGTGTGTCAGGGTGTTACAGCGGAGCATGTGACTATAAAAGTGAAACACCTTAGGCTAAGTGCTGTTCCTGCCACTCACACTCCCCACTAACCTTTCGAACACACACCATCCAGCCTTATAGGTGTCATCTCACATTTGGGGGTGACTCAGGGGTGAAGCTTGATGACATTAAGAGATGACTCATATACCAGTTTTTACTATATAGACACCCCTGATCACTTTTAGTGTCATTTTAGTACTTTTTGGCTAATTTTGGCTCTATTTACACTGCCGCTGTTCATACTTTTGCTATACATCGGTCACTTTTGAACAAAATTATCTCTAGGGCTTGATTTTATAGCTGTAACTCTTGTTTTGCCAAGAAGTGAAAAGTTAAAACCACAAGCCTCAGTCCACAAGGGATGATCATTTTGACTAGTGTGAGCTTGTTGCGAGAAATATATTTCCAGATATAATTCACTGAAAGTACACACAGGAGGATTGGAAGCGAACCACCTGACATCACAGCTTATTGAAGTTTCACAGCCAAACTCTGCCAGAAGATCCACTGAAGTCAATCAACCAGGTGATCACGTTTGGCAGCATCTCAGATGTAGAGAGCTGGGCATTTGGCGAGCAGAAACCCCTTTTGGCTTTGAGTTTTTCTCTTAAGCTTGCAGGAATTTGCAGGCGAGCAGTCCTCCATGCTCACCAAGTGTGACTTGATCAAAAGTGAAATGATTAAGTCACATAATCTTACACCTTCATCAAAAAGAACTAGGTTGAAATACTTTATATATCTAAAGATACGTTAAGATTTTCCCTGCTTTTTCCTCTTGGTTCAGTCTTCAGCCACTGCTCAATACACGAATGCGAAACACCTCATATGCTGTCAATCGACAATAAATGATTCACAACACATGAAGATATAAATGTACAATTCCACCATATATAAATTTTTATGTTAGAGAAACATCATATGTGCATGTCAGATTACGAATCTTTTAGCCAGCGCACAAAACACACAAAAATAACTTTTATAAGTCCAAATTTAAAGGAAAAAGTTGGAGAGCTAAGACTGACCGTGCTGAATAGTACCTCTGTCTCCATTTAAGTGTTATCTCACAGAATCAAAGTCCAGCACAGCAGTAATACTCTGCTCATTTCATCCCTTTTTATCCTGTCACATTACAAACTCGCCCCGTGAGTATTTGATGGGCAGCTCTGCCTTTTCACTCTCTGTGAAAACTAAACTCTGTATCCGAGCAGCAGATCTCGGTCTAAATACAGAAATGAAAAAAATCATAACAGGACACGCTGGAATCCAGGAACCATTTATATGAGGTAATTTGACCGCATACAACAAACCTACCAAACAATGCTCTCAGAGTTACAGTGAGGCAACTGTATTAAAAAGCCACCACAATCATGTTATTTGGCCTGTGGCTGAACACAAACATGTTTTCTTTTCTTTTTTTTCCGTCCCCAGTATAACTGTGGTCATACTTTCCCTACACAATAAACCAAATTAGTGGCAGGAAAATCTGATCATGAGCGCTCATGTTTTTGCGCAGTTGGAGTTGTGAATAGAGTTGTGTAGTTATTGGACACAATCTGGACAGTTTGTATCTGTCAGGTGCACCTTTTTATCTGAAGTGCAAATGTATATGTTTATACCCTCTGCATGCCTCGTCTTGTAACCATAAATCAAAAGAGACATGCTCAAATAGTCAAATAGCGGAGCTATATTAAGGACTTTTTACATTTTGTGTACTTAGAATAAACTCACATTTATTTAAATGACACAAAAATCCCTCATAATATTAAAAATCTAACTTAGCCATTAACTATTCTGACTGGTCGAGTTTGTTGCCAGACACGGAGAAAGAATAAAACAACCACCGAAAAGTCATTCCTGCACGAGGGAAAACCCGAGCTCACGGATAAAAATTAAAAAAGGTACAAACGGTGTTGCTAAGTTGATTTTCTGCAATCCAGGTTTTCACTGTAGTGTGCTGATGAACACAAAGAAACATACACACAGCAACACAAACCAGAATGGAGCCACGGCTCTCTGTTCACCTTTTATTATTGAACTCGTTACAGTCCTCTTGGCCCTGCTTTAATTAAACCCTATTAGCTAGTCAAGGTTCACTGTACACTAATAATGTTACTCTGATACAATTTGGCCTCTGCTTTTAGCTTTAGGAGTGTGTAGCTACCTTAATCAAAATTGTCAGTTAAAATGAAACTACAGCTCAAGTAATTAAATTTAATTGGATCTTGTCACTTTTTATGCTGGCGGTGTTTTGATCCTTGTTGAGTGTTTGCTGCCCGCGCTTCATACTGAGCTTTATTAGTCTGTGTCCTCGACCTTGCCAGGACCGAATGCGCATAGACCCGGTTGAAGCTGGAAGTGCTTTGAACCTTGAACGCTGCATGAGTGCAAAAGAAACTGCTGTAATTTGGCATTAGATCATTAGTATTTCTAGGTAATATCTGGAATTGCTCCTGCCTGGTCTTGCACCAGGTTTCACTGCAGAGGAGTGGAAAGCAGGTTAGAATAATTCTGTTATCAAGCACCTCAGAAGAAAAACACAGATCAGCTGTTTTATATAACAGAGGTGCTTTTCCTTGTTGAAAATTAGTGGTAAGGAGACGAATGCGTCTGCGCTGGATTTACTCATTATGAATCCAGCTTGTAAAGTTTGTACATAGATTTTCTTGATTGTGCTTGTAGTGGAAGATCAATCGCTTTCATGTTTAATTTTTGGTTTTACAGTATATTTTCACAAAACACTTGCCGTTTTCCTCGCAGCAATCAGATGTCTCTTGGAGGAGAAAACAATTCCTGCTGTCATCTCCTTACATTGCACCTAAAGTAGAGATAGCCTACAGCCTACAGAAAGCCAAAGGTGGAATAGCTTTCCTGGAACGCCGGGTTCGTGGCCAGATTTTTGTGTTGCCAGAGGAATGAAACGTCTAAATGGGGTGGTCAGGATGGGCTTGGCAGTGCTGGAGTGACCTCTCAACCTCCAGACTTAGGAGAATATGGGAGGAATTGAACGCGCGGGCGTTCTACCTAAGGCAGGAGCGGCAAATCTTTATTCACTGAGAGCTGCTTGCTGCTAAAGCACATTCTCTTTCAATCCATTAGAGCGCACCGTCCCCTTCCCCTTCATCACACAGTGCAGCCCTTAATTTGACAATGACAAAGAGCCACTTGCAGATTTTAAATTTCATAATTTTAATCTGTCAAGTCTGACATTTAATTAGTGGCTTCCTAACCTGTGTCTGCCTCGCTCTCTGAAGGGCACCGTTTGTTCTGAGAGCGCTGCGCAATCTCTCAGCAAAGGAGAAGAGAGAGTGGATTAATATATATGTACATTACCAGCTGCTGCAAAGACAATACAGAGAGGGAGGCCATTAGGGCCTAATACAGACAGATGAGGTTAATAATATTTGGGAAGTGTTGCTCTATTAAGCAGAGCACTGATTAAGACCTGAGTGGGATCCCCCCCTTCACGAGGCACTGATTGGGAGCCAGGCTGTCTTTTGTTCTCCTGCTCCCAGAAAGAGGAGAGAGGGAAAGGGTTGCAGAGGAAGAAAGGACAGGAACAATGTTGGCTGACTTTGTGTTCCTCCTGACAATGAGGACGGGTGTAATGAGAATCTTTACAGTCCTGGATGAAGGTTTATAGAAGTCCAACGCCCACTGATAACTTCATTACAACTACTGAGCAAACAGATGGAGCCAGCTTTGGGAATCTTTCTGGTTTGAGGGAAGAGCTCCATGATTGCTTTCAGTCTGCACTTGATTTCTTTTCTTAGTCACCGCTACATAATGTTGCCAGACTGACCTCATTAATTTATTCCGCTCATTATGTAGCTTGAAGTGTGGAGATTTGGCCCCTGGTTGAAGTTTGAAATTCCTTCTCCAAAAAAGAGAGAGAAAGAAGCAGGTTCTGTGTAACACTATTTCACACAGACAGCTCTGCTGGAGCCACTATTGATTTTCAAATCAATAGAAAGTGAAGGGAGATGGGGTGGAAATGGCTTGGAATTGGGCTAGCAGGGAAAATGTCAGGAGCTCCAGGTGTGGGTATAGCATAAGTTTTTTTTTTCTTTTTTTGACGCATGTCAGTGTTTAACTTTTATTATCAGAAGCCTTTTTTTCATGAATTCAATTCTTCGCAGAATTTTTGAAAACTCAACTTATCTTTTGTTTTCTCAGCCATTCATTAAGACAGAAAAGAGAGTAACGTGGCGAAGCTGCCGTTCACCATTAAACTAATAAACGAAGAGGCGGATCAATAAATACTGACTGTGTTTTCAAACTCTTTCTAATTACTCACCACTGCCTATTGTGTTCTTATTGAATTGTGTCTCTGGCAACAGGCCCTTCTGCACCTTCCAACACGCAGCGAGTGCTGTTGAGACAGCAGGAGACAAAGGACGGGGAGGAGGGGGTCCGACTCGGTTGATGCAGTGGTGAGACGGCGAGAGGAGTGAGGACGTCTTCCTGGGGCCCACTAGTGGTTGCTCCTTGCCTCTGCTGCTTCATCTGAGGGGCAGAGCAGATGACAACCATGAGGAGAGGAGAAAGATTAAAGATTCAGGGATAGAGAGAGAGAGAGATAACCTCAGCCTTTTCTCTCTGGACTTGGACGATGCTCACACCACAGGGAGGAGAGATAATAACAAAAAGACAGACCCACCTGTTTAAGCGCTGTAAATCATGTGTGTGTCTGCGTGAATGAATGCATGTCTGTACTGCTCAGTGTGTAAATCACCGCTTGGTCTAATTGGTGCCTAATAATACTCATTTCCTGTGTAGATGAAGAACAATGTATTGGGGGGCATATGGGGTCCGTCTGGAGCTTCACACACCAGTGGCGTGCGAGACTGGAAGTTTTCGTATGGCTCAGATACCGAGCAAGGACAGGCCCGGTGTTGCTGATACCAATACCATAGTTTTAACTTATACAGCAGCTTATGTAGTGTGTCTGCAGTGTGTCTGAACACATTTTAATGACCACTGTGATTCACTGTGATTTTTACTTTCCACAATTAATACTACCAACAATACCAAAAAACACCTTTCAGCTTTTCATGTCTTTTGAAACTGGATTTTTTTGGAAAGTTGGAGTGTAAATGCGCCTGTCTCTCAAGTACTTTGGGTCAACTTTGTTAAATGTGCTTCAAATAAAGTAGACGTAGAAACAAAGTATCGATTATCTGTTGGGCTAATATCAATCTGATACCAGAACCAATGTTGATGCTATCAATATTTGGATCTTTGTACCTCGGTGTACCCTGCAGTTCATGTGCAACTTTGTGTGTGTGCGTGTGCAAAATGAAGTACGTGTGTCTGTTTGTGTTCGACTTGATCACCGCTTTCCCTTGACAGTGCTCATAGAGAGAATTAGAGAGCTGGTGAGATAATCAGATGAATAAAAAGCAGCCGGTAGCTCATTACAAACCCTATTATTCATTAATTAACATTATTAAAACGTCTAATAGACCGCGGCACTCCTCCCAAGCCCCCCTGCCTCTTTTCAACTAGGTCCCTGCTCCGCGGTCCCTCCCGTTTCTCAACATGAAAAGAATAGCACATCAAACGAGGCCTGGTTTCAATGTGTTGGGGATTTGCAGGTGTAGAATCGCACACACACTGCGCAGGGGATCCGCTCGTCGGTCGCGCCGCGCTCCATAGTCTTCCACTTCGGCCTCACTGTGACACACGCCGCTCACCCGTGCCATAACAAACTCCTCATTAGGAGTGGGGAGAGAACTGGGCCGCATGCTCCCTAATTAGGTCCCCCATCTAAAACTTTCAGTCTTCTCTTCATCCCTCATCCTCCCTCCCTCCATGTCCCTGCATCACAGGGAAAAAGACTGCTGACATTTATGGAAGGCTGTTTAATCAGCTGTATATGCAGGGTTATAAAGGAAAGTTTAGGCCTGCGATATGTGCATACAAAGGAAATATATTTCTATAGCACTCTAAAGAGGTTGAGCTGTGGCAACTGTCAAAACATGTTGCGACCTATGAAAAGTCTGTAGTTTTATCCAGAACTAAGCTACATTTCTCCCCCCCCCCCCTCACCCATTTTTCCTCGTCTCAGTTTGTAGTTCATGCATTAAAATACACAAATTCATCCACGAGATGCACAAATGCGGCCGATTAATTTGGTTACATTGCAGAGACCAATATTCAACTCTGAGGATAATATCTATCAAAAGTTTTTAATTGTGTTCAGTGAGAACCAAATATATTAAACATGCATAATATATACATAGATATGTGTGTGTGCAGCAAGATGGGGAGAATTTCTGTCCCCAAAAATGTAATGATTATCATGCATATTCAAATGTCCAAACAATACACCTTAGTTAAACATTAATATCATAATTTAGATACAATCCGTTTAATGTGTCCAGGAAAAGAAGTATTATTCCTCATTTTGTTCTCATTATTTTCAAATAAACAGGACACTATGTGCGGAAAACAGGGAGCGAACAGACAAATGATGAATATGTAGAAACTCTTGGAGATATTAGTGGGCTTTAAACTACATCCTCTGATTACTTTTCTGCTTTTAAATACTTGATGTTCCAGTTGTACTATGACCTTAAACAAGATTTTATTGGAACACAATATCCATAACATTAGGGGAGTCTTTTATCATGCTGAGAGGGACACCGCCTCCTTGTATCCTTAGTGGAGACTTTGCACATTAAATTACATTAATATTTCTATTTGTGGCGCCATATTCACATGTAACGCAATACACCACATGTATATTGTATAACACTAAACACAAATATTTTCTCTTGGGAGATTTGATACTATAATACTTTTTTTTTTAACTGAATTAATTTCTGAAACACGGGCTCAGACGTGCGTATACATATATAGACGTATACACAGCAAGTCAGAGAGAGAGAGAGAAAAGAAATGTTGGTGTTTGTGGGAAAATGATTTCCTTTATCAAAGCAACTTTCAAATTATTGGCCTTATATTAGCATGGCGACCGCTTTCCCGCTCCTAATCTCTTGTGCTTTCTTCTCACTCTCTTCCCCTCGCGCATGCTGAGTGATGCTTCCTGACAAGTAAATCAGAAAAGAGGTGGCATTTCCCCACGCCGCTGAAGAGCCAGCATCCTTCTCTTTCCTCCCTTCCCTCTCCTTCTTCCTCCTCTCCTCTCCTGATTAAATCTGCTGCTCCCTGTAGGATTATTAGGATTCTAATTCAATCTGAATTTCAGGAACTTGTTTGCTTGGTTACCTGTCACAGCGTATCAGCTTGTCATATTAGTGGTGATCGTTGGCTCTACCTAATCTGCTTTAAACAATTTCATTGGGTGCTGGTCTATAAATCATTCCGTAATGGGATTGACATGCGCGGGCTTAGCTAGGTAAACAAATCAGCTTTGTTTTATGTTAGGCAGCAATGAACTTGGCTTTATCAACTTCCCATCGATTCACACACACCACAAGGTCAAAATCTCTCTGGCTGCTCATCGGGGAAGGGGGGGTGGGGGTGGTTAGTAGGGGTCAGCACTTCAGCAATTAGAATATGTATCAAATAGAAGCAGAGGAGCCCATCGCATCCTGCTACCGCTGTTGCCTTTCTCCAAAGTGTTAATTTATTTCTTATCAAAGTAAAGGCATTTCAAAGTAAAGCTTCGCAGCATTGGAGGGGAAGTTCTCTTTATGGGGATTTAAAAGAGAAAATAAAATGAGTTTGTAGTTTATTGACGGGAAGTCCCAAAGGCTGCTTAAAAACTCATTAACTTTCAAAACTAATTCAGACGTGTTGATTAACATCTAAGGGTTTGATTTATTTATTTATTTATTTATTTATTTATTCCTTGCAAAAGATGGAGGAATTTTTTTCTAGGGCCAGTGTTTTTGCTGACATGCTGTAGTAAAAGTCCTCATTTTGACCCGCTTAGAAAAAGTTGATTCAAATAGAACTTTTCCTAATCATAGTCTCAGCTAGGCTTATTTTGGCAGCACTTTGAAACTATATGCTGTTTCAAATCTCACATAAGTGGGATTTTTCTGTTCCAAAATATCTTAACCTTCGCAAACTACTGTGTCACAAAATCAAACAGCTGATTCTGGTTAAGTATTCAAATGCATAGAAACTGTTGTATTATTATTTTTTAGGCAGCTCAAGAAACATGACAGAGGTAACCAGTGCTGCACATTTGGTATGAGGGACTTTGGCAGGAGCATGCTGTGAAGTCTGCAGGAAATGGGTAGCATGAACCATGTCTTTTGGAGAGCGCCCCAAGTGCTCTGACCAGTACAAAGACAATTACAGATATGAGGCAGAGTTAAGGAATTCTCCAAATGTCCTTAAGAATAAAGGCATATAAATAGAGGGATTTGACTTCTTGTTGCTTCTCTGCTTGTTGCAGACAGAAAGCAAGAGAAAAGGAATGTAGGGGGGAGAACAAATTTCACTGAGCTGACCTGTTCAGCAGCATGTCATGGGATCTTTTCACACCAATACATCTCTCTAATGCAGGCAATTTCCTGCAGCTTTTCACCCTAAGAGGGGGATTTGACCTCTGTGGCTAACGCTTAAAACAAATTCGAATGTTTGCCAATAAGGAGGGATTAAGTCTGCCAGAAAAGGTGGGAGAGAATGGGAATGTCCTCTTTGCCATTAACAAACATGCATTTATGCATGTGTGTTAGACAGAAGCGCATCTATCTAAAAATATATTTTCAGTCAAATACAATACATCCATGTAAAAAAGACGCATTTACCATAAGTCTCCAGTGTCAACACGACTGCTCTTAGAATCAAGGGATCGGGGCAGCTAAGAGGTTGCAGGGCATGTTTTGAATGCACATAAATGGATGATATAGTCTGTCAGGTTAGTGGAAAAGTGGGGGAACTTGGATGAATACACATCTGCCAAAGTGGTTGACAAGTCATCTGGAGTAAACACAGACGTGTCAAAACCCGTGCATTGAAATTTTGGGGAAAAGCCTTTTGTCTTTTGATATTTGTGTGCAACATTTTAGAGAGGGTAAACTTTCACCACTTGAAAACCCTCCAAATCATAGCTGGCACGTTGAGGATAATCTTTCCAATTACCCACGTCTCTGTTTCTGAGTGTCTTAGGCTATTAGCCTTGTGATTCCTCTGCATCCAAAGCTATGTGCCGCTGTTGACAATGAGAGGTAAACAAGAGGGGGGGGGCGACTCACCAAATCCTCCAGAGGCCTGGAGGGGAAGCCACACAGCCCAAACTCCTTTCACTGTGAAAAAGCAGCTTCCTTTAAGGTTGTGCTCAGGAGAGACTGACAGCAATTACAGCTTTCTCTTCCCCCCACCCTCCACCCCACCCCAACCTTCTCTAGCTAGGAGAGAACCACATGATGGGAAACCACGAGAAAGGAAAACCTCCCCTCCTCCGCTGTCTTACTTTCTCAGAAAGAGACATTTACCTCCACCTCTCGGTGAGGTGATGATTGTTTACTTTGAGTGATGTGCTATTATGACAGTTCAACAAATCACTGTTACATAGTTTTGTGGCAAATAGTGGAATTTTAGAGTAATCCCATGTAAATTATTAATCCTTTCAGGGGGAAGTTGCAACACAGAGGCATACAGCACATCTCATACACACTCCACCCTGACAGTTGCACTGCTGTGCCAAAACGTTTGACAGCCTGCACTACTTTAGATTTGTTAAGAAGACAGTGGGGCTGAGTGTGAGCCCGATTCAAAAGCTGATCTGAGATCATTGCTGCGTGCCGTGTGCACTATTGTTGGCTGGATTGCATGGCATTAAAACAGGGGAAAGTATTTTGTTTTTTTTCTTTGTACAACGAATGTTTCATTTACACAGTGTACATCACCGTGAGCCTCGTACAAACTCCAGCAAATAATCTCCCAGTGTATCATATATCATGTGTCTTTACAATCTCAGAGATGGTTACTTTGACACTTTTATTGGTCAGAGAACATTGAGAGTCCATGAAAGATGATATGAGAAACAAGGTAACGGAACAGTATAAGAATGACTCACTGACAGCTCACAACCATTTTAAAACTAGAAATAGATCCACAGTAACTGCTGAGATGTATTTGCCTCTATTTTTCTCCACTTGCCTCCTTCGTCCCTGTCTATGCCTCCTCCCCTCCTTTTGGTGGTCAGTGCAAGGATCACGAGGTGAAGAAGAATCAGAGTGGTACACATATTACTCTCTGTCTCTTTCCATTCTTTTCTGCTGGTGGTTGACAGGGCCTGTCTGGTCTAACCCGGGTGGAAAGTGACTCTAATTGTCATCTCAACAGACAAGATTCTGCAGCCATCCTGGAGGCATGGGCAAAATATACTTAGCTACTTTATCATTTAGACAGAACCCAACCATCGAGGCACCCTATTGACATAGACTTTTATGCAAAGATAGACTTTTTGAATTGGCAGGTCACGTCACCCACTCCTTAGCATGCATACATAATGAGAATAAAACCTTTTTACGTCCTGGCTGAGACACAAGCATCTGACAGGTAGGGTTTGGGAGTTCAAGGCAATGTATATATTCCCTGCCTCTTCTCGTGGACCTGGGCTGGTTATAGAAGATTGTGTTAGCTCAGAGTAGAGAATTTTACCAAATGTTCAGTGCTCGATAGCATTAGTCTGAGCCTGACGTTGCATTGTCTCAACAGTCCTCTCCCAATGGAAGCTATCAGGCTGGAATGTATATGCAACTATAGGAAACATTTTGAGCAAAATAAAATAAAATTAAAACATATAAATTAATAATTATATCCAAAGATGAAGCTGTTAGTGTTAGCTATGGCCAGTGTGTTGGCTTAGCATGTTAGCATGCCACTGGCATTCAAAAGCAACGTTATTAGCTATGGCCAGCATCTTGGCTTAGCATGTTAGCATGCAATTAGCAATCAAAAGGAACATCATTGGCAATGGCTAGTGTGTTGGCTTAGCATGTTAGCATACCATTAACAGTCAAAAGGAGCATCATTAGCTATGGTCATTATCTTGGCTTAACATATTAGCATGCCACTAGCACTCAAAAGCAACATCTCATGGACACCTTGAATGCTCATAACCTAGCATTTCAAATATTTTACTCAAGAACCAAAAAACATAACCTTCCTTTGGTGCTACAGGAAAAAACAGACAGCCACCATAGCCATCCTATGCGAACCACGAATTTGTGTACACAACTGTCATGGACAATTGCTGCTAACATGCCTTGGACTCCTTATGTCACATATCAAACCCACAAAATGTTACAGATTATCCTTGTTTCAGTTCCCTTTTCAAACTAGCTTTGTTTCCTTTATTTTGCTCCCTTTCCTACAGGCTTCAGCTGTTGCCCCCCACCCCAAAAGGTGAAATTACCCAGCTTTTGTATGAGGCACAGTCAGCCTTTGAATGTTGCCTGTGAATGCCTGTGGGCCTATAAATGTGCTATGCGAGGGAAAGAGAAAGTTAAGCTGTCCTATTGAATTGATTGAACATTCATGAAACTAAAGTGTGCCCTCCCTCACACCCCCACCCCCTTCTCACATGTGGAAATGACTTCCAGACATCTCCAACGTCCCGTATGGAACACAGCCGTGAGGATCCCTACCTTACAGTCAGGTGCTGAGCTGTTGCCCTGAAGGCACGATTCAATTGTTAAATCTCTTATGAATAGAACAGGAGGGTTCATTTTACCGCTTACAACCTTCCACGTTCATGTTTTGACTTTGTTGGTTTAATTGCACAATTATTTTACACACTATCTTATTTTGTAATCATGTTCTGCCTTGCTGCTTTTAGTTACATAAAGAAGAAAAAAAAGTAAGTCTAAAGAAAAAAGAGCTTTGTAACATTTTAAGTTTTCAGTTCCTCAGTTTAAAAACTCAGTGTCCTCAATGTTTGGCAATCATTTTGAAATGTTACAGGCATACATTATATTGACTGATTCCACTTTTATGGGGCTCTCTCCATTGCACTTTCATTATTTAATCAAAATGCCTTATTGCTTTTGCCCGACAATACACTTAAACCGAATGAATTCCAAGGAGCTCTCATTTTATGTCAGTGCCTGTATATCGTCAGCCTCAAAGATGGCAATATTGAAAGCAATTTTCTGTGTATTTAGGGGCGAGTCAAACAATTTCTGGAAAGAGAACTAATCAAAATGCATCAACCATAATCAATAAAAGTGAGATAAGTTGGATGATAAGACTATGATGATGAATTATACCCATTTTGCTTTCTCCAATACTGTGGGAGTTGTGTGTGTGAGAATCCGCACGCGTGCTGTCAGATGAGCGCGTGTCATCGCCGTGCATCATATCACCAAAGAGCCCCTATGTATCCCACCAACAGGCCGCATCATACCCCTCTATTAAACCATCCGACACCCAAAGGTTGCAGTCACAACCACAAAACAACAACAGCTCAGACAGCTGTGAGACCTAATCATTATTTGGCAGAAGTAGCGAAATCATGTCAGAGTAAGCCCCCAACATCTCGCTTCCCAGTCACATTTGAATCATCTGCAATTAGTTTTGTTTTAATAACACTCACAATTAAAGGTCCTCCGGTTTGCATAATTCATGACACGGCAGCGCCAATGTCAGAAATCAAATGCAACAAATTAGAAATAACAAGTTTGAGACAGTGTGATTCAATTAAGATCCGGGGAAACATTGGGCCATGCATAATTGAGGGGCCGGCAAGGCAAGACTCATGTCAGGCCTGTCAGCCCCGCTGCAGCTATTGGATTTGGCCTGTCACACACACTCAAATCAAGCCTGTAAAAATTACAGGTTACATTGATTTCTTGATTTTATTTGCGAATGCTTGTGAGTGGGAGAGCTCGTGCATGCGCGCATGTGCGCACATACGCTTACATGTGTGTATAATTGTTTGTGCATGCACTGCGTGTGGGTGTGCTCACATGTGCTTGTCTCTGAGAGTGAGATATAAATCAGGTGTGGGAGACCATCCAGGGGTTGAGAGCCGAAGCCACATCTGGAGCTGCAAGTTAGAGCCGGCTGAGCCCTTTAGATGTTGAGCGGAGCTCCGATTAGCTGTGGGCACACGCGCGCGTCTCGCAAACCACATGATCATCGCCAATTATTACAGTTATGTTTATAGTAAAATCATCAGAACTAGCACTTCCATTCAACTCTGCTGCAGCTTACAAAATGTGTGCCTTTTGGACCCATTTGTGTACACGCATGTGTGAGTACAGTCTTGTGCGTGCAGTCTCTGGATACAGCATGTTTGAGGCTTTGAAGGTACCTTGCATACTGTGCCAAGATGCAGATGCTGTGTTTATTCACCACATTACGCATCAGCTGCAATAACAAATAAATACACAGTGGCTCACAGAGGAGATGAGAAAAGTTAGTGCAGCAGAGATATGGATGTGTATGAAAGTGCATTCTTTACTCTGTGTGTGAGCTCGTCATAACGCACATGGATATTAATATAATCTGGGAGTTATTATGTTTTGACTTAAAGTTAACTTTGGCCATTTCACTAACATCAGGACACATCTAAGGACAGCACAAGCCTAGGTATGCAGCAATCTTATTTTGGCTAGATTTCCCTCTCCGTAGGCACTTAAGCAGAGAAAGAGAGCAAGTGTTGGGCATTAAATGAGCTCTCAGTTATGAAACACTTACGGGGTTTTAATTATCAGGGATTGTTGAAAGCAAAGGAAATAGAAAACAAAAATTCTTCTTTGTGAGTTTAAAAACATGCTGCTTATTTAATTAAACGATAGCACCCACAGCTCATAAAGACCTCAGAGTTAATAAGATTTCCTAAGGACACCCACATTAACACAGGCTGCTGCTATGTTTTTGATAATCAGCGTTCTCGATGTGGCGTTTGGCAAAGTTTGGGGGGGGTGCAGTCGGTGCCACAAAGCAAGAGCTTTATGTGCACGCTTGTGGTAATTTTCAAAAGTGTCACTGATGTCACACTTCATTTTAAGATATCAATATTGCCATCTGAAAAGGGACCAAATCAAAACCACAATTAGCATGTCTTCCAAAGCACTTCCTGCAAGAAGTATTTTCAGATTTGGATCTCGCTGAAAGGCCGCTGCTGCAGGAAGGAAACATGTGTTAGTAAACTACCAGATGCAGCCACACGTTACTTTCAGAGTCAGTAATTTCTGACTGAATAATCACTAATGACTGAGGACCAATAGCTCCCCGAAGCATCATCTTAATCTGTCTTGTGACTGGCTAATTGTAGCCAGACACACTAACCTCCCTGTGGCCTGTGGCCTGGCTCTAACCCTGGCACTTCTTTTTCTCCATTTCGGCCTCTTGCTTTTCTTTTCTCGTTCTGTTTTATCAGCCTTTGCTAAGTTGACCCACTCCTGCTTTCTCTCTTTCTCTCCTTCTCTCCCTTTCGTTTTTGCTTCATCCCACTCCCGCCGACCTTCCTCAGCTCCGACGACATATGGGAAACTTTTCCAGGGTGATTGCTCCAATCTGATTAAGGCAAGCTGTATAACTGCCATTTATCGCCGCTGCTGCTGCGAACCAGCAAGCAGCTCTGAGCTGGCCGTTCTCAGTCCAGACTTATCCATTAGATCCTGTTCAGGCTCCTCCAATTGTTCTAACTGCCAAGACTGTACCATGAATCAAAACCCCTGGCAGACATACAGATCTCTCTCTGATCGCACAGTTCAAAATAATGCCATGCCCACTTAAAGCTAGAGTGGTTGGCGCTCAGTTAATTTAAAGTCCAAGGGAAACAGGGCTGGATATGGAGGAAAGGAGTGCTAAAAAAGGAGGGAAAAAAACTTACCATTACATTAATGCAGTTGGTTTGGGTTCAACAAAAGGGGGACTTGGCCTGAGGAGCTGAGCGGAGAGGGTTATTACAGCATTTAGCCATCTCCAGACACAGGAGAGAAATGAGCCTTGTGGCCTTTGTGTTATCTAATCTCGTTTGCATTTCCTTTCAGCATCATGAAAGAGAAATGCAATAGGGTCCTGATTGTGTTTGTTTGGTGAAATTCTCATTTAGGGCTGCTGTGGCTATGTGCCTCCACCAATAATTCTCTCCTGGCTGTATTTGTGTGTATTTTACTAGCCTTATTGCGGTGCGTATAAGTCTGTGGAGCGCTTTGAGACAATAAGAAAACAGTAGCTTTACAACAGTAGCTTTAAAACTACATGTAAGCTGAAAAATGAAGGTGAATTTATGCAGTATCACCACTTGGTTCTCTGACATCCGCGCAGCTCGGTTCATATTTCAGAGTGATTGACTAGAGGAAGAAAAGCACGTGCCCGATGACAAAAGAGACGGGAAACGGACATAGAGTGGATTTGACATGATGAGTGCCAATGCCCCCATTGATCAGTACCATTGACATCCCTTCTAGAACCCTGCAAGGTGGGTTTGGAGTAGGCAGGAAGCTGAAGGTTACAGCTCGCTGTCACAGCACTGTCCAATCACATTACACATCATAATGTCTGAGAATCTGCGTGCCTTCCATGCATGATGGACAGATGACAATCATCCCTCCCTCTATTGTTTCTTCCAGTCGCCTCATCTCTGGGATACGTGTCTGAGATGTTGTTCCCATTTATATCTTTAAAAAAGTGTCAAACTGTATTCAAGGTAAAAGTGTCGAGCTGTAATATCTTTGGTATCAAAACTTTCGCCAACTTAATGAAGATTAATAGCTGTATTTTGTTCACTTTTTGGCTCTGAATTTGCACAGAGCTGGTAATTTATAGCCAGAGGTCGGACCGGGAAGGTGCTCTCACCAGTGGCCAATGGGCTCTTTGTGTTTATGATGAGGGGAGAGGATGGAAAGGTGATTTAGGCAGACAGCAGGTCTGCTTCTTTTCAGAGCAAACCTCCAGCAGACAGGCCATTAACAGAGGTGACAGAGAAAAACAGTGGCAATCGCTTTGATTCTGATTTACACCACTGCTGAAAAACCCAAACAAATTAGAGGAACAAAATAATACACAGGGAGAAATAAATCACATTAATGATTAGGCTTTGAACGACAGTCGGACATGAAAGCGAGTGGCGGCGGGGGCATCTGGAGGAGAAGATGGCAGATTATGAGATGATATTAGGAGCTGTCTTCAGAGAAAGCCTGAGAACAATCAGGCGCCAGCAGTAACGAGGAGAAATTCTTTGTTCTTCTCTCCACTCAGTAACTAACATGTTGTTATTCAAGTCAACAGCCACTAGAACCTCGTTAGTAGGCCAAGCAGCTTACTGCTCATTAGCCGACAAAGGAATGATATTCATTGACAAAAAAATGCAGCTTGTGGAGCTTTTTGGCAACATGTAGAGTACAAGAAAATGGCACATGTAAAATGACACAGAACATAGAGCCTGGACTCAAACTACGAGGATTCTTTTATATATCGGACATGCAGTAAAATACTGCATTTGTCCTCTATCAGTGAATAATTGGAGATATACCAATAATTCTAATGAGCATTTCATTAAAACAAAGCCAAAATTACACACACACAGAGCTTGTGTTGTACATTAAATTTATTGTTATGTTAATATTTTTCTTAAATTGAACATTGTTGAAGGTTTGCAAGTAATTGCTCTGTAATCTATAAATGCAGACAGATTACATGTTGCATAAAGTCTGAATGAGACTCGACTCGACTGGATGTATTCTGGTTACATTTCTACAGAACAGGAAATGTAACAGTTAAATATACATTTCTGTCCGTGTAGACAGCAACAGATATGATATGATTTTCAACAGTTTATCATAGTTAATTGACCCCATTTAATTGTAGGCTGTCAGCCGGCAGACTCAGACGATCTCATTTTGCAGCAAAAATAATAACTGAAGTGAGATAAATTCATCTTACAGATATTACAGATATAAAACATATATCGACAAAGTTTCACTTTGAGCACATAATTTGCAGTTTGCACTTGTTATTATGATAATCAGCATATTACAAAATTACAAATTGCACTAATATTGTATCATGCATGAAGTATTGTGATAATATTCTATCATGCTGTGTCTTGACATTCCCACCACTAACATCCATCTATCTCTGTCTCCATAGTGTCCAAGATAAGATGTGCGTATGTTAAGCACCTTTGCGTAGGAGGCTTCCAGTGGGCACTGTAGTTAGATCCCTGAACCATGTTAACTGGCTCCCTCTGATGTGGGAGAGCAGCAACTCTACAATAAGCCAATCCTGAATAACCAAACTCCTGATACGATCCGCTGTCACGTACCACAGGCTTGATTTGTTCCTGTGGGGCCATCACCTGCAGGAGGAGGCTTGGTGTTCTGATGCTTTGTGGGCTGGGTGGCAGTCAAAGGCAGACGCCATGGTGTCCAATCCCTTAGATGTGGCACTCTCATTTCAATTTTATGATCAAATATACAAGATTTAAATCTATTGACGGATATGCCATGTATGATATACTGGCATAAAACTGTCATTGTAATAACTTTATTTTCACTCTCACTGTGTTTATAGGAAGGTATTAAAATTTTAAACAGGGACAAAAATGACATGAGCAAAAGATTTACAGACAGTGCCATGTCATCTTAAAGTGTTATTGAGAGCAAGCGAGCAAACACTTGTTTTTAAGGAGTAATTTGGAGTTGAAATCTATTTGCTAAATATAAAATCTCCACTGTGTTCTCTCCTGCCTTCAGGTGTCTGTCTAAGTGGGTCGTCATTACAACGGACTCATTTTAAATGAAACAGATATGATCGCCTGGTAAATGGACTGACTTTTTCAAGTCTTATTGACCACTTAAAGTGCATTACAGCAGAGGACTGAATCACTGACCCTCCAATTAGCGGAAGACCTCCTGAGCCACTGTTATTATAATTAATGTAATTATAACAAATTACAGAAATAGTGCTAAGCGATGATGACCACAAGGAACAACCAAAAGGGACAGAAAAAGCTGCAGTGGCATCAGTGCTGGGAGGAGAAGTAAAGTGCTTCAATCAGAAAAGTAACAGATGCCTCATCAGAAAGTTGGGGCTGTGCTGCTCAGAGCAACATCTGACCTGCTGATAGACTGCTGCTGCTGTAAATGCTGTGTGCTGCTAAATGAACTGGTCCAGGCATAGCAGTTCACTGCACTGTGGTCCCACTGTGAATTCCAGATGACAGCACTAATGGATGATCCCGGGGTGCAATCATCTCTATCCCTGCTGCCCTGTTCAGCAGATGGGCTGTAATTCCAATTCAGACCTCTGAGGCTGAGAGCTCCTTAATTCAGACATGCAAAAGTCATTAAACTTCTTACATATATACTCCTGCTGGAGACCTATGATTATATAATTTCAATTGATGTAAGGAAAAAGAGCCGTCCTCCAAATACTTTCCTACAATTACATTTGACAGTTGGTCTGGAGGATTAAACCTAAGATCATGTTTGCCTCCATCTGTGTATCTATACTACTGTATGAGTATGTTCGTTTACAGTCGCTGGAACAACCGTGTTAACACAATTAACCGCAACATCACAGAATAGCCCAGCAGCACATAACCACTAGCAAGATCCCAGCATGCCTGGCACATTTTTTTCTTTTTCTTTTTTTGCATGACTCAGATCCCAAAACATATTATTTTAGGCATATAGACCTCAAGTGTGTAACTTAACTCAGATACACAGAATACTGGCAGAGAAATGTCATGTTTCTGCTTAATGTCAAGCTGCTCTACCCATTCGGCCAACATTTTCTCTCCAGCTTCTCAAATATACCGTTAGGTAACAGTTACCAAAGTTAAATGAGTTCAGGTTCACTGATGGAGCTAAGTTCAGGCCTCTGAAACAGCAGTGTTTCAAAAAGAGCAGGCGTAAACTTCAGAATCAGTCTCACCGCTGCTGTTTTTTATTTTTATATTTGCTTTGATATGAAGCATTTAACCTTGCTAGCTTAGCTTACGTAACCTTAATGCATGATCACTAGCAATTTTGGGAAAGAGAATTTAATGGATTCAAGTTCTACCACTTTTTAGGAGGATTAATTACATTGTACGATACCTTAATTCAAATAATAATTAAAGCGAGTTGATTAACACGCCGCAGCAGCACACCCCATGACCCTGACCCACATCCCAAACCAGCTGTTGAATGCCTATAAAATATAAGGATGTTTAAATGTAAGAGAAAGCAAAGAGGGAGATGATACTTCAATTTAAACCACAAACATGTTTTCACACTTCGTGCACAACATCTGATCCAGTCTTTGTTGAGAAGTTGACTTCGGCAATGAGCTAGTGCAAGATGAGCTGGCCTGAACGTGTTCAGGGATTTAAGCTCTAAATGCACAGATAACAAGTGGTGTACTTCCACCTGTGATTGACCTGCGCGAGTGTCTTACTGTTCAAGCATCCAGCCACAGGGGAGCTTGGCTGCAGCAGAGCCTGAACCCTCTGGGGAGCAGGGTAACAGAATCGCAGGCTTATACAGATATCTACACAAAGGACAAGCTGGCGCTGGCAGGTGGCCCCAGCATAGATAAGTGTGTTTTCTGTTTTGGGGGAAAGGAGGCGGGGGTGTGAGTGAAGGAAAGACTGCTCACTTACTGGCCTGTTTCCTTCTGAGAGTGATGATGCCTCCCGTGGGCGTAACACGCAAGGAGGTGGGACTCTTGAGTGTACTGTAGACATGCTTATGTCTGCGTTAATGCATGAGAGCCTTCCCCCACCCCCAGCAGTCTGAACACACAGTCAGAAGCCATAAACTCGCTCCTTTCTTATCCTTTTTGAAAAGTTCAAGTTTACAGCTGTTTCATTTAAAACTTAGAAGAAAATGCATTAGCTAAAGCAGCATCTTTGTCACCTACACAGAATCTAACAGCAGGCAGTTTTTCATTTAAAATACTTTTTAAATGATTTTTGAAATCCTCAGATCAAATTAGCTGGCATCTTATTTTTCAAACATTTCTTTAAGTAATCATAATAAAGGAATCAATTTGATGCACAAGCTAAGATAACCCCTTTGTATTCCTTCTACTGAAACTGCTTAGGTTTCTGCGAGGCACACTGTATCATGCATGGAACGGCACTTATAGTGCTTTTCTACTCTGAGTACTCAAAGTGCTTTCTTACTACAATTTTTAACTTCCCCCCCTATACCTAAGCCCTAATTGCACACATCCAACCACTGACCTTTGTCTGTTAAACAACCAACTCTACCTCCAGAACCAGCCAAAGTACCTGAAACGATGCACAGTAAGTATACGGCACATGTTGGTCTTTGTCAACCCTCTTCTTTTGTTATTGAGAATTGGTACCACAAAACCTACAGTATTAGCCGTCAAAGTTGTTAGCACTTTTTACTGTTTTTTGTTTATTATGTGCGAATCTCCTCAAGCTCACTAATGGAAATGAAAACCATTGAAAATGCTCAAATATGTATTTGAGAATTACATACATACAGTAGGCTGTAACTAAGCTTGGTATATCGAAACAGATAAAAGTTAACGATACAGCTGCTAACACGCACTTACCTAAGATACATCAAATATTTAGAGGGCTAATATAGAGGCGTATTTGCATGTAACACACATGCTGTTACCTTCAGAATGAACAAAGTCCTATACTTATAAAATGGGGCTTTCCTACATGCATTTAAAAGGGTGTGTTTTGACTCAAACCATCATCTTATCCTAAAACTAACAAAACGGAAAGCAACATTTATGCCCATTTCGCTCCGTGGAGTTAAAAAATTGAAATGATTAAAACTAGTTGTGATAAAATAAATACGTTGGACTTTGTTTCATTGAGTCTCATCTTACTGTATTACTCAAAGAAGAATACTAAATGTGAAAAATAACAGACCCACAGGACCAGTGCTTTGCTTTTTCCTGCTTAGCAACTCTACCGGCAGATCAACTGTTTGATTGTACCCCTTCAGTCTATTTCTCAATCATTCCACCCGTCCCACTATTTAAACACACTCATCTCTCACTGGAGCAGGCTCTGACAGCAGAATTTGCTTTTTTTGCAGTGAGGTGACTTGCAAGATACACAAATAACACAGAGGTGCATTTATGGTATTTGTATAATCCATGAAGTGAAAATTAGGGACTATTTAGATGAAAGGCAATTAGACAATTACAGCTAATGAGGCCAATCCTTTTCTTTCACCCCAAAGAGGCCACAGACTAATTATCAAATTAAAGAATGCTTCTTTTCTCCCTCTGACCCTGCGCTGTCGTAAAGGGAGGGTGCTTTGGGAAAGGCAAACATTGGTCTACTCTGTGGAGGCCGAGGCCGGAGAACAGGCAGGCAGCATTTAGAAAGTGATGGGCGTATTAATCACTGCTTAAGCTGAGACAGCTTTATGGTCTGCCGGGCAGGCGGACACACACAAGTGTAGAAGCATGAACAGACACTCTGCTACTCGGTCCGTTATACATCATGCAGGACTGTGCAAAGAGGGCCAACAGCCAAACAGGGAACATGGTTGTAGCCACAGGAAGTAGAGCAGCTCATATGACTAGCAGACCCCGCTGGTGAAACTTCCTACTCTAAGGAGCTCAAAGAACTCCACCTGACATGCACCAAGACCTTCCAACATGTTTGTCCATCCACAGCATGAAGCTAAACAATCACTATGATACAACAGTAGATGGAACAAAATGTGATAAGAAACAATTGCGGGAGTTTCCTCCAGTCAAGATTCATTTGCTCTCCTCTGCAACCGAGCATCTGTTGGATTCTTATTCTGACTAATCAAACAGCGTCTGTTTTCTCTCTCAGTACTTGGAAAGCTGATCAGCTTCGATGGGATACCAGGGAAAATGTTTCCCAGTGTCCCCCTTAACATGTCTGTTGCCAAGTGGTTCAGTTCCTTTATGGTACAAAGGGTTTAGCTCCAAAACGGCTCTCCAAAAAATTTCACGGTCTGTTAATATCATCCCTCAATTAGCTCTAATTTAAGTCAGACCATACATTATCCCCTCTTCCTCCCCTTCACCACCAGCCCCCGGACTGGCGTCTCTTTTTTTGCTGGCTTGAACTACAGCTGCACCTACCGGCAACCGAGAGTCACAATCAGAGTTCGGCTCAGCTCCTTGTCATTCAGCTCAATCTAAGATGATGATGATGTTAAGCTGGATGTTAGCAGCATAAATATATACCATTTCGTTTTGCAAGTAATTCTCCCTTGAGTGCAATGAAACAAGAATAAATCCACGCAAAGCACGACCCCTTTCACACAAAAAAGACCAAGCGTTACACAGGTATCAAATTTCTCCCAACACAGCTCACGAGAATCAGTTTAACTGCTACTTTTCCTTCGTTTTCCCGCTTCCCACTTCAAATTCTTCATCAGACGTGAAGTCATTTTCTGCTACCCCTGTTTTACTTTCTCGTGCAATGTTAGGGTCAGGGGTCAAAGGTTCTTTTCACATCGCCGTGCCTGCCCAGAGCAACCCGGCAGGTGCAGGCTGTAACAGCCACCTGTCTCCAAGGAGAGACTTCTGCTAGAAAAACCAAAAATGCTCCTAGTTGCCCCGTGCTCAGCGCCAGTGACTGTCCCAAAAGCGCTTCTCGTCATCGCGTCTTTGCGCAGTGGTAACAGCAGCCAGAGGGGTTGATGAGAGTTCACAGCCCCTCCTCAGTGACAGTAACTCCTCCTGTCACCTGCTTTCATATGGCAGGGGTGTCAGTGTATGGTGAGAGACTCCAGCTGACACTTTTGACACGGCTGGACTTGATGAGGACTGATGGGAGGCTGTCAGCAGAGTGACACATTAAGCAGCTTTGTCACAGATCAGCCGGTGAGTTTTATGCAAAGCCAGGCCTTGTGCTTACTTGGAGATGACCTTCCGAAGTTCACTAGAAGTCTTGCAGATGCGGCGCTGGGTCGAGTTTAATTTTTCAACGATGCCACGCAGAGATCGTCAAACACGCACGCACACACGCACCTTTGGACACGCACACACGCTCTTCCTTTAAATTCACCCAAGGAAGTTCAAGTGCAGAAGAAAGCATATGATTTTTAAGTACTAGGTAGTCATTAAAGTTTAGACTCAGAAAGCCAACTCTGCCTTACACGTCCCTCTTGTGAATATTAAAGACGTAAAAACACTGAATGTGAAGTTAAGTTTGTTAAGGTAAACAGGAAAAAATTATGCGGTTTGCATGAGAAGAAGCTTTGGGTATAAGCTCTGTGGCCTTGCTAAGTGTGTGGGAGCTGGGATGATGGGAAATCTTTAAGGAACCAGCACGAGGAAAAAAAAGGAACGAGAAGGCTGGAGTTTACCTCTGTGGGTTTTATTTATATTTTCTGTATTTTGTCTGAAAAAAATAAACTCAGTGACTATATTTTATATTCAACTAAAGTCAGTAAAAAAAAGATGCGCTTCAGAAACAATTTGACACAGCAACTTTTTAAAAATTAGACCTCAAATTAAAGCAGAATTTCTCAATTTATACATGTATTTCCTGTGGCAATATAACCAGGAAACTCATCTAATAAATCTAAAAATAAATTTGCAAATCAAATCTTAATTTGTCAAATACTAAAGTAACTGTTTACTTCCAGCCGCGACATATTTATAACAGTTTCGTACCTTCATTCATCAAACGCAGATGTTAACTTTTTAAACACAGGCCTCCTCAGTTCCACGCTAGACCTTTTAACATCATAATTCTTGAGAGTCACTCCATTTAAACTAGAAATGTGGGGGCTCCATGTTGTAGCTCCTTAAAACAGTCATATATTCCCATCAAGACTAACATAGACTTATTTGCTCATTTGTCTGAATTGTAAGAATAATTTGTGTGAATGTGCTTTTATACCTCCCCAGTGATCCATAAATCACAAAGGGCTCTTTGTGGCCCACCAACATATATATATTTTCCCTTTTGTTTAGACACTATAATCTTGATTCATAGTGTGACAAATCTACTTGCAGAATTTGTCACGGAGTCACTTTAGATATATGTTTTGACATAAATGTCCTTTTAGCCAGAGCCACCACCATTCCACTTTGATGACTTTGGTGATGACCTGAGCCGCACAGACAGGTCTGACGCTCATCTGTCCGGCGTGCTCTCCAGAAACACAAAGAAATCATGAAAAAAAGGAAACTTCTTGTTCAGCTTTATTTGCAGTTGGTGTCAGAGAGCAGTAAGGAAGTTGCGCACCTTCCTCCAGGTGAAGGAACAAGTAAAATATTGTGTTACCTACATGCTAGCTAAACCAGCTTCAACAAAACACACCTTATAGTGTATGTATAATATACGGCTCTATTATCACTGGGTTGTTTTTTGTTTTGCTTCTAACCGCAACTGTATTCAGAAGAAGTTACCAAATTCAGACATTTTCAGTCATGTAGTTTCCTTTTATTGTACGCGTGGTGGATATTCTCGTGTTATGCTGAAACAACTGCAATTCTTTTGTTGAGAATGCATCGATCAGAGCAGCTTTAACGACTGTTTAATCACCCAACTCTAGAAAGATGCAGCATTTGCAGATGTGTGCGTTAATTCCTTTTAGCCAGTCCTCTTTGTGGTTTGTTTGAAGCCCCTGCCTCGTGCCATAAATCAGCCTAAACATTTTGCAGAAAATTAACATCTTTGCAGAGCTGTTACTGTCTACTGTAATATTACCTACATTTACTCATGAATTATATTTTGAGTTCAGACGACCACACATCAGCACTTTACTTATGCATATAACTGAAAAAAGCATCTTTTTTCTTTGCATATTATGCTTAACTTGACTTTAGCAACATCTAACAAAGCTGATAATACCCTATCCTTGCTGATGAGTCACTGACTCGTGCCTGTATTAGGCACTTGGGGAAGACACTGGATTTACTTCTTCTCCAGTGCAGGCGAGTTGGAAACTATCATCTTCTGTGCATAGTCGTCTGTGTGTGCATGAGACTTAAAGACAGAAAAGTATTTCGCTTTAGCAGCAGGAGTGGGAAAACAATTGTCCCTGACTGATTTTCCCCTAACCCCATAATGAAGCCCATGTGTACGACTGGCCTTTCAACAAGCTGCAAATCTGTGCGCGGCCCACTCTCCACTTGATTAAAGCAACAGCCACTCACCTGCTCCTCATTAGCCTGGACCAGGAACAGACCCAGCTAAATAAGTTAGCACCTGTATGTTCCAGTTCGGCATGCCTTCTACATATATGTAATATGTGTATGTTTTAAGCTGACAGCCTTATAAATGATGGGATGGATTTAGCCGCCGTGATGCTGCTGCTGCTGCTGTGTGTGAGAGGGCGAGGAAGAGAGATGGATGTGTGGAGGCAAAAGGGGGCTATGTGCGGAGAAGTAGCAGGGACATGTTCTGTGTTTTGGGTCTGTTGAGATAGATGAGGGACTGGGCTTGGAAACACTCATTAGCCATAATCATTGTCCCTGAAGGGGAGCAGATGGTGGCAGGCACAAAAGAAAATAAAAATTTGTTTTCTATAGAATTATACGTATATGAATGAATGAATGCAAGAAAAACACACACAAAATGACCCAAAGATAAAGAACACAGCCATCAACAATAGTAGGTCATTCCAAAAGTGTGTATGTGTGGGTAAACAAAACACAGTTCATATCCCGGTGTAGATGTATGTTGCGGTAAATGTGCTCAGACATGCTGGTCATTACAGAACAACCCTAAAGGGCATTGTGTGGGATGGGATCATCAGAGTGCTGTTGTGTTTCTGTCTGGTTCCTGGTAACCAGTGACTCCGATGACCTCTGCCTGCTCTGAATGGAAGCATATTAACACTCCAGGCTCTCAGCAACATTTAACCAATTTGGTAAATTATCTGTGAGGCCACTTTTATAGGACTTTCTTATTATTCAGAAGGCGGGGGAGTAGAGAGAGAGAAAGACAGAGGGACTTCATGAAGGGATATGGGCACGCAAAGTCTGCTCTCATTTACATACATTACCAGTCGTCTTCTTTCCCAGAGTCCCATAGAGGAAGCACCTGTTAGCCTCTCGTGGTCTTCCCCCTCAACCCCTCTCTCGTGGTTCTTTCATCCCTCCATCGCTGTAGCTCCTCAGCCTCGACCTCCTAGAATCACCCCACAAGCAGGTGTTCTCAGTCAAAATTTTCCTCACAGCCTGCGTAGAGAAAAATGCAATGAGAGGAAAGTGACCAGGAGGCCAACATGGCCCTTGCATAGGAAGGGGAAGACTTAGAAGCCTGGGCCCCTCCAGTGGGGTAACACTGAATCCAGGTGTTTGATACTATCACTTCTTATTTACCACATGCGGACATACAGTTGTTCCCTGGGCTTCGACTCAAAACAAATTGCTGGAGTGGAGAGTTTGTAAAAGAGCTGTCTGTTCTGTCGGCAGAGGGGTTAAAGTTAATTTGATCGGGCATGTGTACTCTGGGCGAGGAGCAGAGAACATCTGCATTCAGTGGCATGGCCCCATTTGTTGCAATTTTGGGTCTCATTTCCATTTGCAAGAGAGATAACTGCTCGCATATGGAAGCAATAGATAGAAGAGGTCAATGCAATTTCTTTCACTTGGGGGGCTGATGCAGGGGGAAATACCCTCATGCAGTAATCTCAGTTGGCATAAGAAGAAACAAAAATCTGGGGTTTGGGGAAAGGAATTCCTTTCAGTGCAGTGACTCCTTGATTCCTTTACCAGGCAGTAAGTATCCCACACCACTTCCAAACACTCCAATCACTCCTATTATTGCTGATGGGATCTGGGGACATGATGTTGTAGGTCCCATCCATGTTCACGCGCTTCCTAGTAATGGCATCTCAAATCATATGTAGTGATAATGAATTAAAAATACCCTTCATATTAGAGATGAACTGATTTGCAATATTCATTTCTGATTCCAGTTTCTGGCATTTTTCCAAGTGTGTCCTGCTGATAGTGATTTTAATTCTAAAAACTATAGCTAACAGCATATGTAAGTAAAAATCTACTTTTATTCATTGCAAAATATATTTTTGTCATGAAAAAGAAATGATCATAGACTTTACAATTTCTCCTAAGCTCCAAGAACTCTTTTTTATTGGGAAGAAACAATTAACTCAAAATTACTTCCTGCACGCGCACCTTTAGCTACTATATTTTACCATATCAAACAAGTGCAGATTCAGTAGATTTATGTAACATAACAAATACAATCAGTTACTTACATAATTTTCTAGTATGTTTATAACTTTAACTGTCAACAAACCTTTTCTGTTTTTTCACTCATCACTGTAATTTTCCTCATAACTGCTTTCATTCTTTGCTGCTAACTGCTAGCTTTAGCTTTAGCTACTTTACCTTTGTTAGCTTCTTTAAAATATCCATGGTCAGCTGGGAGATGTCTTTTTCGGTTTGCTGTTATGAACATTTTCGTGGTGGTCCACTTGAGGTTTACTCTGGTGAACTTTGGGTCTTCACTCACAGTATAGATCTTCTACGCTGATGGCATGTTAGCATGTGGCTATGAGTCAGCATCACTTTGCATAAATGTTGCATGTTCACGAAATTAATGGGGCCGGCCGGTCACTGATCAGCCAATTCCAGTTCCAGGCCAATTGATCAGCGCATCTCTACCTAATATACTGCTCTAATATCTCTTTCTGAGAATACCAGCTTTAATCACATGGTAGCCATGCACTTTATCGTGCTTTATTGCCTAAAATGTCTTAAAATAAACTCATGCTGTATTATCTAGTTCTTTAAAATCATGATTTAGAAAATACATTTATTAGAAAACTGTTTACTGTAGTCATACAGTATATTAACTAAGAACTTTGGTCATTTTTGCAAAAAACAATATTTTGTAACCTCAAAAGTTCCCCTTTACTGGCTCAAACAAAATAAAAATAAAAACATAACAAAAGGTTATGTAACCATCATTCTCATACATGCACAAACAAAAACCCATCCATCCACGCTGACATCTGCCCTGATTAGACTCTAAAATAATAGCTTCTGAAAAGCTTTAGCCGCTTGAACGTAAACATATGTTGTTTTAATGGCACTTGCTGAAATGACTGATGCTGCCATTATTCTTTTGAGGACAGTTTCTGACTTGTGATATGCAATGTCATAACTGGTTTGCTGTGGTTGTAGCAAAGTACAATTTCCAGCAACAGGACTGTCATTTGTAATCGATGTTTTCAGTTCTCTTTCCTTTTTGGCGATGTTAAGTGAAAGCATAGCGGACGCACTAAGAGGCGATTTTTATTTCTTTTCTCAAAAGCAAACCACTGTACTGGTCAGTCGTATTGATTAAAGATGCAAGTTGAAAAACATATCAAATGCCGCTACAACATCATAAAAACCTCTCAGTAGGCATCTTAAGACTGTCTGTTACTCACTGGAGCTTTTTCCCTGAAAAACTGCCTAACTAATGGAAAACTCTGGGCACAAATTCCAGACATCATTATGTTACAGACGATAACTTCACAACATGTCGCACAATAATCAAAACAAGGGCCAATTTAATCTCCATATACTGGATGATTCCAATCTTCCCTTTCATAGTAGACAGTCTAAACTCAATATACTCAATCCATGCAGCTCTGCAAACCCCTAATAAGGCAAGTTTAAACCCCGAGCTTGCAACTGGCATGAAGTCACCAGAGAGCAATTACGCTTTAGCTTGAAAGTTAGCGAAGGACCAGAGGAATGTCTTTTTCCCCCTGTAATGCCAGGACTTTGGAGACTAATCTAATTGAGAGTCTTTTTTGTGTGTGATTATTTATGATTAGAAAGTGTTAGTGGAAAATCTGGAGGAGATATCTGGAAATGGGGAGTGTTTGATGCAGATCAGTGTCGTGCTGCTCTTCCTGATTAATTATGTCCGGAACATCTAATGGCTGCCTCCTCTACGGACGGGTTGCTTTTCACAAGACAAAAGCCCCCAAACTTTTTAAGGATTCTTTGAACTCAAAATGGTTTTTTTTTTCTTTTTTTAATTATTATTATTTTTTTAGCCAGAGCTGAGTGAAAGTAATTCCTGGATGGAAATTTGGAGCGCTTCATGTCTGGTTCAGACAAACTGATTTATGTCAACAAAAGAAAGAAAGAAAGAAAGAAAGTATTTCTTTGGCAGCTGCCCTGTTTTCTATTAGCGATCCACTGAATATTATAAGTGCATTCTTTTGTTTCACATATGCTCTTGGTGTGCAGTGTATCTGTGGCCCTCCATGTGACTCAGTGTCCTGTCTCCTTACCAGTGCCCCCTGAAGCCCTCATTTCCTGTTGGAAGTTGGCTGAATTGGATAAAGGACATGGCTAGGGGCCTCTTGGGGCCTGGATTAGGGCCTGCAAGAGCACACAGAGCCAGTCTGGACATATCTCCATCCATCAAAAATCAAACCGACTCAAGGACCTATTCAATCCCAGCAGTAGAGAGGAATAATTCCCCAGCAGCTGAAGCAGATGCTTTTCATTTTCCTTCAAGGAACATGAGAGGTGCCGTTCAACCAAAGGTACGGTTAAGGTAATGTTTTCAGCTATAAGAACATTTTCACCTAAAGCAGCGGAACAATGGCTCTCCTCCATCGTGTTTTAGGAAGTGCGGGTTAGAATCTCGGGGTAGGACTATGCCCAAGAGCTGACACAGAGACGACTGTGTGTGTTGGGAGAGGGCTCATTAAGAGGACCCATGTGTGTTTAACAGATACCGAGGGCTCTCTTTCTTCCAATAACAACTCATTAATGAAGGTTTGTGTGTGTAAGGGAATTAGGGTGGCTGTAGTCATGAATCATGAGACACATCAGTCTTTTATTATTGATCAGATCTCAAACACAGGCAAACATAGCAGCAGTATGAGAAGCAGCTGTCCATACATATAGTGCATATACATATATATATGGTACAGAAAGTAGCTTGGCGGAATATTTTAAGCAAGTTAGTTACAGTGTAAGTGAGTGTTTATACCAACCGATCACTAAAATAAAGCACACAGTGGTCATAATAGAGATTTAATATCACCATCATTATAGTTCAATAGCAGCATAATGAATCCAAGAAACACTGTTATTAATATTATCCTGTCCTGAGTGATGGTCAGTTTACTTACTATATTAACAACAGGATAAAGCAACACATAACAGTAAGAGGAAAAAATGTTTCATAATATACAAAACCAAGCAAGCACAATTTCCCTAAATTATATTGGCGGCTAATTATTACTTCATAAATAAACACCACAAGTAAAAAGTGCACATGTTCTGATTTCATTTTAAATAAAAGAGAACATTTTTAAATACCACCCATATGAACTAAAACGAAAAAACATTTCAATGCAACTGCTTGTTTACAAACCAAACACTGAAGTCTCATGCCACGCACGATCCCGCATTTCAGCCCTACCGCAGCATTCTGGGCGTGGGGACGGGGGAGTGTCAGATAAACTGAGCGGTGGAGAACAAAAATAAGAGAGGAGCGAGAGGAAGAGGAGCTGAGAGTAATCAGTTATCACTGCTGTGATTTATGGCCCGTTTTCCCATTAAGCGTGTTAGCTGTACAATGACAACAGCCCAGTTTATTGCAAAATACCTGCCTGCTTACAATAAAGAAGTGTTCCATTTTTTCCACTTCAAAGAATTTGGTCTGCTGCAGGGAAGGAAATGCAATTATAGAACAATAATAACATCGAAATGTAAAAAAGGGGGACGAATGTGGGTTGTTGTGAGGGGGGGAAGGGGTGGTTAATGGGCACGCAGCTTGGTATTCCTGTCTGTGGGATTCGGTGCCCAGTCGATTACAGAGCTGTCCAACTCATCTCGGAGCTTTCTATGCGTTATTGCCTATCAAAAAGTGCTCACAGTCTCTCTTTTTTATGAAGTTCTTTAGAAAGCCTTGGACTGAAAAAAAAAAAGGTTTAACGGCTTGCTAAGTCGAGGCACGGACCCGCAAGATTCCACTACTTCTCTGAGAATGCAAATGGGAAACACATGTGCTTTGATGGCATCAATTCTTTTTTTTATTATTAGTTTGTTTTGAATTAGTCTTGTGATTGCTGGATCCTGGGAGGCTTTCACTATCCATTAAAATGTTGATTTGACAGAATAGACCACATTTTGGAGAGGTGCCTTCGAAAACTTTTAAAGGGTAGCATTGTTAATGATCATACTGAACTAATGCGAACACTGAAGGAGGCATAATTATGTAAATTTAGTGTAACTTAAATAATGTCGCAACCTTAGTACCCATTTCTGATGTTAATATATGCCAGGCTTTCTGAACAAAACTGAGTTAAATGCTATAATTTAGTAAAACTGACTAAATTATTTAATTTTTCTTTGTGACTCAAATGCTTAGAGATCTTACAGGTGGAATTTATATAAATCAACCGGAGTTGGACACCTTTTGGTCAGCCGGGCAGATTGTGGGAATGTTTGAGCTAATGTGCACTAAAGCAGGTAGCCATTCAAAGTGGCAGCATGGTCACAACCAATAAGCCAATGGTGATTGGGCCTCTTCAGGCTGGATTTATTTTAATTCACTAATCCTGTAATGGCGAAGCTGTGTATCCCTGACTGTGGGGCTCCTTAAAGGATTGACAGAGCCGAGCAATAGCCAGCCTTTCTCACTGCTTCAACAGAAAACTCACAGAGCCACTAAATGGTATTTGACTCCTTAAGCTCCTAAAGGACTAAGGTTAGGGCTGACAGGGGTGCAGGGATTGAGGAAGGATGCGGGGCTATTTCTCGGTGTGTTGATGGTAGTGGTGGTGTCGAGGCCAGGAGGAGGGAGTGGTGTGGCAGGGACCGAACAGACGAAACATTCACCCAAAAAGTGCATCGCCTGGACTAATGGGGAAATTATTTATGAACTATTTGCAGTGCACCTGAAAATACCTCCAGTGAAATTATGTTTGGCAACCTGAACTGCTTTGAAGTCAATGGAGTGGCAATAAAAATTAGGCCTTCATTAGAGAGCTGGGCCTTTCAAACTGAATTGGCCCAGTCTCGGCGGGTCAGGGGCATTTAGACAGTGCCTTGCTTCCTTTAGCTCTGGCAGCCACAGACACATGGAAGCAATTTGGCCGATTCTCTGCTGTTTTTATGATTTTCCCCTTTAATTTTTTTTCTCACCGCACTGCGCTCCTTTTATGTTGCATTTAGGAAATTAACACTAACCGATAAATTACTTTGTAAATAAAAAAAAAAAAAGGTAGAGCTTAAGAATGTTGAAATCACGGGTAGCCCAAGGGCCGCTATTCTCCCAGCAACAAAGAAATCCTTGATAACTGTTTAGATATATCATCTAACAGCCAGCCTTTATTTTATCAAGTGTATATAATTTTTCAGTTGAAATAAATGCAAGCCATTCATCTCCCTTGTGTGCAGTGCTTGTGCTGCGTGGCCACTCGGAAAATAGCGCACTTAAGAAAAAAACAAATGACTCGAAGGAATTCGAGGGTCATTTTCAAATTGCTTTATGCTTTGGTCAAGTACAGATCTCATTCACAAAAATGAAGGCAGTCGGTTGAAGTGAAATTGTGTAATCTTCAGAAAACCAGACGCACTAAAGTCCAGAGGACTGTAATCTTCAGAGATGTGAGCTAATTACTTAATCGCTTACATTTGTAAATCTTATTATTGTAAAAGAAATTGCTGTAGTGATTAAATTACTGATATTTATCTCCTAATAGCGCTGATTAGGAGGTGATGCTAATCTGTCATTCTGAGAGGCCGATATTAACGGCATCAATCTAACAAAACAATAAACACTTAATATGAAAGAGAGGTTTTGTGCACTATGGGGACCAGATGGCCCGGCTGCTTTAGTCTGGAATGTGCAATTCACTGGCTTGCTTAGCTACACCGCTAATGATGGGAACCACAAACTGTTGACTTATTTAATTGAGTTGTTTTGCCCCATTAACCTGTTGTCTGACACAGCGGACACATGATTTGGGAATAAGAAGGCTTTTTCTTTAATGCTAAGCAAAAAATCTCTCAGACTTCTTTTCCTATGTGCAAGTTTTTGAGTTTATTTTTATTTTTTTTTCATTTTGCCTCAAAGATCTAATTTGTTATGTTGAAAAAACCTTGGCGGTTTATCATAACATAATTGATATGCAATAGAAACACATATTTCATAACTTAAATGCTATTGCTATGACCCGAACAGATGAACGGCATTAATGCTTTTCCTAAACACACCACTTTCTCTTTTTTTTGTTGTCTCTGCCCTGATTTTGCCTTATTTTGCGCACCACTTCTAAACGCTTTGAAAAATCCCACACTGTGGTAGTGTGTGAAGTAATTCTCCAGTGCTTGCTCTAATGCTACAGAAGTAGCCATAAATTATGCATCAGGAATATGTATATGTATTGACTTTAATAAGTGCTATTTCCTGCATCCCAGCTTTTGTACCTGCTGAAGAATCACTGGGGTGCTTCCTAACACTAGACACGCATGCTTGTTCTCTCACTCACACGCGCTCCTCTACCGGCTTTCGGCAGGGGAAAAATGAAACGAAAAAGCGCATAATTAAAACAATACCAGAGACTCCTCTTGTTTGGGGGTTCTGCTTCAGGTTTCACAGTTGCACTTGACAACGTTGGAAGAATTTGCTGGAACTGTCGGGGAGCGTTAGAGTAAATAAGTAAACTCTGTTTTGTTATATTGCGACTCCTAATAAAGTCAGCACTGACAGGAGTTCTCTTGCTCTGTCTTTACCCGAGTTCTCCTCAGGTTTTTTTTTTATTCCTGCGCATCCCTGACTTGACTTTCCATCGAGTGTTAGTGCTGAATACCTGATGACACAGAAAAACAACAACGCAACTCATTTAACAAAGCACTGGCCACGCCGCGCACACTCAGACGCATTCAGAAACAAATGTTGCTCTGCTCTACTCGTCCACATTCCCAGTTTTCCGGACCCTTCGTCCCTCTGTCCTGACCCTGAATGAGGTTTAATGCGCTGCGCATGTCATTTGTCGACTTCTCCTTCCATTCTTCAGCTAGTTGGCCTCTAGTGCTTAGAGCCTGTGAATGCTAACATGTCTTACCTTGCCCTGGGCGAGAAAGAAAGCGAGCATACCTGGTGTTTGGCCATTCTGCTCCGCTAGTCTCTCCGGAAACCTCAGACAATAACATTCATGGACTCTCCCGAACACACATACAAACACACGCGCGGCCTGACAGTGAAGCTAAGGTCTTCGTGGCACTTGTCAAAAATCGAAATAAATGCTTGTCCTTTCCACATGTGAGCCGGCCATGCGGTGCCCTTCACACTGAGAAGGAGGCTAAAATGGCTGTTGACACAAGTAGACAGCAAACTCTCTGCTCCGACGCGGACGCTCATTCCCTCGTGCTGTTATAACACAATTCGCCGCACAATCAACATTCCAAATACAAGTGGTAAAAAGAAAAGGAGGGGTGGCGGGTCAATCAGCAGCCTTAACTGTGAAAACCACAAAGAAGATGTCATCAAACAAAAATGCTTAGGTACACATGCTGAAAGATGAGTGCTAAACAGAGGAGGCAGGGCCCTGTTAAAATGACATCGGGGACAACCACTCAACAGCTGCATGAGAGTGCCATCTGTTATAAAAGATGGAAAATGGAGGGCAATATAAGGGAACACTGATAGAATAACAGCAACAAGGGGAAGGGAATCATCACCAGTATAAGCATGTGCTGATTGAGCCTGGCTCTTTTTAACCAGCAGGCCTTTGGAGACCTGCTAGTTGGCAGCGGGGTCACAAGAGTATGCGTTAAGACACAGCGCTTCAAAAAGCTCCCCGTGCTTTATCGAGCAACTGCGTCTTATGTGGAATGCGTCACGCTGAGACTCACTTAGTCGTGGTGGGACCTGTTCTGATTGAGGTAACAGCTGGGATATGACATCAGCGGGCCAGAGTGTTGGCCATGTTTTCACTCACTGCAGCAATTCTGGTCTTAAAAGGTTCCATCAGTACCACTCTAGTGAGTTGCGGAGAGTTGCTTTTCATCTCTTTGGCTGTGCAATTCACCAGCTGGTCAAAGTGCCCCTCGGTGAGAGGGATGGAGACGCCAGAGTGCTGTACTCATAAGTGGCTCATTGTCTTTACGCCGCAAAGAAGGGAACAAGTGAGATATATTAAAACACATGCACGCAAGGACATATATTAATAATATATATTCATATAAGGTTACTGTAACCATCAGGAGATACATTTTTTCCATTTATGTGTGCTTTTATAACTCAAACCAAATGGCACCTATCTCTCTCACCCATGACAAAAAATGGCTTTCATGTGTGGGAGATGTTTTGGCAACACTCCCCAAACTTCAGTTTGACCTCTGCACAGGTACTTGTGAATGAATTTTCATGAGTGGTGCTGAGCTGCAGTGAGTTTTGGATTCAGCCTCCAGTCACAGTTTCCAACGGGGGCCTCTTAAAAATACTAAACTCAGCCTCCTCAAAGCACACACTGTGATTTAGCACTTGAATATTTGTAACATAAAAATCCCTTTTCGCCCTGCGTTCTGTCCAAGTATCTTTCCACTGTGTCACACCGAGGGACCAATTGAGACAGAAATCTATTTGCACGGCTCTGTGGTGTGTACAAATCTACGTCGAACAAAAAGCACACATCGCCTGGAGTGAGTAAATCACCAGGGTGGAAGAAAAGAATGGTGAAAAAAAAAAAAACTGGCAAAATGCAGCTACAAAGCAGCTTATCACATTTAGCATGTGCTTATTAGGCCTCGTGCCTCTGCGCCGGCTGCTGAGAGACTGAGTTTAGCTATTTGAACTGGTTCAGACTGATGGTGAGTCTGGGGTATTCTGATGAAATGCAGTGACATAGTCAAACTCACCAGGAGGCCTGCTGTTTGGCTTTTCTCTCGGGTAAAAGGGAGACAAAAAATACACACCTCAGATAAACGCTCTATGTTATATTTGTATAGCAAACTTAGCGTGTGACTTTAAGTTTACGTGAACTGTTTAGCAGACAGGACTTACATTTGTGTGATAATGCCCCCTGTTAGCCTTTACTGTACGTTAGTCACGATACGGACTAGCTTGTTCTGCACATGTACAAAAAAGACCTACATGTGTAAAAACCTGAAAAAAAAAAAACAGGCCTGCAGCTCTTATTTGCTTCATATGTATAAAAAAAATCACACACATGTTAATTCTGTGAATCTTTTCATGTTCATTATACCACTGTGTATAGTGAACGTCAAAAACAGCAGCTCGTAAACACCAAATGAGGAATAATGGAATTATTGTTCCAAATTTCTCACACAGTGTGTAACGTACACGTGATTTTGCAGATCTTTTTGAGCTTCTAAACATAAAAAATATAAGGATTTTAGTTTCATTAAAAATAATTCCCTAAAAGCTATACAGATTTTGATAACTCTGGCACCCTAGGCACTTTATATATGAAGTTTTATGCAGACTGATTAACATGTTGAGTTAAAGGTATAGACTTACATCTACTACGATCATTTTAGGAAAGAAGTTAGTATAAAACATTCAGGTTAAATTAATTAATTCATTACAATTGGAAAAGGGGTGTGAAGAAATTACAAGTTTGACATTAAGTCAGGGAAACAGGCTTTTATATTCATATTTTATGAAATATACGAAAATTCTAATGTTAACGTTAGCCCTTACTTGCCTTGTCAACACCTTATATTTTGCCTGAGGAAACAGACCTGAAAAGAACAAGTATGTAATGACAACACATGTTGTTCCTAGTAAGAAAAAAGCCCTGCAAACATTGACTATTCATCATTAAGTATGATTATCAGAAAATGGATCCAATGCAAAGAAATTTCGAGTTTTTACACTGTTAAAAAAAATAGTTACAAAACTTAAAGACAATGTATTTCAATACATTTCCAAGATTCATCCAGCTGTGACTGTTATTGTTGACTAACTAACCTTAAATGTAACTATTTAACCAGGGTTTGGACTAGCAGCGGGAAAACACTAGTTTGTTACTTTTCTGCCTGAGGTTTTTGTGTTAGCATATCAGGCTACGTCCACATGTACCCGGGTATTTTTGAAAACGCAGATTTTTCTATGCATTTGCACCTTTCGTCCACACGTAAATGGCGTTTTTGGTCACTGAAAACGAAGATTTTTATAAACTTCGGCCAGGGTGGATATTTTTGAAAACTCCGTTTTTGCATTTACGTGTGGACTAGAAAAACGGAGAAAACGCAGCGTCAAAGGTGTGCGCATTTTTTGACGTCACACGTTATTGTTTCGGTGAAATGAATTTCTACAATACTGTTACTGTTAATTCTACTCTTTGCAGTGTTTAAATGCTTACATATACACACACAGTTACTGTCCCTCCACACATACGACTCTGTTCTGCTTCTATGCCCCAGCTTTGTTTACTTTTTTCCACCGAGGCTTCTAGACTTCTGATTGGCCAACATTTCTGCACGGTTAGAAATATATCGCCACCTGTTGCTTTGGCATGTTCATAGCAGCGTTTTCCTTCATTTCTGCCTTTACGTGTGGACGGGATTATTTTTTAAAACGAAAACGGAAAATCTCCGTTTTCAAAAATACCCGTGTACGTGTGGACGTAGCCTCATATCTACATTTTCAAACTATTGTTTGAGTATAATTTTATCTAAGGAATGCTGAATACTTAAAATTAAGAGGACACAACTGCAAGTTAGCTTAAATGTGTATTCCCATAACATAGCAGTTAGCTCTCACCTCACAAGCAGAAGATCCCTGGTATGCTAATGTGAGGAAATACAAAGACACCAGAAGCTTTTTGTTTACTTAGCCATAATTTATGTGATTTTTAAAAAAAAAAACATAGTTCAATTCATTTGAATTTTTACCACACAGAATCATGATAACTGTCACCTCCAGTTGCCATTAAAGCTAGAATATAGGAATTGGGTGAACGAGAATATTTGAATTCTTGTAAAGTGAACAACGACAGTCAGGTTGAGAAACCTAAGAAAAACTGAGGGGGAGGCTAGCATTACTGGCACTATTGTAATTTGATGCATTTTGTTTATATTTTAAAAAAAGATATATAATTTTCAATTTCCAGTAATATTTTTAATTCTTGATAGCAAAGCACATTGACAGTGAAAATGCACAGAACCCACCATTTTCCCTAACAAATCTTGTCCTCAGTATTATTATTTTAAGCATTTATATTCACAACCTATAGATTCTTTTGACTCCCAATGTTACTGTTGAATGTGCTGCACACCAGTTCTGGCCCATCAGTTTTAAAAAGATGTGTCAGATTCTCAAAACATGCTACCTGTCCTCTTAAGTGTAAAGGGGAATCAGCAGCATTGTGACTGTCTGGCTATCCTAAGCTTCTCTTTGTTTCCTTTCCAAAGTAGGGCTCATAGAGTGGTTGCATGTTACAAGCCCATCCTCACATCATTGCCTTGTCATACAGAATAAAGTCCTTCAATCAGAGTTACAGTGCTGTAGAAAGGTACGAGAGAGAGAGTGACAGAGAGCAAACCTGTCTGGGGGTAAGAAACAATTTCTGCTTTGTTTCTGGGCTTTTATATAGTTGCAACTATATTTGTTTGTGTTAACTAATGGTTTTATGTTAGTCCGAATGTTTTTACAAGACACACACAAGCAGGCATATTAATTTCCACCATATTTAAACCTAGAAGCTGCATTTTGGACTGTTGAAAAAATCTCAAAATGCCCAGTTTCTTCTCCACTTTGATCTGTGGAAAGTTTTGCAAATTCTGTGTGCTGAGAGCACCCCCTCAGCCTGCCCCCCATCCTCACTCCAACCAGCCTTCATCAGCCCCCTGGTTCATTAGTCAACCTTTAGCGACCGAACAACAATTAGGCCTGTCGTTTGCTTACTGGCTTGACTCTGCCGAATACGCAGTGAGGAATAGTCCCTGACTAATGATTGGCTAAAGAGACCTGACAGCATGTTAGAGCCACAGCTGTAATTGAATACAAGCTCTAACAAGCCTTTGAACAGGAGGGAGAAATATTTCATAAGCTTGATGCAATTTGGTGGGTGCTGTAATGAAAATAATGAATGTGATTCCCTCATATCTTAAACCTAAAATTTGTGTTTTTCAGGATTTTTTTTGAGGGTGGCATCATAAAAATGATTGAGGCAGACAGTGTGGTTTTTTTGTTTTTGTTTTTTTAAAGATTTTGATGCCGTTTCGCTTTCAATGGGGGAAAAAATATTTCCTTGGCATTTTGTAGCTGTTTACATACCAATTTGTTCTGTTTTCAGAATTTATAACAAGGCTGATGTTTTGCTCTTAAAAATAGCCACTGATACGTCAAACATGTGCTGGTTGAAAAGCAGCTTATTATTTCATGTACAATTCACATCGCAGGCTCAGTCCTCCACATGTCATTAGCTGTCGTGAGGCATGTTTTTGGGCAACGCTGCCATTTTTGATGCCACTGAGAAATTAGGCTGCTTACAGCATTTCCTGCCCAGCCAAAAGCTCAAGAGTTTTACAAGCATAGTATCTCAGCAGTTCCCAAAACACGCACTAATCAGAACACACTAAAAACAAATATTTTGATTATCTAGCTATGCCCACATGATAATTATCTAAATGATTTCTGAATAATTTATCCGTGTGGTTTGCAGGGCAGAGCAAATATGCTCTCTGCACAATTTGCGAAAGTTGGATTGCAGCGAGGGGAAAGTTTTCCACACTGGCTGTGGCCAAAATTGGGACAAGAAAACGAAATTGGACATAAAAGGCTAACTTGATATCAGAGTCCGGTAATCAGGACATCCACATTAGACGAATGTCACCAAGTGAGCAATTGAAAGGCCCAAATGATGAATTGGACCAAATTGGGCAGAAAAAAAAATCGATCAAATATTAAAAGAGGGCATACCACTTTTCTCCTCTGACATCAAGGGTACACAGCAAGTAATCACACGACCGAAATGTTCATCATTGCCTCCATTTAGTGTAAGAGTAATAAAAGACATGTCAGAGCTGGGAGAAGAATCCCAGCCTGGCCTCTCATTACCCACGGGGGACAGAGAGACTTTTGGGCCTAATAAGGACACGATTTAAGTAAATCAGGTCGTTATGATAATGGCTCTGCTGATAATAAGGCAGTTTTGCTCTTGTTTGTTTTCTTATTTTGCCAGCATATTTACGTACCCTACATCGCCACTGAGGGAAAAGGGTGTATCTGATTGGTTCTTTTCTTTGATTTTAATTCTCTAAGCAGTGCGCACTTGATGTGTGCTTTGAATTCACCAGGGATAAATCAAGACTGGGTCTGCATTTTTAAACAAGGTCCTCTTTTCAGTGTATTTTATAGGATTCTCACAGTCTTTGTGTGGGGGGAAGTCTATGGAAGTAATAACCTGTGAGAATATAAGTTTTCTAAACTAGGTTAATGGGCGAAAGTTGAAGACGCTCTCTAAAAGTAAAATTGGTTTGGCATAGCAGGTGATGCGTTTGACATCTTTGTGTATTTAGTCCAATAAAGGAAAGCTGACACTACGCTGCTGCAGTGCTGGTACTATGGAAGCTATCGACTACAAATCCCTCTTTGATTCCCTTTGTCTTCCGCAAAATGTTCGGTAATGGGATTATTGTGGATATGTTTAAACTTAGGTTCAGTCGGCTGACTCATGTGGAGCAGATTTAATTATGCAAGTCAAGAATGTGGCAGGTTGCTATGTGGCATCTAGGTAGGCTAAGACCTTGTCAATCCCTTCAAGCATACACCAGGCTCAGCACAGTGTACTCTGGAGAGACTACAAGTGAATGCTGCGGTAGAGTTGGAGTTTATTAAAAGCTACAGTATATGAATAGCAATATCAGCAAAGCATCAGATGCAGAAAGTGTTTGTTGCAGAATCTGCAAATCAGCCAAAAACTAGAAGCAGAAGAAAGACAAAGAGTGGGCAGAATACTGACAACTTCAGTAGCACAGCTCGCTGCAGTGGATTTGCAAAGTACATGTTGCAGCAAGTAGAGTATTGTATATGAAGCAGCAATTACAATATGCACAATTTTAATTCTTTTAAGACCCTAAAGATGATGGTTCCATTCAAAGAAAAAGACTTTGAGTGAGGATGCCGTTCTTCCAGATGTTTGCAAAGAGTTTCTGGCCTGGGTGCAGTTTGCACTTTATCATTACGGTCTTTTCTTTTCGTTCAGTGAACCTGAAATTAATGCTCGTGGATAGTTCAACTATTTTTCTTTTCTCCCCACATGAACTAAAAGAAAAAAAAATTATTGCGCAGACAACTGCACAACTGTAATGTAAGTCATGAAATAACAGTTTCATTGTTAATTGTAATGTAAAGTAGTTAAGCAACTGGACCATAAAAGGATTTGGGCTGTAGTACAGATAATAAAGGTCAGCCAACTGATATATTACCACTTACTGGTTTATCTTAAGATGACGTCTTAAAATAATAAAGGCAGTTTATTTGTCACATTAGGTAAAATCATCATCTCTGTTCAGCACACTGATCTATGAGTATATACAGGTGCCATTGAATCCTCCAGCAAGAATCTATGGACGAAGGGTGTTTCTACACATTATACTAATTCATATCAGAGCTGGCTTTTCTTCTGCCAGAAAAGCTGTTATGCTGTTTGACCAAAGACATTCAGTTTCTTGGTTAACGTAACTCAGTCAGCCCATTATTAAACATCAGAGCTACTTCTGATTTTTCACTTCTTGTCGTATGGTAGGCTGCACCAGCTGGGGATCAATGAATTACAGTTCATCTTTGTTCACATACAGTACAATGACTGGTAATGGTAAACAGCTCAGGGTAAAATTTGTTTTATAAGCTGCATTAAATCACAACATTTTCCTAAGTAACTCCCGATGCATCTTTCAGTATATATAGAATACTATTATGAAATTTTGAAGGTAAAAAATATTACACACTACTCAACCCTAATTCAATCAAAATATCCCTTAATCACATCCCAGGAAGATTAACATTTACTATAATAGCCCGATGGCTTTTAATCTAGCATTAACTTTAGGTCACAGTCCGGATTTTTCATTTTTATGTTCTTTGCTTAAAACAGCAAACAGTCTAAAATAACAAAACACTACTTTGTTCTTTCATTAATAGAAAGTTATTATTATTATTATTATTATGAACATATTTTGTGGTCTAGAGGGGGCTTTAGACTTCTAGTCTTTGCACAAAACATTCAGAGACATGGAAGAAGAAACAGAGAGAGACAAAGACAAAATAACATGGAGCCACTGCAGCCAATTTGCCATATACAAAGGCAGATGGGAGAGAAAACAGAATTAATTTGACAGTGAATAAGTGACAGTCATTCTCATCCTTTAGTGCTGCACTTTCTTCTCTTCTCCTATAGCATCCCAAGTCACTCTGCTCACTAATTGCACAGTGGACATCTCTGAACACATTGGGGAATTTCACCCACGATCTGGCACAGATTAACAGTCCCACTATGCTTTGTTGCTGCTTTATTTGCATGATAATTAGTTGGTGGCAGTGAGTGCTCTAATTTATTTATTATTTCACAAATATAGGTACACAGGGAGCCGGCAAGAGTGAGCTAGAGAAGGCGCGAGAGAGGAAAATAGAACAATGTGCATTAATTAAAGCGATTAAAGGATTGACTGAACTTTGCCTTGATGTGTTTATTCAATTAATAAGCAAAGTGGCAGATGACTGTTTGACTTTTATAACAATTAACTGTATCGTTTTTGTTAATTTAGGCTCATTCATCTTACACTCGTCCTCTTTAGCCATCAGAGATCAATCTTAACCCATTTCCCAGAAGAAAATTTCCTGTCTTCACTTCCAAAACAGTGTTGCCAAAAATCTATGCATGAGTCTAACACTTTAGTCTTAAAAAAGCTAATTAGTTTGAAAGATTTTCTTTGACTGACGCAGATCTTGTCTTCTAAAACGTGTTAAAAATGCAATGCTAACACTTTATATTAAAGTTCTCATTAGAAGCATTAGTTCCTGGGTAATAAAGATGTAGAAGATTATACATAAAGGGTTTTTTTTAATGGTTTTTACTCATTTTATAGTAAATGCATAAAGCATGTGCTAATCTTAATAAAGAAACAATAAAGATCAGTGAAGGTTTAACAATGACTTAACAGGCATCTCATGAAACTATAGAGGGGCTTTATTACCTAATAATTAATGTTAATATAATGAAGTATTTCTATTTGTAATTTCCTCGTATCAACTGCCTTCATGAAGTCATCAAAGTAAAGAAAAGCAAAAGAAAAAAAAAAGACATTTCTGACATTATTTATAAAAGTCCAACGGCATGTTTCAACTTACAAGTTAATAAATAAATGCAACATCATCCATATTAGAGGGGCAGTGTGGGCCTCTGTAAGACATCACTAAATGTGCTAAAAGGTTTATGGGCACTCATTAAAGTCTGTCCTGGTTTCATTTGTTTTCTTCAACTTCTTGTTGTCTTGTCAAGGGAACACTGGCCAGTGCCATATCCCTCCTCTTCTTCAACACCTTCTAAAGGCCTCTCTTAGGATTGGTCGGACATTGGGGAGATGGAGCAGTTTGAGTTGAGTGCTTGCTAAATCAAAAGCCCCTCTTTATTCTGTGCCTCTGTATCCACCTTATTCCCACTGCATTATCCAGAGGTACAAAGGGAACCATCTATTTCTCTGATAGAAGCCAATAGTCGGTAAGAGGTTTGATTTGAGTGTTGAGGATGCTATTTGCCTAGAGAAAGCCCGAGGATGAGGGCTGATCGCACTGGCAATAGAATCGGGCTGTCAGCTGGCATCTAGCGATAATTGCTTCCCATGGCAGGACCCCGTCGGCCGGGAGAAGAAGAGCGCAGTGTGGGGAGTCAACGCGGGAATCCATTTCAGCACAGCCCTGTCCTAATTGTTTTGCAAGCGTGAGCATACTTGTTGCCAGTCTGCGTGAGGGCCAAGCTCTGATTGACACCCACTGACCAGAGAGACCGGGGGATGTAGGGAGAGAGGAAGAGGGTTTGGAAGGCCTTGAGTATCGCCACGATTGTCACTCAAAGATACAAAGAAGAGAGTAGGCGACGGAGAGGTGAAGGCGAAAGTAGAGGGTTGAAGAGTGGGGCAGGGGCGAGAGAGGGCATTCATTACTGTATCATCGTTTTCTGATTGTTTCCTTTTTCATTATTTATCCTTTCATAATCCAGCCTTCTCCCAGGTGCACGATCATTTACACAAGTCAATAAAGCAGTAACCCTGAAAACAGGCCTCAGTGCCGAATGTAACGATTTTTTTCAGCGCTATAATCTACAGGGGCAAATGTATATTTCATCTGCTTTAAGCTGCGAGAGGATTATTGATTAGTAATTGATAAAATCATCTCTTAGCGTACACACAACTGCTTGTCTGCTTCATCAAAGACTTCCTTAGCACTGGCTGTAATTACCATACCCTCTATAGCTCAATTTGATGTGGGAAAACGGTTCCTGTGCGAGACAGCTTATATCTATGTGGCGAATGCACCCACAGAACTTATCACTCACTGTCCAAAGCTAATACCGCCCCGTGTCAAGCACAAAATTGGATTTAAGGACAGGAAAGTTACGTAGGTCCGCCTGCTGTCAGCAGGTCCCAGAGCCCCTCTTGCGTGTCACTTCAGCGCTCGATGAACATGCTAAATCCTAAAGAGGCTAAAGCACCATCACAGGCTATATGTAGCCACGGGCAAATCTCTAATGACACTTTCTATTCCCCATATACCCCACAACTTTGGGCAAAGAGGCCTGAATATATCTAAGCAGAAGCAGCATGTTGTATCAGGAACAGGAAGTCAGTGGAAATCCCGACCCTGTCACACTGATGTCCTATTATCTGTCAGGCAGAAAGGGCAGTCTGAATAGGACATATACGCCCTCAATGATAAACAACAACAACAAAGAGCTGACATTAATGCTTTTTTATTTTTTAAATACAGACCCTTCAAATAAGAAGGTCATAGTGATAAACACAGTTTTATAGTGATATTTTATCACTATGGTGTGTTTAGTGGAAGTCGGGGTTCTGTTCATCGGACATGTAATTGGTGCTGTAACGGTGCTGTTTAGAGACTGTTCAGGGTCAAGGGTGAGAGATTACCCTGAAATATTTTTCCCGAGTAGAAATGGCTGCCTCAGTTGTCAGCCATAGCCGGCTCACTGCTTAGCCTTGAGGCATTCAAATTGACAGGTCTCATTATGTCTGAACTCCCAATATTCCCCTTCGTATTCCACGGCCTGTCAGTCTCCACCTGCCTGTCCATCTCGCCGCTGCATCACCTAAGCACCCACTCACTGACAACCACGATCTCCT
>NW_005187456.1:663301-685487 GCF_000239375.1 Pundamilia nyererei
AAACTGCAGCAACCAGCGCGATCTAACCTATAGCATTGTGCTGCAAATTAGAAGAGGACTCACACCACGCATGCAAGCACACATACAAGCCCCTACACTTGCATACACATATAAGCATGCATACACACACACACACACGTGCACCTAAGCATGATGGCACCTTAGTAGAATCTTAAGTACCTTATGCAAGCTGTATGTTTGTTGGGGAGGCACAGGCAGAGTACTGATGAGTGGCTCATTATGGCAACACCCAGCTACACACTGGGTATCGCATAATCAAAGCCTGGGGGTACGTATTAATTATCCTTTTGAATAGTGATGAAATTTTAAAAAGCTTCTCCTTAAGGCTCACATCACGGATAGATGAAACAAAGCGCAGCACAGCTTGCGCGCTGAGGCTCACATGTGTTTTTACATCTGTTCAGGATATTTCAATTTGATGCTCAACAAGCTGAGACTGAGATTAAAGGATAATAATGTGTCATCCTCCACACAAGCAACTCTTCCAAAGCGAGTAATAGCACATCAGCAGCCAGCCAGGCAAGCAGGCAGCTCAGCTCAGCTTCTGGAGGAAAGCTAGCTAACAGCCATCACAGGCGAAGTCGATCCAGACACGCATGTGTCTCCTGCTTGTCTCCAGTCAAGGTTACTGAGGCGCTGTCTGCCTCTTTCCCCTCACACATACCAGTTGACTGGGAAAATAGAATACCCTATTAAAGCAGAAAGGGGCGGGGTGGGAGAGATGTATTGAGATTTGCTTGAAAGAAATATTTATGAGCTGATTTTTTTTTTAAACACAGTGTTGTCTTTAGTGAACATGTTTAAAGATTTTTTTCCATCATCTATAATGTATATCGATGGGATTTATCAAGGAAAAGGGGCAAGTTACAGTTTGTACGTGTGAATCCCGGATAATGACGGTAAAGCGCATTCTGAACATGTGCTCTGCCGGAGAGGTGTGACTGCTCGACACGGCTGTGGACTCGTGATGTGGAGGTGCTGTGAGCATGGGCGATATTTTTCAGTTATGTTGGGTTTTGTTTAACATTTTTTTTGCAGAGTCTCTTTGTGACTGTCAGATAGATACAACCACAGCAGAAAAGACATTTAAGTTATGGGGAAACAATATATAAAACAGGAAATTGCTTCCCCGCTGCATCACCAACAATCCAAATTTGCTGCTAAGTTGTGTGAGAAGCAGCTGATTGATACACGCTGGACAAAGGAAACAGGGATTGGAAGAATTGTGGTTATTAAGTCCTTAAACTGTAACAGAGAAGAAGATGGGCTGATAGGAAGGACCGTGATTCAGTTGAACCCTTGCTGTAATAATCTATCTTTATGTCTGGTAAATGAATTTGATATCATTTTGAGGGGATAGATTTTTAACACTGACAGTTAATATCACAGCATTTATATAACCAACATATTTGAGCGATTTAGTACTGCGCTCTCTGATGACATCATCATTTTTTTTGTTTTTTTTCCCTTCTCCACACATTACAAAGCTCCTTCACAGCCGCAGGAGATATTATTCAGCTGTCTTCATCATCTAAAGACCTCTCTGAGTGTCCAGTTGATTACAGTCTAATTCAATTCCCAACCAGGGGCCTAGCCCTACAGTACATGTACCCCAGGGGTATTACTGCAGTTTCCAGGGGCTCTATGTGAAGACTGCAGAGTAGCTCAAATATTTCCCTTTTTTCAAATTGAAATTAGGGATTAAAAAATTTATACATCAACATATGCACAGTATTACGGAAAAATAAGATGAGTAAACACTTTAGAAAGTTAGCCAAAAGCTAACTTAAATAGCTACATTCATGAAAGTGTAAACAGTAATGGGCAAACAGCTGAAATAATCTGTGAAAGGAGTAACAGACTAAATAGATGGATGGATAACTTGCTTAATTAAACAAACAAACAAACAAACAAAAAATTGAAAAATTCTTAAAAGATTTGGCAAATGTAAACTTAATACATGGTTGAAATATGTGTGAATATTAATGGATAAACTCCTGAAACTGAAAGCTTCAGGGACTTTGCATGCAGCTTACATTAGAGCAACACAAACAGTGATTCAGTTATATGACAAACACATGTATGACTAATCCTGTTAAATCAATTCAGTTAACGCATTTGGAACATGGCAGGTTAATTGCATTTGTCCGTCTATACTGTGACAACATTACCCACCTGTTTTGTGCTAAAAGTCTGCCTGCTTTTGTGAGCTTTTTAGAGAAACTTGGGGTTTTTTTCCCCTAGAAGATGAAATATGGAACTGCTTTTGCAGATGAGGAGCATCTAAAGTCGAAGAGCCAGCTTTCATGACAACACGCATCAGACTTTCTTTGGTTCAGCAGTGCAGGGTTTGTCTGGATGTCTCCTTCTATGACCAGAGTGGATGATCTAATAGCCTGCTGCTGCAGATACACCCTCGGTGACGACAGCATGGGTGAGCAGGTGAGGTCAAAGCCAATTGTCACTAATAGGAGCGAGATCAGCCGAGGCACTAGCAACTGTGCAGAAACTCTAACCTTATTATTTACAAAGCTGTATCTCGAACCTTATCAGTCTCAAACGGAGGTTTGCCTTCAGCGCGCACGGCTCAGCAGATTATCACAGTCAAAAAAACCCAAAAAAAAAACCAGAAGAAGAGAAGAGAAAACAAGCTATACTGTAGCTGTCAAAATGTTCATCCTGTCTGAGTTTCTCCTTTACAAGTGCCTCACTATATGTAAACACAAGCACACACCCACACAAAGACACACATCCAAATAAACAACCGCAAAAAAGTGCACGCCTACTTGCGCACACGCACTGCATTTTTTTTTCCAGTCAAGGATGTTGGAAAACCTGTCAGACTCTCACAAAGAAAAGCAAATTTATTTATTTATTTGAGTTCAGAGTAATTACCGGCATTACCGCCGTGCTTGGCTGTGACATCTCTTTATAAAATCAGGTGTCAGAGTGCGCCAAGTAGAGACGTGCCAGGGAGGAAATGTGACTCTTTTCCTCTTCTAATCTCTAATCAAATTAAATAGGTGAACACTTTTTCCTCCTCCCTCTCTCTCTATCTCCCACTCTCTCTCTCTCTCCCTCCTCCTCCCATCACATGAGATGGGAGCAGATAAGCTTTGCCTGTAACTGCCAAGTGTACATCTAGATACTATGAAAAATTCTACTTGTCAGCACTTCCATAATTTTTTGGTCCTGAGGAATTTTTCAATATGACTGCATGAGTACACATAGCAGCAGCTCAAGGAAAACACCAGAGCCAAGAATCCAATTGAAGGTATTTGTTTCCATTTCCGGCTATTTGGCAAAGATGAGACTAGATAAATATGTTATTCATTCCCGCCGAACACAGTGGCTTCTGAGGAAATATGTTACTCCTGCCTCTTTTCTTTGACTCTAAATAATTGAACAGAGAGAAAGGAAGGCCTCTGCAGGGTTCATATTGAGTTTTTTTTTTACTGACTTTCTCCACATCTGTTCCTACTAGCTCTCTTCCTTTAACGCATGCACACAGACAACCAAAGCTTCGCACACATACAGATCAGATGCCTTACACGGCTGTCTGAAACTCACTGCTTTGAGCTTTTGACAAAAATAAGCAGGATAAAGCCGAGTGCAGGTACAATATGGTCAGACTCCGCTGGGTTTGCAGATGCTTACGCTCCTCCTTTAGCATGAGCACACCACCAGGCGCCCCAGGGCCCTGACAGAAAAGATATGACACATTTGAAAAAAACTAGAAGAGGGGAATGAAAACAACTTCCCCCATGAAGAAGAAGAAGAAGGCAAAAACAAAAAAAGCTTGTGTTTTACATCTCTCTCACAACGACAGCTTCAGGGACAGTTTATGTGCAAGAGACAAAGACACTTTGACACTGTCAGCTTCTGTCACTACCAACGGTTGCTGGCGAGGAGCTGCTGCAGCAAAGCAGCAGCTCCTCGCCTTGTGTTGATCAGCGGGCGTGTGTGAGAGGCTGGGAGATGGCTGGGTCTTTTGTGTGTGACTTGATGTCTAGAGGCCTTTATGATAATGAATGTTAGGTCTTCCCCCACTAAAACATATCAATAAATAAAACATAGGAACTCCTCCATTGTGGCTGATTCACACACGGAAGGAGGCACAGGCCTCTTTTTTAGCTTACTGCCACTTTAAGGGAGTGTAGCTTAGCTGTGATACAAATACACCATCATGAACACTTAAGATGAACAATCCACCTGAGACTAAGAAAGCAGCCCTTTAAACCACGGTGAAGGAGAACTATACATAATTAAGAGAGGAAAGTGTAAAGATGTAATTGGTACATTGTTGATAATCTTGATTACCATTATTAAGTAGTTTTTAAAGATACATGACTCTGAGCCATATTTAGAGGACCTAACTTATTAATCAGGCAGCTGTTTGCAGTAGCTCTTCAGAGAAATGCAGAAGAGATACAGTAATTACTGCAAGTGCCTATGAAGAGAAAATGTATTGTCGTTTTATGCTAAGTTAAAAACCTATAAAGGAAACTGAGCCGATATGGTCGGCATTTAAACAAAACATTTAAGAGAATCTAAAAAGATGCAGACAGCAAGAATTAGCGCAGTCAAACCACTTTTTAAATCACTCGCTACATGAAACAAAAGTAAGAAATGACAGTAACGCAATGGTGCAAACAAAGTTCCCCTTTGTGTCTTTGGTTTTTGTGTTTTTCTGCTCTGACTGCAGAGGTCATGTTGCAGGTCTTACCCTCAGGTTTGAGGTTCCCTCACAGGTGCTGTCTGCCATCTAGGCCGAGCTCACCCCCAGCCATTCCCAGGCTCTTGTGGGTTCTTCAAACACTTCTTGGGGGAAAAAAAACTCCACTCGAATGAAAAAAATTAAACATTGATTAGCTAGCAAACATCAGTAGAAATTTATTTTCAGAGGCTGAACAGGTGTGAAAGGTTAAAAAAAAAGGGGGGGGTGCGGAAAACAAGAGAGAAAGTGCTTGAAATTGATTGATTGAAATGGGATGCTTTTGTTTTTTAAAAACAAACAACATATTAGAGAACAAATGACTGTCATAATTTGTATTTGAGTCTTACTGGTCAATCAACATTATAAATAGAAAATTAGATTGGTAGTGAAAATTTGTAACTCTGGTGTGTGACAGATCAGAGAACAGATGGCTCTTTATAAAACTGAAGGGAAACAGCGTTTGAAGTAATAGACTTAACTAATACCAGGAGTATCATAGAAAAGGAAGGCATGTTTTCTTTTGAGCGAGAACATACAAAATGTTTACAGTGTAAACGTGTTAGAGTGCCACATGTGAATGGATGAAGACACACAGTGCAGTTCATGTATCACGCACTATATACCCCCACAAACCAGGGCCTCACTGTGTGGAACAGAACCTATGTGGTATCCAGCTTTTGTGATTATGCTTGTTATCATAGTCATACTGCCCTCCATTGGTTAAAGCTCATATTACAAAAACCATGCAGAGGGTAAAGTCGGTGGGGAAATTTCAACTTCAGAACAGTTCAGGATTGTTATTTTATCATTTAAAATTGATCACAATCTTGAAAGAGTTCATCAGCAGTTTCTCAAGATCAGCTATGATTTTAGAGTCAAAGTACATGATGGAGGTACTACTGGAGGCGCGCTCCATCCGAGATATCGTCATCATATTTATCATTTTATACAATCACGGTTCAGTAATGCTGCAGTATAAGTTAGTTAGGATGAGACACTGAAGATTTGGCTTCATAGATGATGTATAGCTGAATGTAGTTTTCACTAAAAGCGTTACTTCTGAATGTGTTCAAGCACTTTTGCTGTTCTTTTCTATGTATTTTGCATAGTGAGGGGAAAAGGAGACCAGAGAAAAAGTGGTTGCGCATACATTGGATATTTTTAAATTTGTTACTTAAAAAAACCTTAAAAGACAAAGCAAATTTACTTACCAAAGCAAATTTTGAAATAATTTTAAATGCCCTACGCCCACAGAGTATTTGGAGAGATGTATTTTCCCCATTGCTCCCCATTAGTATCACAAATTCTTAGACTTATGTTGCACTCGCAGCCGAGGAGCTACCGCAGTGTCATGCGAGTGCTTCCCATAACACTGCACAGCAAGATGAGTGAATTCACAAAGTGATTCAGCGATTCTGCTGAATGGACGATTCTTGTTGGCTTTTAGGGGGATATATTTGGGTTCGATTTGGCGTGCTACAGATGTGACTGAGCAGTTTCATAAACTAGAGAACAAGAAGCTCAGTGCTCTAACACACTATCTGACTGGACCCGCCGTTGCTTTGTTGCCCCTGTTTAGCATCTTTATGATTCCACTTGGTGCATGTGGTCATAGACTGATGACTTACCAGCTTTCCCAGCCCAGCACTGTACACCTTCAGCCTGAGCAGAAGTGAAAACAGCGTTTAAAGTCTGTGTGACAAGTAACAGAAGGCGTGAAACCAAATTTACTTTACAAAGCTGCAAAGAAAAATGATTTCATTCGTGCTTAACTAATTCTGTTCAAGTTTAAAAATGGCTCAAGTTTTCTTAAAGCTCCTCACATGTGAAAACAGGCTCATAGCATTTAGTAGTGGCGTTTACAGGAAATGTGGTGCTGATTTAATAGCACATCTGGCACGAGGCAGAGGAAAGCAGCATTATATACCATACAGTAGTTTAATTTGTTAATAGCTCATATGGCAAACACTTAACTTTTAAATGATAACCTCACGTTTAAAAGGTGCTGGAGCTGTTTAACGTCTTTAACTCGCCACATGCACGTGAAGTACATTACAAGTGAACAATAGATTAAAATTTGGTTCGACACACACTGATGATGCCTCACTTTCTTGCTCTGGCATATTTATAGGTGACCTTATAATGCGACTACTGACTCACATAATGTGTGATCATGATATGCTGTTTATGACCCACATGTTTAGTACCCAGCTGTTGCTTAAAAGGCACTCTTAATACTTTGCTATTGTAACTATTTGTCCGTGTAGATCACTGAATTTTCTTTTGAATTACAAGGAGAAATATGAAGAATGACTCTCATGGTGGTTGTAATAAAAAGTCAGATCATCACGAGGTTTATTACCAGATTATTCTGCATCATATTCACATCGCATACAGTATACACATGATTTAAGGCGATCAGCAAAAACTGCTAAATCGTAATAAACAGTAGACTGCTACAAACCACAGTATAACCCTGAACACAGCTCTCATGAAGCGACGATGAAATGAACGAGTGAATTGTTAACTTCAGCATGAGGTTTACTGGTGAAAAAGTTTGACTTTGTGTAGCTGTCAGAGGCCTGACTAGAATAATGAGTACCTAACGTCTGGGAGGCAGGCCGAAGGTAGCTGATTTAAGAAACTGGTCATGTTTAGGATATTGCCATGATTGAAACCAGATGGTACTGAGAAAACACACACTTTTCATTTTTCATTACGCACTCGTTTGGGTGAAAGTCCTGAAGATATTATGTCGTCTCTTTTGAAGATGAGTCATAAAACCATGTCACACTGGCTGCGATGAGTTCCTCAGTGGATTCTGTAAGAACAGTTTCAGGACTGAGGTTTCTGCAAGTTATCTAAAGCTCTGTCAACAAACTAATAGACTCTGATGAAAAAGAATGCTCATTGAATCCGGCTAAAGCTCACTATCCTCATTCACTGACTTGCCAAAGAACTTACAGTTGAAAATATATCAGGGGGGAAAAAGGGGGTTAAAACCATCTACACCCATGCAATGTTTTATGCCTGTGCACATACAGCCACAGTCCCCGAGGGCCCGGGAGATGGTTTGGCAGGGGATCACGAAGAACAGGTCAACATAAAGAGCGAGGGAAGGCGAGGCAAGGCAGACGGAAGAGTCAAAAGAAAGCCGGCGAAGTCTTTGAATCCAGTGGAATTCCTCTCCTCCTCCGTGGCTCCTCTGGGAGGCGTCAGGAGCCTGTGGAGAGAGCGAGGTAAGACGGGGCCTGTCAGGAACAAAGCTCCAAATTCACATGATATGTTTAGCTAAAAGGGTGAAAGAGAAATGAATCAAAGCTTGGCGGGATCAAAGAAACGCAACAATAAAGTCAAGGCGGTTGCCATGGGACCAGCAGGAGATGCATATCATTTATAAGTTGTTCTTCGGCTCTGTCAGATGTGGAGGGAATTGATTGTTATTGTTTGGAGGATGAACTGCTGCTGGAGGGGGTTAAGAGCAAGGGTCATCATCACACAGCGAGAGGAATATATCTTCTCACTTTTAAACAGCAGCCGCCTGTGATCAGTGTCAGAGGCCAGCGCAGAAGCACCTTCAACTTGTGATGAGACAGACACAAAGACAACTTTGTCAACCCCATAAATATCTTATCGCCACAAACCACTGATAGGCTAAACATTTGTTTTGCATCTTACTCTGTCAGAGGTTATAATCACTGTTAGTGTTTGAATTGGAAATCAAATAGACTTAAGCTGTTAACTGGAGACTTTCATTTTTATGCATGCATTACTGTCCTTTTCAAACAAAGAATGCTAATCCTTTAAAACTTTGTAAAGGAATATGGAGCCCCCCCCCCCCAGATTTGCGAGTTTTTAGGGGATAATTTACCTTAATTACAAAAACAAGATTCTCTAGCAACACCAACACATTGATGAGTGATTCAGTTTTGTATCCTAAACTTAAATGATTTAAACTTCACAGTCGATGCGGTGCTTCCTATATGAGTTTTGACACTAACTATAAACCAAAGGGCTCTGGTTTCAGTCTAGAAACCTTCATTGAATCTTGACAATCTGTAATAAAGACATAAGGAAAAAAAAATCCAGAAACTACAATATGATCCGGTGGTACAAAAAATGTATAATTTATTGAACTGAAATTATTTACGGCCTATTTAGTTGATCATCAAAATCAAAATATGTCAAAACCATGGCAGATTTTTTAAAAGAGAAACTAAACGGGCTGTATACCTCTAGAGATAAGAGAGGGAAATTCTGTTTGTTCTTGTTATTTGGTTGGGTCTAAAGCCTCGAAGACAAAGGCAACGTAAAATAACTCGGGTCTACCTGAGAACCCGAGAGCACAAAACAAAACTTATAAAAGAAAAACAAATCAAAGAGTTTCACTATTGCAAGGGATAAACAATGAAGGGTGAAAATGGATAGAGAAAGGTTAGACATAGTAATGTTAAGAAAAATCACCTAATAAATCAAAATGTTGCTGTATTGTTGGAGTCAAGTTGTTTTTAAGTATAAATAATATGAATTTCACAACAAGTAGCTTATTCATGTACTTATTTTAATTCCTATATTATTCAAAATGAGCTTTTCCACACAAACCAGTTAGTGACATAAATATTCCGCTTATGCCTTAATTACACACAATTAATGGATTTTCCCAAAAGAAAATCCGATAATATGACTGACATGACAGTGAGACATGATTTTGTATATGCAGGTGCCTGTTAGTGTGCATTTGTGTGTGTGTGTGTGTGTGTGTGTGTGTGTGTGTGTGTGTGTGTGTGTGTGTGTGTGTGTGCATGCCCAAGCAATGATGAGACCCAGTCTCTTGTCTGCTCTCTCAGATTGCGCCCATGAGAGATCCAAAAATAACAACAAAGAGCCCTCGGTGGGTGGGATGAAAGCTCTGTCACCAACCATTTCAGCACATAGAGTCTCCTCCCCTACTGTATCACTGAGTGACATCTCACACATCACATGGAGACACGAGAGAGAGGCGGACGCTCTCATTTGACCGCAACAAATATTTCCATATGTTAATAAGATTGCTGTTGGATTTAGTGGGGGCCAAATGGGTTCTGATTCGGAAGTGAAAGGTTGCATGTTACTGTGTAATTGCTGATGTTGACATTTATCATGTGTGGTTAAAAACTGGCTTTGAGGAATCATTTAACACTGAGCTTTTTTGCAAAAATGTAATTTTAAGTTAGATGAGAAGTGACACTCATGTGACCTAAATATTAGGATAAAACCACAAGGTCATTGACTTACCTAAAGACTAGCTTGGCTTTTTCCAGAGTTCACAGCTACATGTTAAAAACACATCTTAGATTAGGTTGTTTGTTTAGGGAACATAAAAATAAGGTAAGAGGGATCTACCTGCAGTAACTCATCTAGCTTTGGCATTACTACTACTAGATTTCATTTAAGCAGGACTTGGTTTCCCCAAGCAGGTAACTCGAGGTCTCATATGGACACTTAAGGCTTATCTGAAAAGTGAGTCCCTCCCCATAGACTGTATAGCAAAGATGGCTTCCTGCTCTGTAAACGTGAAGGTAATAGAGAAGTACCTTAAGCCTGCAACTCTTAAAATTGCTCAGTCAATCTAGGGTAATAATAGAATGGCAACAAAAAATGGTGGTTGCCAGGTGATTTCATGCAATTTTTTTTCATTTTGCAAATGATTAAAAGTAGTTGCAGCAACCACCTGGTTGCCCAAAGTTTTGCCCAAAAACAACCTCAATGTCTGAGTTATCACTTTTGATCACAAGGCAGTTGCACAGGTCACCTGGTGGGAGGCAACCTGTCTCTAAACAACTGCACTCTGAGTTACAAGTTGCACAAATTACAAATTTACATCACTACAAGCATTTCTCAGTCAAATTGGCAAAGCTTTGTAAATATTTGCTGTCTAACTTATAAACAAACCATCAAAAGAGACCAGCAATCAGTCTGAATCACCATAAGCTTATGAGTGCAACACTTCTATGACACATCTTTTTGTAGTAGGGAACTCGACTTACTGTGTTGCCAAACAGTTGTATTCTGACAAAATTTTAATTTGAAAGCAAAGTTGCCGAGTTGGAAATGTCTGTAACTATGTCACTATGTGTCGTCAAATTCCTGAATTTCTGTTTCAAATTTGAGGTTCTGGCTCGAATATAATGTTAAACAGAATTTCTATGTGTGTAGATATTTGGAACAGAATGGAACAGATTTGAATTTTTCTCAGATTCATCAGGTTTAATTAAATGAAAAATTGTTTAATGGTGTTTGATCACTATATCATCACAAGCAGACTGGTCCCTGCCGTCGAAGCAACTATTTTAAAAGGTAATGAGATCGCAAGGTCATTGCACACGGTCATGCCACATCCTCCAACCACTCCTAGCATGACAATAACTTAATAGTCAGCAGGAGCAGATGTCTTAAATAATGTATTATCTCAGTTACTAGTTGTTTTTGTTTTTTTGTATATATTCAAATTGTGTGTTTTTTTTTATTATGATCGCTATAAAAGTGTGCTTTAGGTTGTGCCTATGTATGCATATGACAAATCACTTTGAGCATGCCACTTCTTATACATAGATTTAGAATACCAAGATGGTGATAGCCAACACACTGTTTTCAAGGCTTTACAACAAGACTTCATTAACTACTGGGGGATGGTGGCTACATGCATCTTTAATATGTATTTGCTTTGCTAGCTTAAAAATAACACTTCACAAATGAATGATTCTGTCTTCTTTATACAGTCTACAGGTTTCCCCTTGCTTCCAGGCTTTGTGCTAAGCTAAGCTAGTCTTTCTTGCCTTCAAGTTAGTGTGCAGGCATGAGAGTGGTATTGATTTTCCATTATAACTCTCAGGAAGAAAAAATAAATAAATTAGCAAACATACCAAAGTTAAATTATTATTAAAGTTACCAAATTAAGAAAAGCAAAAAAAAAAAAAAATCATATAAGCATTAAAGAGAAAATTAGACATGAATCAATTCAAAATCTCTGCAGAATCACTGAAACACTGGAGAAAAGTGACTGTAAAAATCTACTGATCTGATACAATAAAAAACCCCAAAGTAGTGTTTTTCAGAGTCCCTGCTAGTCGTTAAATTCACAGTGAAAATCCCTCCATGTTCTACCACTGATGTCAGGCCAACAAAACTACAAACAGCAATGAAGGACTCCATTGTTATTTCTAACTGGTAGAAGCCCTGAGGTTATTTTTCCTCTGCCTTGAAACAAATCAATGAAGCACAACTCACTTTGAACAACTGCACATTTGCTGAAATCAGATGTGGGTTGAGGAGCCAACCATCATCGCACTTATTCTGTTTGTTGACAGAGGAGGACTTTGATAAACAAGCCTGTTCTTTGAAACAGGTGCCCGAGCATGAGTTCAGTTTTGAGAGGCAATTCAGAAAACTGACTGATTAGAGGATGTTTGTTATTCTGCATGCAGCCATTCGGATTCTGCGTATCCTTCTCGAAGTCGCAGAAAGGCTTTCGGTATAAACAGTGATGCTATTTATTTTTCAGCTAAGATAACACAAAGGTTTGACATAGATATTTGCCAATTTTCAAATACCCAAGCAGTCAGAATGACTGTCTTCTCCCATCACTTTGATAAAAGCATCAACAAACAGTAGAACTTGATAAAAAAAATCGTACTCTTTCATGGAGGTTTCTTTTAGCCAACGTTGCCCCCATGTGGTTACAAACTGCACGACGTACAAGTTTACATTAGAAATGAACATCCTAAATCTTATGAAAGTTTCCTGGTGTTATTCTTTAACCTGCTTTGATTGCATCATTCATGTAAAATGTAAAGTCTGCCTTCTCAACTGAAAGACTGAAAAACTAAAGTTATGGCTTAGCTGCGGTGTGTTTTTCCTGGCTGTTCTACTACAGTAAACACAACACGCAGCCCGGCCGGTTCACAAACTCAGCTTATCCTCACTATCAACATATGGAAGTGTTTTGAAATTGCTATCTACTAGCAGCAAATGGTCTTAAATCAGTCATTTTAATATCAAAGCACTTAACACTAGAATGATGATTACTTGCAGGTGGAAAGCCATGCTGCTTGTCAGGACTGCATTTGAAGAAAATGACTGAGCTCTTATCCGACACGTACAGTACAGCCAGTGTTCAATAGGCAAGATCGAATTACAGAAGATTACTTTGGAGTTTCAGCAATTTTCCCAAATTACACTGGCCTTTGGTCTCTGGTAAACTTGATTGACTTGAATGGTTTTCATTAGAAAGCCTAGCAGAGTCTTAGCTGTTGATACCGGTACACAAAAGTTGAGGCATTTGAGGGTGAGCGGGTGCAGCTGGGACACTGGAAGCGAACGGGTATGCAAATCCTTTCATGGAAATGCTTCATCATGTTTTAAGGCAACACAGGCTAGCAGACTATGCGCTTTGATTTGTGAAACTCATCTGTGTTTCACAAGCCTGACATTCTCCTACTACGCAGCCATTTGGTCTCACTTAGTTGTCTTTCAAAGGATCTCCTCGGGAAAGCAATATAAGTTCTGGAGTTATTAAATCAACACAGGCTTTCATAATCAATATGGAAGAAAAGTATTGTAAGTATATAGTGCATTTGGTGGGCATTCACAATAAAACCTCATGTGATTTACACTCCGTGTCATATTTGAACTTGAGTCCACCCTCCCTCTGTTTCTCCTCATCCAAAGAACTAAATCTGAGTAATGGAAATCAGTTAGATGTCACAAAGAGCCTGAGCCCAGACTGACAAGAAAATAGCCATGAATAACATGACCACCCTTATTACCCTCCTAGGAAAATACTTAGAGTGGGTTCCAAAATGAAGAGTAATGCGGAGACACTTTCTGTGTCACAAAGAATAAGAGCTATTTATCATGGCCATGGATATTCCCACATATTCCCCCTCAGCTGTCTGGTTGCCTCAACCGCTGCCAAAAAACTGAAATTCAAGAGGTAAATCTGCAAGGAGTTAAGGGTTGGTGTTATAGCTTCTTTTGATTAAGACACTATACCAGCCAACCCGATGCATAAAAGTCGAATCAAGTTCCCAAACTTAGCATAATCAGGTGTGATTCTCATAGTTAGCTGTCATTTAATGATGCCTATAAACCTGCATCTGCATCTGCATGTGCTGCTGGAAAGAACAACCAAACAGGGAAATCTGTGGTGTGTGTGAGAGTGTGTGGCCACATTTCTAGAAGGGTTCTTCAGGTTTTTAATGCCATCTTGAGGAGATTTACGGCTACAGCAGGAAAGTAAACCACGGCGCTCATTTCAACTGCAAGATAAATATTTGGGTTACGTTTCCACGATATCCAGTGTCACTTAGCGTTTAAGATAGTCTATTTAGAGATTAATGTCAGAGGATGAAAGTGTAGTCATTATTTTTTTAGAGGGCAATTATAGTCGAAACCACCAAATGTTGTGTTTAACTTGTGAGAGCTTTGATGTATTTGTCTGTTCATCAGCGTGATTTAAATTCCAAGCAAAAGCGCTTTAGGAAAGAGAGGAACAGATTGAAATTTGAATTCCACTTAGTCAGGGGGATGTAGCAGTTTTTCGGGGTAAGAGAATGAGGGTCGTGTAATGGATCCATCGAGCAGGACCGTTAATAAATAAATAAAGAAAACATAACTGATGCTTTTCAGAGTCTTTGAGTGAATGCGAACATTAAGTCATGGCCGCTGGGGGAAATCCATCTGTTTACGAAAATGACATCCCACTTAGACATTATCGTTTCTTCTTTAATCATCTCCCACCATTTTATCCAGACATCATCAGGACGTGACACTTCAGAGGTCAGATGCACACGCTCCACCCGCAGCCATCATCCAGCTGACAACACCCCAAATTTTTTTTGGTATGGCAGCTCCACACCGAACACTCCAAGACAATGAAGACCATTCACACGGATTTCAGTCCAAGCAAGATGATATGAGGTACTGCTGATTTTTTTCCTTTCACTGCAACAAAAAAAAAACACATACGTAGGCAGCGCTACAGACTATTTTCCTCATTATAAAGCTGCAGACTGGCGCAGGCTTCTAATGACATTTGACCTGAGTGGCTACTCCCTGCCAACATTTCAAACCAGTGGGTGCGCCACCAGAAGGCCAGTTAAAAAAGACTGCCCAAGCCTTGAAGCATGGATGAAACTGGCAAACACAAAATATGGCTTGTATTAGGATTAACTTGTACTGCCTGTCAGATCTGATGTCTGCTGGCTTGCTGGACCTTGTGATCGGGGTGTGGTGCATTTTACAGAATAACTGCCACCAAAAAGAGACTTATTTTTCAAGGGTTTGCAAAGGATACCTTTATTTTAGTAGTAATTTATAAGGGCTCTAATGCATTATACCAAAGAAGTAGCAGGCTCAAACTGGCAGCCACGGTTTCTCTACTCCACACAATAGCATAAAATATATTTTATAACACAACAAATCCTGTTGTATTCAACATACTCTGAATTAGCTCCACCCTAACCAGGTTTAAAAAATTAAATACTTTTTTTAACCCATGTTTAAAGCTTGACATTTTCATGAACCGGATATTTTTGTTTTTTTTAATGTGGTAACACCATTTCTACATGCCAGTGCTTCTTCAAGCAAACAAACACGAACAAAGCCCCCGTGTATTGTGGTAAAATGATTGAAAGCCACAATGATTTGTTTGCAAAGTTTAAATGCATGTTAATGGTTATGAAAGCTTTAGGGTAACACAGACCTCCGTGTTTCTCAACAATTCAGCGATCTTACAGGTGAGAATTTAAAACACATTCAGGATAATAAGTGTGTAAAGAGCACACATGAAACACTTTAAAACAAAGACGTCTTTTATTGGTTATCAGCTAGCTTGTTTTAAAGAACCACAAAAAAACAGTCCTGATTTTGGCAACGGTTACCTACAGCATACACCAAAATGTATACTGTGCATGTAGTGTTAAGCTTTGATGCACAGCATGGCATCCAGGAGGTTGTCTGTATGTCTGATATGCGCTGTGATGAAACCGTGGCTCTTCAAAAGCAGGCTATATTCAGTTGCGCTCCTCTGTTTCCCCTCGCTCATGCTAAGGGCCTGCAGCAGCCCACGACTGGGGCCCCTTCTGTCTTCATCCAGGAAGATCTCGCTTAGCAGGAGTCCACAGCCTAGCAACATGAAACATAAGCAGACACAGAACATCAGAGAACAGATTTGTACTCCCTTTTCGCTCTTTACATTATGTTTCCACAAAAAAGTATTGCATAAGCAAGGCAGCACTCTGACTTGGCTTTAAGCCTTCGTCTTTTTCAACACTGAGCTCTTTGCAACAGCGGTTCAGAACAAAGACATTGTTAAACCCAAACTAACCAGCACCTATCGTTTTAGCACAGCATGAGAATCAATCGGTCAAATCAGTTTCAAGCATCTGCAGAAAAAGAGCTTTTGAAGAATGAGAATATTATACTCAGCATTAACAATATGCTTTCTGTTTGAAGCGATGTTTGGCTGACATTCACTGTTCAGTAAAGATAAGTACTCATATGAGTGAATATAGCTTTACAAACCTGCTGTGCATGCATCTGCGATTTTACTCAGCAGTATATGCACTTTCTCATCAGGCAGGTCATGAAGAATCCTCGCCAGGATATACAAGTCTGCTTTGGGTAATTCGTCTTTTAAAAAGTCTCCTGATCATAAAGAAAGTGGAAAAAAAGCCCTCAAATTAATCACAGATTGAGCGGAATTTGTTGGCATATTTGTCACTCTGTCTAATATGATCCAAACAATCTTTCAGTCACAATTTTCAGTGTCACAAAACAACTGACCTGCTACAAATGATACCCTGTTGTCTGGGTGCTGTGGATGGAAAAATTCATTCAACTCGACAACAGCAGGTAAGTCAAACACTGTTACAGACAATCCAGGATGAGCTTCGGCGAATTCATAAGCCAAGGCACCGGTGCACCCTGAGACAGTGAATTAAGACAAAAGATGTAGAGCAGTGGTTTCATATTCAGTGACAAGCTGTAACGTTTTGCATTCTTTTCTTACCTCCGAGATCACATGCTGACTTATAGGTGGAGAGGTCAAATGCCGTTGCTATGGTTTTCCCTGTAATTTTTGCAATGTTGTGCATGGCCTTCATGAATCTCAGTTTGCCTTCCCGACTGCTGGAGGAAGTTTCCTTTAAAGAGAGAAGGTGAGTTTGAATATGCTCTCACCGGCACCGCAGATATATGACACAGAAATCAGAGATAGCCACCTGAAGCATTTGCTTGCTAAAGGCCTTCTCACGCTGGCTGGTGCCCTCCTGCACAGCACTCTCAAGGTGGGAGAAAAGTGGCCACATGGTTTCGTTACAGTGCTGGAGGTAGCCATGCAGTGAACACAGGGCATCTGACCTCAGAAAATCTGTGGCCAGATCTGCGTTCTCATACACTGGCTTTTGGCATGCTAACAACAGAGTGACAGCAAGATATTTCCAAATTAAGTATTAAATGCCTGCTGCTGAAGGCAAGGGAAAAATATCATGATGCAATTAATAAGAGAGCTGGCTAACCTTTCTCTATACTCTTCAACAATCCCAGAGATACACAGGCTTCCAGCAGACATTCAGTCCCCTTTGCAGATGCTTTGATCTCCTGGGCCACCTGTGCTGCATCCAGCCCAGGCCGGCTATGTAGCAGGTCAAACAAACACAACTTGGATGCTGTAAAAAGTGCCTGCAATGTTTTTGGAAAAGTAGAAGGGAATGCAGAAACAAAGTTAGCTTTTTTTCCCCCTTTTATGTTGATGTGAGATTGTTGTTAACGAAAAGCATATGCTTCCTGGTTCTTCAAATAGTAACACAAACATTTCTATTCATAGCAAAGTGCATGATTTACTGTATTCCACTACAGCTGCATACCAGTGAGCTACCATCTCAACTAAAAACTATTGTTCTCTAGTTCATTATTTACTTTATTTTCTTTAGAGACAGACAACAAGATCAGCAACAATCTGTGTGCTAAATGTAAAAAAAGTAAACAGAGTTTGCTGATGTTTCCCACATCCAGCTCATAGTTATGGATGAATGAACTGGATTTATACCACGCATTAAATAACACATTATGATTGCCTGTAAAGGTTTGATAACCATAACTTAAGGTGTTATTGTGATCACTTTTTCTATTTTTTCACATTTTACCACAATCATTCAGAATATTCAGGACTTAGAAAGCCTCGCTTGATTTGATAGGCGTAAGCCAAAGCAGTTCAGGACCTGAGAGGAACTTCTCCTTTCTACTGACAATGACTTTCACAAACAGATTTAGCAAACACAGCAGTAATCTTCTACTGTGCAGTGCCACCTTCTCAAAGTGGAAACTTGTGAACTTTAGCCTGACAGTCTCGTAAGCAAGTAAAGCAACATCTGGGTAAGACAGTCATTTGAAAAGCTGGACTATTCAAACTGAGATTTTTGACAGCAACCACCAAATGTTTATCTGGAAGAAACTAAAATAAGCAGCATTTAATGGAAGAAGAGCAACTTGCCCGCTGTTAAATACAAATATGTGGGTGGAAAGACTGAGATTTAGTGATGTGTGGGAACTGGTACCACAGGAAACACTCTGCACATGTGAATGTATTGCACTACATATCAAACTTTAAATGCAATTGTTCCAGTTTTGTTTACCAAAAGGTTTTTAATTCCCTTCTTTTAACGTCGAAAACCCAGAAATGTGTTTTAGCTCAATATTTTGCACAAACCTGTATTTATTATTTGCTTAAATCTGTGTCCTCAAGATTTGTGGTCACCTTAAGCTTCACAGGCAACTTGCAGGGTACACAGGAAGTCACATAAACGTATCAAGAAATAAGTCAGCACATGTCTCTGTGCAAAACCACCGCAGATTGGTTTCACTGATTTGCTTGTATAGAGTGGAAGCTTTATTTTGCAAAAATAGTGAGCTTTGGATGCAGTTAACTCAAGACAACTCAAGGTTTTAAGCTGAGCTACGTTACTCATTACATCTTGTGGAAGCCAACTACACAAAGAACAAACACATAAAGTTGACATTTTTTCTGTAACAGGTCTTTTACAGAAAGGACTTTTTTTTTTATACAAAGGCACTGATTACCTTTGAGGCTTTGAATCCATCCATCAGTTCACAGATTCGCTCCAAGTCTCCTCTTGTAGGTTCAGTCACCTGCCCTCTCCTTGTTATCGATGGTAATGTTGCATTGTCATGAAGCTTGACCTTCCTGTTGTCTGTATGTTTAGACGTGCTATTGACCAATGTCTGTGAACTTTCACTTTCACTGTCTTCTCTTTTTACCTATGGGAAGATGTTCTATAAATAGTGTCAAAAGGCGACAGATTTTTGTTATAGAGTTATAAAAACAAACCTTAAGGGCAGGACTGGCTGTGGGGGTGATCTGGGTATGGAGTCTTTGAATGTCACAGGGGCTGCTTGGTCTGCGAATGGATGAGTTGTGGCTGGGCAGAGCTTGTGAGCTGGAGGGGGGCTGGGTGGGTACTGAGATGGGAAGATTGTCGCTGCAGCTTGGAAGGGTAGACGTGCTTTTCAAAGAGGAAGTACAAAAATTGTAAATAAGGTCTAGCTGTTTGCAGAAGTGGTTGAGGGGAAAACCCACAACATTGAGAAAGTCTCCATGGACATACTCGACCAGCATGCCACCCAGAGCCTGAATACCATAGCCACCAGCCTTGTCCCTGAGACACACACAGAAAGGTTTCACTTGTACAAACACATGTAGGCAAAGATCAATAAACACATACTGTAAATGATCAGCTGTTTACTGGATGCATTCTGCAACAGTTTCACACTATTTCTGAACTGAGCAGAATTGTCATAGTTTGCTGACTCGTGTCAAATGGGACAAGGCAAACACAGCTGGAACCAAATCAGGCATCAAAGTCCAAAAAGCAACAAGTTCATGAAACTCACAAGCAGTTAAATGACCTCCATTGATCGAATACTTAGAAAGAGTCAACAATAACTGTTACAAATGTGAAAAGTTAAAAAGATCACACTTACATGGGCTCACCACTATTGATGTACTCCCACAGCATATCTTCTGAGAGATCAGCAAACTTCACTTTAGTTTCTTCGTAGAAATCTACCAGCTGGTAATCGACTTCTTCATCTTGAAGGCAGCATTGAAGAAATGAAAAAAAGAGTCGCAAGACAGAATTGCCCAATAAATGTCTTCTACTTATTTATGGCAGAAATGTTTCTCTTACTATTTTTGCTTAAAACATCTGTGCTAGTGATCTGTAATAGGGAACTGCTTCTTTCTGAATTTCTTTCATTTTACAGAAAAATAAAGTACAAGTGTGACAGTTTCTGAGTCTGTACTTACTTTCTTTTTCATGGCAGAGGACAATAGCTACACCAGTGAACACACTGTGCTCTTTACCACTCAAACTGGAAGAGAAAGACAAAATCACCATGATATCTTTTTCCATTTTATGGTTTTTTAATGTTAACTCTGAATGTTTCCCATTGACACAGACCTTGACAGCATCCTATAAGCATCATGTTTGTCCACTGGTTTCTCCAGAATCATGCCATCTACAGTCTGTGAAATAAACAGTTGGCTAGAGTGAATAAAGAAAAACTTTACAGTAGCCATTAAGAAAATGCATTTGCTTTTGTGCTTTTTTCTGTCTTACCACAATTGTGTCAGCCCCAATAACTATATCTGGAGTCTTCAGGTGTTTCTAAAGTAAATCAAGACAAAGTGTTCTCAGTGATGACATCTGACTGAATAAATTCTATTATTTGTCATAAAAAAGTAGCTTATCTTACAAAGGGCATCCTCCTGGCTACCTCCAGGGCCTTTTGCTTGGCTGTCTCAACAGCATACTCATGAGGTGCTTTGAAAAGCCCTTTATCGAGGGTTTCCTTAAACCAGGACGGCACAACCTCGAAACGTAAACCCTGACAGATAAGAGGGCAAAGCAAACAAAACACTTGTTATATTTAATAGGACTTACGCCACTCTTATCAGATTTACCAACCTATGAAAAATCCAGTCAGTATGGGTTTCTTAAATCAATAATCCTTTAAATTAAGTTTAAAGTAGTTCCTTCAGTGAACTAGCTATACATGTTTTTATTTGACATGGCTTTTCTAGCTGTGTCAAATAAATAAATTTGTACCCAATGATTGATTTGAACTCTGTTATTTTTTCTAAACTTTGCTCTGTAAATCTGCTCTCTTAATGTGGATTTGTCTGCTTTTTATACTTTAATACAACTGCTAATTTTTAACCAACACCATAAAACTGCCATGTTTTAAAGAACTTAAAAATCAAATGTCTTCTCCCTTTTTCCTTCTATTTCACCCATTATAATGAACCAGACTACATGCTAGGGATGATGATGAGATGATTTTTTACCTACTAGGGTTTTACACATTTACACTCAGTCCTATTGTGCAAACTCAAACTACATTCTGTGAATATACGGAATAATAAGGAATAACAAGGGAATAATCAGGAAAACGCATACTGCACTGCGGAGAATCTCAAGTCTTCTAGGAGAAGCGCTGGCCAGCACAACCAGTTTACCAGCAAGCTTGGAAATGACAGGGTTCAGCACCATGGTGGCCTTTAGGTCGAACTGCCAACAAGGTGAACAGAGTTAAACATTACAGATGTGTCCTCTGCGGCTCCCTTATATCAGAGCTAATTTTATCATAACATGAAATTAGCTCTGATATTTTAAAAAAATTATTATTTATGTATTTTACAGGATCCAAGTTATGTTTGTAAACTGTATTTTAAGATTTAAAGAAAGAACAATTCTCGCCTCTGAGCATATATAACACGAGGATGTATTGTATTCACGCACAATTAACAATGACCTTAAAGAATACAGTGAGCACTTTAGAGAAATCCCCACTCAGTTGCATAACATCTTAGCAAATAATTTATTGCATAAAGACAGCAAATAAAGACAACTTCATATTTCAGGAAGCAGCGGGCGTAAGTAGCATAGCATTACACAACACGTATATTTTACACAAGTAAGACATTGACAGCGTTATGAAACTCGACGAACACAGTTCACAACACTAAAGATCTGCTTTAATTACTCTGCTGTTAGCAACACTAATTCATTTGAGCTAACTTGTGCTAGTTTGCGGCGTTTAAAGCTGCGGAGCGAGAAGAAAGAGGAAAAAAATTAACCACGAGTGAACAAAATGTTACTGCAACGTTTGGCGACCAAGTTCACCCCAAAGTGACACGGTTAAAATCTCTCATGTGTTCACTATTATACTATAGTACATGTATATAGCAGCTGTCCTTCTTACCTGTACAACTCGGGGAAACTGACAGCAGGACCCGCCTGCTGCGTCACGACGCATGCGTGATGACGTAATAAAGTAGGCGTCTCGAAGAAACGCACACCAGTTCCACCAGTAAACTACTGCTACTAC
>NW_005187456.1:687586-689560 GCF_000239375.1 Pundamilia nyererei
TTTGAAGTTGACGTAACGCCGCAATGCATTGTGGGAGCGCGGCGCCATTTGAGAAGGCCACGAATCAAAACAAACACACTGTGTTGGAAGGACGACTTCCAGAACCATGCTCAAAATCAGCTCAAAATCAAAGGACTGTATCGAGACAGATTGCGCCCGGACGCCAAGAGACGGTACTTGGAAAAAATAGCGTGCATTGGTAATGTGGACCCGTATGAAATACGGCAGTGGAGTAGAAACCCTAAAGACCTACCGCCATTGTCCTACCCTGATACCTTCTCGTACCTTGTCTGTGGAGTCAGCGCATACACCGCGAATCATTTTCGGAATTATAAATCCCTGGAGGCACACATCTAATTCACAAACGGTTGGGTACAAGAGTTGGCCGCTTTTGAGCCTCCACATTGTGAGTACGTTGACCATATGACCAAGGATACAGCCAGAGATTGCACATAACATTGACTTCTCCTCAGCAGCTGCCCCAAAAATTCCTCTAGAAGAAAACATAAACACACCGTCCGAAAAAAAAGGCAAATTCCACTCACTACTCTGGAGAAGTTGTCACCGATAGGCTACTCCATAAACAGAACACAGTTCTGCTGCATCACACATTAAGATGTTTGTTCTAATTTTCTATGACCTCAGCGCATTGAAAATAAAACTAAAAGCCTATAAAGAGCAATATGAATTTCTTTAGAATTTGAATGAAAATGTCGGGAGCACACCAACAAAAAATGATGGCAGAGAACTCAATATCAGCTCGTCTCACCGCTGCCAACCAAGCCTGATGTTCACGTTTGGTAACATCAGATACATGAGATCCCTCATGTTGCTTTCAGGAGGGGAAACGATAAAAAGAGAGCCCATTTTCCAGCTTATTCCCTTCTCGATCGTGCGATCTAACATTGCAACCGACAACATAGCAAGTACGAGCCATAGCTGATGTTCCCGTGTGCTTTCGCCCCTGTAGCCCTTTGTTTGGCCTACTAAGATGGCGGCTCGACCAAAAATCGTGGCCACGCCCCCTCCCGTGACATCACGCTCCAAAGCCCTATAACTTACTAGGGTATATGCTAACCTTAATACTTACTGAATACAATAATGGATTTTTATACATTTTAAATCAGATGAAAACTTTGGTTGTAAGATTCAGATAAATATTTAATAAAAGCTAGACATAAGAATAAGAAAGAAAAGTATTTCTTTGTGCCCCCCTTTCCCTGTTAATGCCCTACCTGCCCCCCTGGCAAAACTTTGCTAGACCCACCCCTGCACAGTTACCAGCTGTCAGCTACAAAGGATCCTGGTGTTATTTGTCTCTCAGCAACAGTTCATAACTTCCCTTCAACCTAAAATGTAAACCTGTTTCTCCATCACCTGTTCATCAGTGATGATTCAGTAAGGACATCTCCTGGTTTCATCTTCATGTTTCCCTCTCACCACATATCCAAACCGAAATCATGACCAGCAGCTTTTACAGCTGTGGCTCCAGCAAACATCAGCTGATAGTAGAAAGCAATATTAAATAAATGCTAACAACAGCTGATCAAGCTTCAACGTGCTGCTGTTGTTTAATGCGACCTCCGCTGGTTTCCTCTTTCTGGCGCAGAGAGAAAAGCCGATCAGCTGATCACTGATCAGTTTCATGACTGAATTAGTAACTTTCTAGCTGAAGTAGTACGGGACAAATCGCGTTCCTTCTCACCTCAACTTTAAAGTTCAACCTCCTCGGCTGTAATTGGTCCAGCCCAGAGTCGATCATGACCAACTGGCCAATCCACCACCATTCATTTATACCATTAAAAAAAAAGAAAAGAAATAAAACCCCATCGGCCCATTAAAACGAAAAATCAGGAGCGGCCAGTCCAGCCTTGCTACTACTAATAATAAAATAAGTAATAGTAATAATAATAACAAATTTATTTATTTAATGGAAGAAACTGAGACACACATGTGTATGTATATATGTATATA
>NW_005187456.1:689613-716241 GCF_000239375.1 Pundamilia nyererei
ACACACACGTGTGTCTATATAGACACACAGTACAGAGAGAAGGTATTTAAAAAAAATAATGAGATACATTGTTACAAAGTCAAAAACAGTGCGGCTCATACAACATATTTGATTTATGCTACATAATTGCACATGCTACAAATATTCTAAAAACAACTGTTATATGAATGTTTGTTAAAATATAGATATATACATATAAGCTACATCATTAAAACTACCTGCATAAGATTGTGTAGATCCCTATCAGTCAGCCAAACCACTTCTGATGCAGTGGCACAAGGACAATGGACCCCTGGGGTGTCCTGTGGGTTGTGGCACCAGGCTTTTGCCAGAAACTCTTTGTGCCCGAGTGATTGTGGGGGTCTGTCTTTTGTGGATTGGGATTATTCCAGCTCATGATCAGATTTCTGTCTGGCTTGGAAAATCCACTTAACAAATCCTGCATTTGTTAAAGTCAGATCAGAAATAATAAGGGGAAACAGGGTTTTCCACCTATGACAAACGTGCTTTGTAATGAGGTGATGGATTCTTTAAAATAAATAGAAAGCTAATGCAGGGATGATAACTAGTTACCCAAGACACACAGCTGCTCTTCATGTTCATTTATTCTGTTATACACACACACAAAGAAAAAACAAACAAAAAAACCCCAACTGGCACAAATGATTTTGAGATTTGACTCAAGACAAAGAGCTTCTCTGACTCAGAGTAACCCGCTATGACTTCCTTTCTGAAGTCTTTCTTCCCCTTTGACCCATTCTCGCTCTATGCTGTGGTGATTGTGGTTTCAAAAACACCTTTCTCTGTGCTCATTCTTGACCTCACTGCGCAGAGTACAAAGTCTCTTTATTTTCCATCTTCATTGAATCTCCACTGCTCAAACTCTGCAGATGTATTATCTCTCTCAGCTTTTGTCTGAAGTCCTTACATGCAAAGTAGTAAATGAATGGGTCGAGGCAGCTATTTAGACAGCTGAAGCACAGAGACAGCTTGTAGGCTGTGTAGATAGACTTCTTATAGTAGAGTCTCAGCACGCTATGTATCAGCAGGAGGATGTTGTTTGGACCAAAGCAGAATGTGAAGACTAAGAGAACAATGACTGCCAGACGGATTGCTCTCTTTTTCTGGGATGTCTTTGAATCACTGGCCAGCTTGCGTATGACACTGATGTAGCAGAATGATGTCACACAGAACGGAAAGAGAAAGAGAACAAAGACCATGCTGAAGAGGAAGGCTGCCCAGGCCGCCATGGATGGAAGCATTTCTGTCTTCAGTATATCAAAACAGGTTGTAATGTTAAGCTGAGGAACGCGATAGGTCAGGTCTGTCGTCATCAGTGGATACAGAGTGCTCAGGACCAAACCCCACATGACGAAGCAGCTGATAAAAGCGATCAGTTTCTTCTTCCTGATCCGCCTGAACAGCATGGGCCTGACAATGCCCAGATAGCGGTCGATACCGATGGCCATCATTGTAAGGATGGAGCAGTACATATTGGAGTAGAAAACGAGGGTCACAAAACTGTAAATGGGAAGAAAGAAAAAACGTTTTCTGTTTAATTGCTGGCTGAAGTAAAAAAAATAATCAGTAACAGGTTCAGGAAAATGAAGTGAATCTCGACTACACTTTCGTATATTTTCTATTTAAAGATGTGACTACTTTCACTGTCATAGCATCAAGACTGTCACGCTCTGTCTCCCTTGAAATATCTGTATAAAATCAGTGTAATAGAAGAAAAGCTGTGGCACATGTATATATATACCTTGATATATCTATATAACTTTGTTGTCTTCAACGCAAGTTTTTTCTGCAGATTAATCAATAATCCCCCAGTCCCATTAATGTCCGAGTTTAATAAAAAGTACCTGCACATGTTTGGTCCCAGATTCCATTGATATCCTTGGAGCTGGTAGGAGATCTGAAAGGGCAGAGCAGCACCGAGAGCCATGTCGGTAAGGGTAAGATTTATCATGAAGATGATGGAAGGAGACTTGGGAGAGGTACGGAAGAGGAGAAGCCACATGGACAAGCCATTTCCCACCAAGTTAATGCCGGTGATGAATATGTACAAAATAGAGATAGAGATGGCGGCGCCAGAATTCTGCAGAAAGTTTATCGTGGCGTTGTCTAGTTTGCTGGAATTCACCTTCATGTTTGAAAGCGAGCGGTCTCTCGTCACCTGTGTGCAAGGGTTCAGAAAAGCCTTGTGAGGTTCACAGAAGACAAGTCAGTTTTTTCACAATATACTGGTGGAAGTAAAGAAATGTTATTTACACTCTAAAAATATATATGTTGGATTTACCGAAACAAGCATGCACACCAATCGCTTAATAAAAAAAGAAATAAAAAATCAAGCAGCTGAAAGTAGCCTCTAATATTACAATGGCAAGTCAGAAATCTTTTTTTAATTTTGAGTGTGAAATATTTACATTTGAGTAAGTCATGTAAATTTAATGTACCCGGCCAAAGTAACCAAGCTTAATTAATGACTCCATTTCACCATTCCTTTGTGCTGTACCCTGTTTGGTTACATGATAACAGCTTTTTGTTAACATCTGAACAGCAGCCATGGATGAGCACACCGAATGGATAAACACCGACACTGCTCTCGCCCACACAAGCATTGGAAACCACATCACTTGTTCCCAACAATGAAAGTGTAAACACAATCTTAACTCAAATGAAAATCACAGCACAACTAAAAAAAGAGAAAAGAAATAAATCAGTGCAGAACTGTCCTGGTGACAAAAGTGTCAAAATCAACGAAACTTAGCACTAGTGTAACATTGCATACACAATTTAAAGTACAGTTGGAGGGATTGTTTGCACTGACAGCTTGCAGCACATCTTGATGTCCTGCATTTCTCATACATCAATATAAATGACTGAGGGAAGAAAAAAACCCTCTCATCCTGTCTGAAGTGCTGTTACAAACAGTATTTTGCTGCAGAAACACAAATGATTGATCTCAAGGTGTGAAACAAATACCTTTGCCCTTATTCCAGGAATCTATTTCTGTGTTGATGTTCGCGTGCGAGCAGCACATGTGTCGGGTGGAGTTTTCACACAGGAAAAAGGTATGCATGATTTGTGGTGCAGAGTGCCAACTGTTGCTATGGCTTATTTTTTTCAATCTTGTGAAATGCTCTGGGGAGCTGATTTGTAACCTGTAGCAAACAATATCCTTAAAAGGCTTAAAACCGTAAACTGAAACTGCGAGACGATGAACGCTACAGCAAAAGCAGTGAATACAAGCACTTTTTCCTCACGCGCCATGGCCCGCATGGCAATCGTGGTGAACAAAGTTACCACATTACAAAGAAAGGTGAAATCTACAGACCACCAACTTTGAGTCATTGAAAGTTTCTTTCAGTTTTAAGCCTTGGGAATTACGTTATTACTTCATCGCTGTTACTGTTAGTGACGACAACACCATTTTGGTAACTTACCCTTTTTCATTTCCTGAAAACTATTTCTCATACCACTATAAAGGCACATTTTTACTACCGTAATGTGTTCTTCAGAATTATATTTTAACATTACATAAACTCACTCACATTGCCTCTCATGAAATTTGTTCAAACTGTTGTCGCCTCAACGCTGTCGTAATCGTTTCCTTTTTTAACTTTTAACTAAAGCACATGTATTTAAAAAACAAACAAAAACAAAACATCATGTTGAATCTACTATTACTGAAAAGGTAAAAATGAATACAAACCATCTAAAATAATAACAATAACAACTGGGCTCGTCTTTATTCAGTAACACACTGGGAAATAATCCGTATTGTATACAAGAGCTGAGAACTCACCTTTGCGAACACACGCTGAAGCCACAAGTTGGCATCTGAGTGTCAGTTATAGATGGGTTACAGATATTGTGACTAAGGAAGGCTGCTGAGGAAATGGGGGTTTGAACTTACGGTGCCAGAATCGCAGGAAATGGATCATGTGACAATCTTTATCCTACCAACTGCACTAACGGCCACCCATTAGATTCAGTCTTGGAAATTACTTGCAACAAGGCAGACATGTGTGACTCACCTCAAGCTTATGAGCACACGTTTACTTGCCACGTTCCCCCACATGCTCGTCTTATTCCTTCCCATGTTCGCCATAATAACTTCAGCTATGGCGCTCCTGTGTAATCAGTTATTTAGTAAAACATTGTGTGACCGAACTCTACTGAGAGCTTCTAAGAAATGAGACTGGAAATGTAAAAACCCACTATGTTTGTGTACAGATTTATAGTAAACCTCTTAAAGTCTTTGGGAGTTCCCAGAGTGTCATAGTGTCTCTTTCGCTTTTGCTCATTAAGTGAGATTATAAAGAAGAGAGAAGGCATAAAGTAAAACCTGTGACATGTATGCCAGTGTGTGGCGAGGAGGAGGGGGGATACATTTGAACAAAAACTGAGCAAAAATAACAAAGTTTAAGGACTAAAGACTATAAAGAGGGATCGTGAGAGAGTTTTTAGGTCTGAGGAAATACCAACTGCCACCTTCAACACCTATATGAAAGTGTGAACATATACCCACGAATGTGATATTACAGTTGTTAAGAGTCTTGTGAGTGAGAATGCATGTTTTTCGCACGTTCATGAGAATTACAGTGTGTACATGTGTGCTCTTATTCTGCTGGTTTCCTGTTGATTATGATACTTCTGCTTTATCTGGGGGAAAGATGACAAACTGTGTCTGTGAGGATATTCTGAAGAAAGAGCAAAAACAAAATGCATGAGCAACTTTTCTTCAATGTCACTTGCGACCCAGCCTTCAACAGTCTCACTTCACCAACTTTACTCTTCCTGCAACGACTGAATACCAACTATATTCATATGCAAACAGTAATGACTCATAACTAGCAACTGTTAATGCATATTATGCACAGGTAAATCTGACTTCACCCAAACTGTTAGACAACCACACTAACAGAAAAAATTAACGGTTTAGTCTTTTTATTTTATCACACTTATGGAAAATTAAAGCAACAACAAAATGATCCAAGAGGTATTACATGTTTAAACACTGTCAGTTTCCATGTTGGGACACGTGCAAAAACAAAAACAAAAATATAAGGCTTTTTAAATGAATATTTGTAGCTTCCCCATTACATTTAGTTGATGGCTTTATTAGAAAACCATGCAAAGAGCATAAAAAATTAATAGTGGTCACCCGTTGGTGCCATACTTTGCAATTTTACATAATTTATTTCTAGGAAATACTTTATAGAAATGTAGAGAATGTGTTCTTCCTGGCTCCTGGGTGATCAAGTACAAAGCTTGGCTCACACGCAAAAACAGGATCTCTGTTGTAGAGACAGAGACGCCTGAAAAATAGGATGGACCAAATTTAAGACACGCAAGTAAAATGGAACATTTCCCCTCATTCGCTCGCTTTTACACACAACAACACACACAAAATTTCCTGCCTGGTATTGTTTACATCCATTCTCTATACGTTCTAGTTGCAATATTCTTAGTTTACATAAAATCTATAAGAGCATTATAAAATATACATGATCTGAGAACTATAGAGGATGCAGAGGATGAGGCAATGGTCTCACAAGTAAACTACTGATGGATGCTGCCAATTAGCTGCCTCCCACAGGGATCACACTTCAATATTATCACTACACAGAATGACACATAACTGGCTCAAGTGCTGATGAAGTTGAAAGTAGCTAGCAGAGCAGTTTCAGTAGCAGCTGTAGCGCCAATCTCTGAATGAGAACACAGGAAGAGCAGGGCATAAAACAAAAAAAGATTTGTTTCACTGTTGTGCTATCATTCTGGTATTCTTTCCTCCAAGTCTTCATGCTCGAGCAGGCAAACCCCCCCAAAACAGAATCCTGACCAACACCCAAATCTCTGAATTTCATCACACCTAACACACAGAAAAATTACTACTAGGCTGCTTTTGAAGTGCTTTTTCTTTCTCAGCGGGGTATATTCATCTTGAAAGCTCAGTGATAACCAGTCGAATCTGTCACCACCAACTTAGGTGACGGATGAATAATTAACTCGTTTTTACCCCTTAACGTGTCCACACTGCTCACTGCTCATCTTTACTTTTCTCAAAACCTTTCTCCAGCCCCGTTGCCATGGTCGCAACCTCATAACAGTGCTCCGTCCTGGATTCAGGCGAGTGGCCCACAGGGATGCAGTCATAGCCTTTGCCTGCCGAGCTCATGCGCTTCCGGTTGCGTGCACCTGGCTGATAGAGCTGCATGGCTGGACGGTCCTGCAGGGAGAAAAGAGCGCAGGGACATGGGAGATACGCTATATAGTAGCAACTTGATTACACTGAGCCTACCTACTATGTGTGGTTACTTGCAATTTGTGATTACAATAGTGCACACTATGGGTGATTGCAGTAACTATCTCCAAGGTTAAATACCATTCATTCAATTTCTAAAAGGGATCTGCTTATTCATACACAACAAAGCAAGTTCACAGTTCTTTTGGGTGAAACTGCTGCATATAAAGCTCTACTGAAGTGTGTGAATGTGTGTGTGGATGGGTGGATGACTAGATATGTAAAGCGCTTTGGGGTCCTTAGGGACTAGTAAAGCGCTATATAAATACAGGCCATTTACCATTTACTGAAGTATTTTGTGATTCCAGTGGGAGTTGCACAGAATCTGGTAAATTGCTTCAAATAATAGGGTGTTAAAAATTGTTATTTTGGGGGTTGAAAACCGTGTGGCTGAAAAAGAACAAAAGCAAACAAAAATAAGTAGTGAATTTACAGCTGCTGGCATCATCTCTGCTTGAAGCCTGAGGGTACACTAACTGACACCTAGCTCTAAACACAAATGAAGCTGTGAAACTGACAGCCTTCAAACAACAGTGTGGGTTTCACAGGTCTGAGAGTCTGGCAGGAGCAAAAAAAAAAGTTGAAAAACCCACTGATGATATCTTTGTTTATGATGCATTTAATTGTGTTTTCACAGGCCTGCTTGGAGGAAACATAAGCTGGCCTACTATCAGATGGAGACAGTCACACATAAATCAATATCTGAAACAAGTCTACACAGATGAACAAATTAGTGATGAAACAATCAGCGATCGCCTTCTCCCCATTCTCATGCTCACCTTCTCGCTCACCTTGTTTCGGAGGCGTTCCTTCCTGTTACCCAGGTCCTCTCTCTCCTCCTTTCCTATCTTATCTCCACTGTCAGGACAGTAGGAATAGCCATGATGGTGTCCTTCTTTCTTTGCTCGGTCCTGGCAGTAGCCCTTCCCCCATTTGGTCTCATCCTTCCGCCGCATGAACTTGTCAAACTCATAGTGATGCCTCTGTCGTTTCCTCTCTTCATCTTTCCCACGGTGATCCTTATCTCTCTGCCTGCGCCCATGCTGTTCTCGCTGCTCCTTGTCACTCTCAGGCTGACCTCTAGTGGTCAGAATATAGATTGCAGAAACACCAGGTTAGACACCAGGATGCTAGTTGCAAAAGATTTGCATTATAAGACATCATGGAAGGTTTTTAAAAGTATTTTTTGGTTTTTCTGCAATACAATTTGTAATTATTAACTGTATATTAATGCTACAAAGATCAATGATTGTCCTTTAGAATACATAAAATATTGCGGCTAATATGTTATGTTAAATGCAATCAAAATATTTACGGTATTGATTTATGTTTTGGTACATATATATGTCTGAAAACTGTCCATAGGGGTGCCGTATTTTAACTAGTAGTGATCTAATTCTGTCAGCCAAAATCAAAACCAGTCAACATGTCTGAATGATTTCACAGTCCTTACTTGTCTTTGGGGTCCTTTGACTTTATTTGTCCTCCAGTTTTCTCCCACTTGCCTCTGTCTGTCTCTCCAGTGTCACTCTTGTCCTTCATTCTGTCTGAATCCACATCATCATCCCGGTCACTTTTCTTAAGGAGCTGAAGGAGCACAAATAATACAGAAAAAACTCCATGTCTACACGCCACTGCATGATCTAAACAACAATGGTTATTTAATGAGATTTTTATGCTGACTGGCTACCTTAATTTTAATGTCTTTGTCAGACAATTTCTTCTGCTTCTCTGCCTCTTTTCGCTTGCGTCTCTCCTCCTCCCGCCGCTTTCTCTTTTCCTCCTCCCTTTGCCGCTTCTTTTCAAGCTCTCTTCTTCTTCTCTCCTCTCTCTTCTCCTCTCTTATTCTCTGTCGAGGAAGATGGGACAGCTTGAAATAGATGTTTCACATTTCAAAAACACTTTGGAGATAGCTTCGCCTTCCTACCTGTTTCTCAATTTTCTTATTTTTGATGTACTCCAGCAGCGGTGTCGTCCGTTTGGCTAAAATCAAGAAACAATAGAATCAGTTAATCAATATATAAAAATCTGTGGTACGCTATTAGTAGGCAGATGGACACATGAAGATATTTTACTGTACCTATGAGCTCTCTGGTCTTGGCCTCTATCTCTCCTAGCAGTGTCTCAGGGTTGGCCATAGACTTCTCCTCGTCACAGGAGTAATTCTCCAAGAACCGCTTATATTCTGGATCTGACCCAGAATGGAACAGATACTAAATTAACAAGTTCTGACCTAAATGTGTCCTATTTAAACACTTTTGATTCTCTGAACATCCTAAACCCATGTAAGAATGACAAACTGTATTTAGGACAGCTTTAGAGCAGGACAGACTCTAATGTATTTTACCTTCTTCAATGCTCCCAGCTTTGGCATCTTTTTTCTTTAACTTCTTCTTCGAAATCTTTTGAAAGGGAGCAAACTCTACGACTGCAGGATACTCTTGGCCTGAATAAATATTGAAACAGAAAGCAGCCCATCACTGACAGACTAGCTATCAGATAGTAACAATGGCAACAAAAGTTTTAAAGTGACCTCTTTGCCCATAAAGATTATCCTGTAACCGTAAAGCAAACATGCTTTTATTTGCATTTAACATAGCAGGATAATGTGGCCCTGTGTGCCAACAGTGATGCAGTGACAATAAAGTTAAAATGTGTTAAAAGCAGGCAAGAAGTACCTTTGTTGTCTATGAAGACATAGCCATCAAATCGGTCCCTAAACAGCAGGATATCCTCAGGGTTTTTAAAATTGATATACGCTCTGGAGAACAGGTGGGGGTACAAACTGTGAAGACAAAATGGCATCCCAAAATTTCATAATTACATTTGTAAGTAAACAGAACTTTTAATCACCTAGTTCAGAAAATATTGATACCTTTGATCTGCTGGGAAAAACTCAAAGTAGTCATAAGATGGAAGTGGACTCAATTGCTCTTCTAGCTGCTCCTTTGACAGGTTGGGTGGGAGCCTTCGAATCACCACCTATAAGCATGTTTGTTATTTTTATTTAACATTTGTTTTACACAGAAATACAGTAAGATAAATAAATCCATCAACTTTACAAAGGCACAACATATACATACCCCAAAAACCCCCTCCATATAAACTCATGTTGTTCAAAACTTAACACCAAAGAGCTACTTGAGGCAAATGCGCAGTCATTGAAACTATGAAAATATTAACTCAACAAAGAATTTAAACAGGCTCAAACACGATATAGCGACGTAATAAAACATTAGCAGTGATGGGAGCCAACACACTAAACAATTACTGAGTGTCTGCTGCAGCAATTCTTACATTCAAAGAACACGGGAATGATATTAAGGCCTAAAAGTGGGGTTACTGGGCATGCATGCTGAAAACAAGAAGTGTATCGGAGACAGTTTTGAGAATCGCCAGCAGTCGTATTCTGCATTCCGTTGAACGTTACATGGGAATGTCATCATAAAATACCAACGTGAAGAGTCGTTACATGAAATGAAATCAGACTTAAACGTGACGTGTAAGCTGAGAGGAGGCTGTAAGTGGGTGAATCCACGGGATCGTCGTGAATCCACTGCCTCAAACTCTCGTCGCTGTCCGCGGTGCTGAAACGATCCCTCCGCGTCTCCTCCATGACGGCCCCCCAAGCAGCGTAAACAATGCGACACGGTTCAAAAGCTCAGCTACCCACCTTTGTAAACACCTCTTTCTTCTCTTCTTTCTGCTTAGGGTTGCCGGAAGTGTTTTCCTGCTCTCTTGGGATGTCCCTAAACTGTATCTCGACGACGCTTTTCTCCTTGCCCACGGTCATCTGGTCCTTTTCAGACCGCATCTCTCTCCATCTCCCTTCTCTTCGCCCGCGTTAAGCCACCGAGTGCTCGCGAGAATACAGTGATGTCGCGAGCGGACAGAGGCTGGAAAAGACAGCTTTGATATCCCGAAGGCCGAAAGAACAGGCGGCAAACTATTTAATCAACAAACATTGTTATCGCTTTTATAGCCTTTTTGGAGTCTCTCTCTCTGTTTTTAAGCGGTTTTATGGTATGACGTTTACGTAGTTTCCCTGTATGGAGCTGTTGTTCTAGCTTGGTCAACAACTGAAAGAAAAGAAAATTTAAAAACTAAAATAAAAAAAAAAGCAAAACAACTAAAATAATAGAAATAAACAATTTTATAAATAAACAAGGGAAACTATCCACTTGGTTGAAAAACGCATTTATTTAGTTTAAGCATCCACAACGGTCTTTAATCAGTACGGAAAAGTACGTAAGAAACAGTTCTTGCAATAATTACACACTCCCACTCACGCAGTGTGTATGTAACTCTATAAGACAGGCTCTTTCGGTGTCACTATGAGGATCCCGAGGTGGGCTTCATGTCGCACTGACTCGCAGACGATGAGCTGCCCGCAAAACTCCACGATTCATGGCAGGAAGACTGGCTCGCTGACCGCCCGTGGATGTCTCGACAGGGAACTGCAAAAAGGTCAACAAAGCCATCTCTTCACATCGGACTCGGCATGGATGTGCACACGGCAAACTGGCGAATTTGTCCAGTGGAATAAACCTCACACTTTTTCAAACCTATTTTTATAAACAAGTACTTTTATTCTTTCCAAGTACAAACAAGTTTTTTTCTTTAACTCAGCACTGAACTTAGGTTGGCAGCACACTCACTACTTAGGAAGGTTTCCTTGCTGCTTCTGGTCTCTGCACACAGCCGAGGTCCCTCTGGTGTCGACTCTGAGCTCTTCATGCTGGGGACAAAAGTGGAGCAGGTGTCCAAGTCCCGGCAGACCTTATCGTGGGTGTAAATGCCGGTTGACTTAGTTGGAGTGCAGCCCATCTCTCCACGCTCTCCATTGAACAGAAGGACCCCACGGTAAATAGCACAACCCTGTCCTGTGGCTCTCAGAGAAGCGATAGAGACAAGTTCGGTGTTTTCACTCGAGCTCAGAGATCCCACCCCTCTCCTTAACTGGAATAAGACACGTGAGAGGCTGCTCAATGCTGCAGGTTAGTTCAATGCTGTTGATCTGCAGCAGATTCCTGCCTTTCCAATCAGCTTAAAAGTTTTAAACACTTCTCACCCACAATGGTTTTTGTTTTTTTTATTCCACAGAGCTAAATATATATATGGAGAAAACAAAAGCTGTTGCTTTTTAGAGAAGTTACTAGAAAAACAAGCCAAATGTTTCCTACTTCTAATTTTGTGATACCAGGTTTAATTTTGTCCCTACTGTTTGCAAACACCACCATTCTCAGCTGTGAATGACGAGGTGTCAAAAACCACACAATAAAATGTGTTTTGTTCCTTCAAATCTCTGTTTAGTGGTTCAGTTGAACACATTTATGAGCAAACAAATTTTCGTGTTAAGTTGCAAAGAACTCTTTCAACCACCAAACGTATAATCTACAACATTTCAGCTTTGACAACTTAGTAAACAAATGTGTAGAAAAAGAAAAATATTTAAAAACTTCTCATTATTATTCACCGAACCAACTGTGTTTAGTAGATTTTTGAAATCAATAGTAATAATTAAAAAAAGAAATGATTAGGTGTTATTCAACATTTCTTTATTTCAAGATAAATGCATTGTTTCTTGAAAGAATAATCAAAACGCTTTCCCCTACCAAAAACGGCTTGTTGTTAGCTGGCTCTTTATTCAAGTTGAAAATCCACAGGTTAAGCATTGGGGGTGGGGGCGCTGCCACAGGAACTGTAGTCTTTAATTTATGACGTGAGGTGTGTGGCTTCTTTCCCCTGTTCATTCAAGTGTCATAGGAACACATGATCCCAGTGTCTTAACCCAAGGTCCAGTGCTGTGCCTTTGCTAGGCCAAGTACTAAGCACCTTAACCAAGGCATTCCCCTTTTAAAGTGCATTCATGCAAACATAATATGCAATACAGCAGGTGCCGTATCAGATTTAATCTATACTTACTCATGTTAATAATGTTCACAACTGCCTCTTCTGTGTTTTGCTGCTTAGAGAAACAACAATACTATGCACAAGACGGGGAAACCTCAGGAAGCCTTTGGTAAAGAGCAGGTGCTAAGGTTTTGTGTTGTCCTTGGGCATGGATATGTGAACCTATGCCACCCTGTTGCCACGACAGTTCCACCTCGTGGCAGAGATCACGTACTGGTGTCTGACAAGGTGTCTAACATCACGTCGCTCTCGTACATGTCACACTCCAGGGTTAACGAGAGCCGAAGCGGCGTCTCCAGCATCATCTTGTCCTGATTTGGGATAGGCGTTTCCAAAGACATGATGCTAGTGTCTTCCAATCTCGGAGTGGCTAGAAGGTCATCAGGCTCTGAGGTGTTCAGCATCTTCATTAGCGCTGGAGTGTTCAAGTTGCCTCGCACCTTATCGTTGATGTCTGTGCCTTAGCAGAAACAAACAGGAAGACTTCATTTTCTGAGGCAGATATCACTCATGTAATTACAATTAAGCAGACTTAAAAGGACAGTTAAAGCCCAAATCTATTTTTTTATAATTACCCCTTTAGTCTAAAGTGCTATTAATATATTGCTGCAGATAGCTTTGGATTTCAGTGGAGAATATTAGAGAAGATTATGCTTTTCCTGAGAAAGTCTTTTTGCAACCACAGCTAGCCTCCAGACCTTTTTATTGTCTATGGTGGCATCACAAATACCAGGTTCCTAAAAAGGTGCCTAATCTCACACAAAGGAAATGCCCTTTTAGATAATAAAAAATGTGACTATGAATATTTTTTACAGCTAAATTCTTTAACAATTTACTTTATATGAGACATAAGAAATGTGAAAATATTTTCCAAAATTGAAACCAACCTATATATGCATCAGTGTCACCGATGTACATCTCGATACAGTGGCCAAGCATCGTCACAGAGAAAGTGTCATCCCTTTTCAGTCCCAGTGCCTGCCAAAGAAAGACAAAACCCCCCCAACAAACTACTTTAACCCTTTTTTAAAATGATAAAAACAGATTGTTTTGACTATGTTTTATGTGCTAATAATACAATTATGTGATTTTAATGGCTGATAGTATTGTGGACAGCACCCTCAACAACAAATAAAGAATTAAAATGAACGTTTCAAGAGCTAAAATAAGAATTAAAACCAAACATTGATCAAAGTCATGCATTATATCTGTGGCTTAAAAACCCCCAAAACAAAGTCACTGCTAAATCAAAAATACCTCTCTGCATTTGGCAATATTATATTTTTTAAGATGCAACTATAATATAGCTACTTTATCTTATTAACTTGTGATAGAAGTCAAATTTTTGGAGCCAAGTCATTTTATATTTTAAGTGAACCTGTACGATATCTAGACGGTGTATAGTTTATGTCAGATTATTCTTGTGTACTTTTTTTGGTGTACGTGTTTGGTTAACTTAAAAAAAAAAAAAAAAAATCTGATGGGCTATACATTTTTTTCCTTCTTTCCTACTAAAAATGCTACCTAAAATACCAGTAACACAGTAATCTTATGAGAGATTCATTTTAGTAACTTTGTTTCAGACGGTTAAGAACCCACAGGAACTCCAACTCCCTGTGAGTGCCTCTTACTAAAAGACAAACAAGGAACAAAACCAACGGATCCCTTTAAAGTTTACCGTGTGGAAGTAGTCAATAGCACTTTCAAAGTCACCCATGAGGCTGTGCACGTATCCTATCGCAGCATAGGTGGAGGCGTGCTGAGGGATCAACACCAGAGCTTGACGGTGGTACTCCAGAGCCTGGTCGTACTTTCTAAGGAAACAAACACAGCAACATGCAAAGCTGTTACTCACTGAGTGAGCCAAACATCATCAGCAGGCTTTACATGTCATAAATAGTGCATTTAAAATGATTACAAAACTTTCCATTTCTATGTTTCCTGATGGAATAACAACAGCTATATAATTTTCCAATTTATATGTAGCGAAATTAATCAGTAACTATAAAATCAACTTTGAGCGTATCATGTACCATGGCAATGAGACATAACACGGTCTGCAAATACAGTCTTGATGTAATTAAGTAGTACTTACTTCAGTTTCCGACATACATGACCTAAGTTGTTTAACAGAGGCTCCCACTTGTCCACAGTAACCTTTAATTAAAAAAACAAAATTACAAAAATATTGCAAAGACTTAAGTTTTCAAGACATGGATCACATTGATGGTATCAGTTAAAACAATCAGCTGTTACCTCATTCCCTATGGCTTTGATCTTCTCCAGTGCATCAAGAAACAACTTCTCTGCTGTCTTCCAGCTGAAACAGCAAAAATGTTCTTAGAAGGCAACTAAATAACTGTCTGCAATCTGTGTACTAACACATGACAACAGTGCACTCTATACATTAGGATTTACTCAAATTTGCAACATCTCTTAGATCTCTTACATGGTTCCTACACTGTACTTAAATACCAAGACTGTATAAAAACCAAGATTACATAAATGCAAACACACGTCATGCAACGACTTCCTCAGATGGCTACTTGAGGCTGGTTCCAAAATTGTTGTCACGGTCCAGTGATTTCCAACATTACAGTTGAAACTCGCATGTTTACAGAACAAAAGGTCACAAAAAGCAATTTGTCCATAAACTCCCCCTTCATGACAACTGTACATGATTTAGACAACTTCAATGAACTAAAGCTTAAAATAATGCATAATTAAATGATATCTGTGTATGTGTGTACGTGTACACTTGGGTGCTCACAAAGGCAGCAAAACTTGGTAACTAGCTGCTAAATTTACCTCATTTAATTATCTGCTTGTTAAGTGACGCACCAAACCTGCTTACGGGGCCAAGCTCCTACTCTGTTCATTAAGGCTGTCGTCCTTTAAATGTGCTGTAATGCTTTACATCTTTGTTTAATTTAATATAAACACCCTCTAAAAATAAGCTCTGATCACTGTCGGCTATTCATGTGCATCACATTTTTAGGCTGTTTGAATGGGTAGATTAAGCTGAGGTTTAGCAATTTTCCAAAGGAAGTAATGCAAAGCACGCACAAAAATGTTGATGTCTAACCTCGTGCTGTGGATGCATCATTACAGATGTTCTGTTGACTGGAGTTTGTTTTAAGCATCTTTACCTGCCCTATGATTGCATTTTCTTTGCCCACCGGGAAACCTCACATTAAGTTTTATTGAGGGAGAAAAAGTTAACGTTCATCCTCCATCACTACTTTGCTAATGTGTTTTTAATATCCTAATTAGCTACATAGCTTTGTAGCTAGCTACCACCTAGATCAACTTCAATGGACAAACATTGCTGTTGTTTAGTTTTCTGTCTTCATTCAAGTCTGAAGTGATACCAGAACAGCACATTTGAGCTTTTTAGAAATCACTCAATCAGAACATGGTATAATCATCTTCAGGTGGAAACTACTGAGCTAATTTTGTAACTGTTAAACTTCTTAAATCCTCTTTTTCATAGATGCTTGGGTGGTTAAGCTCTACTGTAACACCCAGAAGAGCAGCCACACTGATCATTTTATTTAAGATGAAAGAATCTGGGCCATTTTAAACTCTCGTTCATACCACAGTGTTTGTTGGAATTTGTAAACCGAAGCAGAGCTGCAGACCAACAGGAGACATGAGCGTAATTACACCCATCCATTCTATACAGTTTATGATACCAATATCCATTTGCTGATGACAACATTTATCCTAAATGTGTCCAACAAAAAGTTTAAGGGTGTTTGTGCCGTCATACTCACTCTCCATTTTGAAATGCAACCACTGCCACTTCATGAATGACAAATGGGTCCTCTGGAGCAATGCTAAGAGCCTGGCTGAAAAAACGTTCTGCTAACTTGGAGTTGTTGGTTAATCCATACTCCAACCCAATGTAGAGCATGGGCAAGTGACACCTGTGTAACAGAGTACAGGAAACAGGAAAGCTGAATCTATCCTCATCTCATGTTTTACAAGCACGTCAATGCACACAGAATACTCAACAATAACATGACCTGACTTTTACATGTGACAGTATGTTGTGTTTCTTAGTCACCATTATAGTCTAGAAAGATTCAAGGAGTCAAAAGCATGCACTTAAGCATGAATGTAAAGCAGGAATGTCACAATGACCCCAAACCAACACCACAAACACACAAATAAAAGGGTGTAAAAATGGCTGCAGACATTTAAGCCAATATTTTTTTCTTGTCAATAGCAGGAAATGCTTTTATACTCGTGGCTCTCAGCATGTAATCTGGCAAAAATACAGCAAAAATATATGTATGTTCAACACAACCTGGATGGCATTATGCTTGGATACTGCTGAGGTTTTTAAAGGACATGATAGAAACATTTGACTCTTTTGTAATTAAAGTTTTAACAAAATTCTTTACCAACCGCAGCTATATACAGACAAACATTTTACATGCGTATGGATCATTCTCTGACACATCAATCATCAACCTACCCTTTCATCAGCTGAGCAGCAGTGAAGTAGGCAGCCATGGCTTGGTCATGCTCACTCTCCACCGCAAAGGAATGCCCATAGGCAATCCATGCAGGACCGTAAGTCCTCTCCAAAGTGGTGGCTTTGCTTAAGGAGATGTACAACAGCAAATATGTTTGAGAGACCAGAACATAAACTGTCACTAACTTTTTTTTTTGTAACAAAAAGGATGGATTTCTCTTTAAGAGGCAACATAAATACCTGAGGTATCGTCGAGCATGTTCGTTTTTATGGCCAACCATGAGATAGTAGCAACCCACAGCAAACCAAGACACCTGGTTAAAAGGTTTTTAGTTATCAGCAAAATAATTGGGGGAAAAAATGTATAACAGATCAAATAATGAAAAAAAAACTTACTGGGTTGTTGGGATACAAGTCTACAAGTTTGTGTGAGAGGTAAAACAACTCTGCACGGACAAAAACAAAACAAAAACATTAAACTGATATTCAGGGGAACCAAACTAAACATGCTGTATGAATAAACCCGTGTATATATTTTACCATTTGCTTTTCCAAGCTCCACCAGTGTTCCTATGTGGACTGGCAAACAGCTGGCGTGGAAGGGGTCTTTAACCATTACCCTGTAATCAAAACAGGTGTACTTCAGGTACATCACCAAAATCAGAAGTCACAAAAAATGTATTTGCTAGTCATTCATAAATCTAAATGTATACAAATATAATCTAGCGTAGTTAAAGAGCAAAATCTACAGCTAGATTTCATTTTCTTAGATTCTACAGTGGCACTAAGTCTGCTACTACTAGATGAAAACCCTGGGACACCTACATTGATGTGAGTTTGTAGCACATCTTGAAATCACAGTTATAATAATGCCTTTCAGCAAGAGACACGACGACATCCAAGTTGTCCTGAAGACCATTGACCATCTCTGGCACCACTAAATCACTGGGCTTGTTATACTGCAGAGGAAAGCAGAGAGAGCATGTGTGAAATTCATGTCTGTGAAAGCACATAGCAAGGTTAAAATGTGAGATGGTGTGAAAACAGACAAAACCATCACACAGCAACAACAGACAACAGTCACTCTACACACTCATGCTTATAATAACTGCATAGAGATCATTTTTCTATAATTTGTCATCAGCAATGGCAAACCAGTGAGCTGATATCACAAAAAATATCCTTAATCATAAATTCACTCTTAGCGTTAGGCCTTTGGTTGCAATCCTTGAGAAGAGGGGGAAAAAAATACCCCCAACTTTATAAATTCACAGTTAAAATCCAGTTGTTAAACTAAATGCATAACCCCTTACCTTCTTTAATTTATTCTCAAAAAGGAAGTGTAACAGCTCCTCTTCCTCCTCAGTACACTGTTGACTCAGAGGAAGTGAGTCGAGGAACTCCTTCTCTGTTGGAAGATGAAAACGTACAGCGTTGTTATAAACTACTGGAATTATTATGGCATTAATGTGCACAAAATGGAATTCTTAGTGCACACGCTGGCCACAGAGTCTCACCTTCCTGTGCAGTCAACATGTGGTGGGACGTTAAAAGGTCAAAGGCTTCAAAGCAGTACACATCCAGTTTCAAGGCCTCTTTGTAGCTGGAGGTGGCCAGTGGTCTGTTATCCATGGCATCATAGATCTTACCCCGCAGGAGGCAGATGGAGCTGCTGATCTGAAATATTTCATTGGGAGCAAAGATGAATAGAAAGAAAGGTTGAGTCTATGACACTGGACATAAATTCATAGAGTGTTAATACTCCATACATAACGACACTGGACAGCATTTTGAGATAATTCTCACATCCTGAAGGAAAGAACAATTTATGCTATTTCTCTACAAACAGAATTTGTGTGGATTGCACAGGGACATAACTCACTGGTACAAAGGATCCTTCATGCCTCAATACGTGTTTGAAGACCTTGATCATTCTTAATTTGTTTGAAGTGTGGGTGCTTATTGAGGAACTTGAGCATAGGTAACTGGTTTTTAAAATAGATTATAGAATTCACTAATCTCAAGTCCAAAGGAGGAGAGTTACAGAGACTGGGGGACATTGTTTGTGCTAAAATGTTTCAACCCTTCCCGAACGCTTCTTTCACTGCACATGAAAATGGTTTTCACTAAAGGTGGAAACAGAAAATGTGGTTCACAAAAGGTACAAATATACTATTAAGTATAACCTAGCTGTGTAGACATAAGAGAAGATACTATCACCTGGTGATGTGCAAACCAAAAGTGAGCAAATGACTCAACTGAGCACCGCTCGCTGCACTCACTAGTTGTACTCAATAACACAGGAAGAGCAAACGATGAATGGAAATGGAAAATGTTTACATGGTGGGAAAGAAGAGCAACCCAAGATACACCATCGCAGATAGAAAATATTTCTCAGTTTCAGTTCCTGGAGAGTTACAAGGCTCGATTATGTTTGTTAAATTAAATTGTTAAGCAGTTATTTCACTTTTACTTAAACTGGATATGAAACTCTACATGTATTAAGGTAATTTCCACCATGGAGCCCTGCTCTAATTGACTGTCACAAATCTAACACTGTCTGTGAAGCTGGAATTACAAAAAATAAGTGTTTTAAGTTAAAAGTGACTGTTTTTAGAGCATGTCTAGCACCATCTCGTCCAGTACAGACTATGACTTCACTAGGTTGATTGCTGCTAACAGACTAAAATTAGTTCATATTAGCTAAATAGTGACAAAAACAATATCACAGTGGGAAAAAAAGAAAGCTAAAACTAAAAAGCAGCCTCAGGGTGTCATTTTTATATGGCCCCTGGCTGAAAGAATTAGTTTCATGTTAAAAAACCAAAGCTATACTGCCTACTGTCACTCTGTGTCTCTTAAGCATCAAATGGTTTCTCGTTGTTGGCTAGTTGTTAAATACTTTTGTAAATGATGTCTGTGCGAAGGAGAGTGTGCTTGAGTCAGGTGCTCCAGCAGTTTAACAGACTGACAAGCTGAGCTGAAGTTGACACCGTCTCCTCTGCATTCGATTTTCCCTCGTGAGGTCATGTGAAAAGACCACGCCAGCTGGCAGAGCATGTCCACAGGATGCAATCAGCACTATTTTATACAATAATCTAACACTCAGTTATCTCAACGTTAAGTGTCTTTTTCTAAGCATACCCAAACAGGTTACAATATAACTGGTTACTACATGTGATCAGGCCACAAACATAACACTAAGTCAGTATTGTAGAATATTGTCCGCAGCTAAAAAGTAAGGGGCTTAACGAAAATTCCTAAAGTCCTCAACAAGATCAACTATCTTCTTACTGTTATGTATGTCTGTATGCACCTCCATCTCCTCCCTAACAGGTGGGCCAATCTGAATGAAAGTTTGCAAGAACATCGTCACACATACAGCAATTAACTACACTAAGCGGTGCAAGACCAAAGCCAAGAAGATTATGAGGGATCTCTCCCATCCCAACAATGAACTCTTCTCACTGTTGAGGTCTGGGAAGCGCTTCCACTCCCTTAAGGCCAAAACAGAGAGAATGATGAGGAGCTTCTTCCTCTTACGCTCTGTCATTACTACACATCAGTAACTGTTTATTCCACTGTATACTAGTGGTGCAACGGATCAAAAGTCTCACGGTTTGGACTGGATCATGTTTTTTTTGTCACAGATCGGATCAATTTTCAGATCAGCAGAAAAAAAAAAGAAGAAAAAATTTAACTCGTCATTTACTTATTTAAGTGTTTTTTGCCTATTAAAAACATTCAACTCAAGACTCATTCCACACAATTATATAAAAACAAATTAAGGTGCAATATAGGGCAGTACAGGGCTTTCTATCTACAACTCCGCTGTGATATAATGAGCGGTCAAATCATTTAAAAATATAACTCATTAAACATACACACCACATGGCAACCCAGACTTACAGAAGCAGGGGACATGTCCCAATCCTTGGTTGATTCTGATGTCTCATTGTCTTCCTTTCCGCTCCTGTCCAAAAGCTTTTTGCTTGCTGGCTCTTCTGCATCTAAGATATCCAAGGCCTGCTGGAACTCTTTGGCAGCATACTAGAAAAAGCAGAAACAAATAAGAAGCATTAAAAATGACAGATCTAATCGATTATCTGCAATTTAGAAGATTGCAGAAAAGGCTCTAACAACTGGCATGTTGTGCATCTTCCATTTACTTACATGACACCTTGCAGCAAGATACTGACAAGCTCCGTACAGCTGTTAAAGAGAAGACAAGAGATGTTTAAAACTTTGGTCTGACATTATGCTGCTGACTTTTTTATGACAAACAGTTTAACTCTAACACACACCACTCCCGTACTAAACACGGTTATAAAGGCAATCACCCACTTTTCAACACTCACGCAACGCACCTTGTCAAGTTTACGTGAACGGAGGGCATGGGAGGCTCTGTGGTACTGTGAGGTCAGATAAAGGCACTGAGCAAGCCAGTAAATATCCTGGGGATCTTCTGTATGTAAACAAAGTCGATAGGGTTATCAGTTTTAGAGGTTAGGAAGTTATCGCTGGCAGGTTTCACACCAATGAAGATGTGCTAGGATGCTAATCTGTTATCCGCCCAGACCGCTAGTAAAACTTTCTTTCAGCTGCAACGTAACAGGAAAACGTAACCACTTCCCATGAAGCACCACACACACCATCATTAGTTTTGCTGACAGGTTAAGTAATGCTACTCTAACAGACAGATTAGAACTACCGTAATTTGCTCACCGTGAGAGAGAGATGCTATCTTGTCGGCCCAAAACAGAGCACTCTGGTACTGTTGCTGTAAACAAACACACAAAGGCACCGCATCAGTCTCCAAAATATATGTCAAGCTGCTCACTGGCTGTTATTTGTTAAAGAGGAAAACAGCAAGAGTTCGTTACCACTGACACCAAACGTGCTAAAAAAAAAAAAAAAAGCTAGCGTAAGCTAGCAACACAGAAACTAATATTTTTTCCTACCTGATCGATGTATTGCCGCACTCGCTTTCTGAGTCTGTCGAGGTTCATTTTGACTTTTTAAAAGTGGACTGTCAAAAGTTCTGACTATCACAAGTGTGTCATTCTAAGAAGCAGAGGAAGCAATGCACTAAAACACTACGTGAGATCTCGCTAGCTGCGTAAAATCAAACCCGCGGCTTCTTTCTGCAATGAGTGCTCCGCTAAACCGTTCCGTAAGGAAACTACGTCGTGATAGAAAGTTCCACGTTGACGCTCCAGGCCCCCGGGCCGCCTAACCTAACAACAACAACAACAACAACAACAACAACAACAACAACAACAACAACAACAACAACAACAACAACAACAACAACAACAATAATATATGTTATTTCAGTGTATTTCCCCTGTTTTTATTTGTCATCACATTAACAACAGTGAAGACAGATACAACAGGAACACCTTTAATTTTACAGCAGTTAAATAAACACAATACATGCATAACAAATAGAATAAATCGGCAGAATGGTATAGGGATAAAAGAGAAATACATTTTAAACACTAATGACTAAACAAATATCTTAATAATGTAAGAAGTATTCTGAAAGTAAAAATATAATAGAATGAAGTCAGGATAAAATGAAATACAAACAAAGTAACAATATGAAAAAAGGAAAAAGAAAACTGCATTTAAAATTGCTTACCTAATCACAGAATAACAAATACTGCACGGCATTAACATTTTTCCTGTTTTTATTTTTAGGTTTATTAGGAGTCCTTGGCATTTTTAAATACATCAAAAACATGTGACTTGTCAATAGAATGACTGCTTTAATTGATTTATTTTGAATTTTAGGGTGTATCTTGTGATTTCTTTCTTTCATTCCTTTTCTCATTTGGTAGTGCATTTGTTTTAAAGGTATCTGTGTTCCTGTATCCTCTTCCTTGTTGCTCGTTTTTCTTCTTTTGCTTTGCACCACATTTCCTGTTTACCTTGCTGCTTTTTTCTTGTCCCTAGCAGTGACACATGAGATCAGGTGTTCACATTTTTATCTGATTTGTACATATAGTGTGAAACAAAAGCATATAGAGCATAGAAGTTAAGGAATGCAATGCAGCTTTAAGGAAGAAAGAAAAGGACACCTTTTGCTGATTTTCTCTGTCATGAGGATAGTGACTAATTCTTTCCATCACTTCGGTAGTTTTGAGCCAATCCTCGTGCCAAGCCCTCACATGGAAAGGTTTGCACTGGCTCAGTTTAAGCTGGATCCTTTGATTCTCTTGGGCAATTCTGAGCATTTCCAGCTGCTGATTTTTGTTCCCAGGGCTATATTGAAGAAAAAGAAAGCACAATTAAGCCGCCTTATTTCTGGGAAAACCCTATTGTTCTGACACGGTTATTACGAAACTTAACTGACCTTTTCTTTTCATAGAAATTCCAGTTGTCGACTCTTCCAGGTGTGCTCATAATATGTGATATATTCTCTCTAAGCCTATTGTTTTCTCTCTGAATCTCCAGCATCCTCAGCGATTCAGTCTTAATTCAACAAAATGTGATTAGAAACAGTCACATTTACAGGAGGTTATTCTAACTACATGTATGTAAAAACTGTGTTTTAGTCACTCTAAAACATTGTTATTACATTGGATCACTTCAGGCTTCACAATACTTTATTCTACACTGACTGGAGGTAAAAATAATTTTGTGATTCTAATTATTCATTTAAATTTCTTATGTTTTCTCACTCAAAGGACAACCTTGTGATTCTTCTGCTTGGGAGTGAGGTGACTATATGTCTTTGGTGGTCCCGTGTTTACCACTGGATTTGCTGTCATCACCTTGGGGGAAAAAAACACATACATGTCTGTCTGAGGCGGTAAACCGTGATTATCCTGACTTTAAAACAACTGTATAAAACAAAAAGGTAGATTAGTTTGTGACAAAAAAAACCCCAAACAACCTAAGGTCAAGACATTTAGAATATGGGCAAACAGGGAAAATGATGACAAATGTTTTCTTTTTAAATGTAAAAATCAAAGACTTTTCTCTTAACTCTTTTTCTGTGCATGTCGTACGCAGCCTGGTCCAATTTCTCCTGCAGGTATTTGCTTGCAGTGGGAAACAGGGGCACTGCTAAGGGATGCAGCGACAGCTTCCTGTAAAGAGAAAACAGAAAAAAAGCTGCAAAAAACCAAGCCCTTTACACTCAGCAGAAAACAAACAGTTTCACACATTTTAATGATACAATGAAAATGAAGAAAACTATAACAAATAAAATCCACATGGGGACTGTTTTAAAATTGCTCAAGATTATTTCAAATAGAGTATCAGAATCAGAATACTTTATTAATCCCTGGGGAAATTATGTGGGTTATGGTTGCTCCAGTCCAGTAACATTAAGAAAAACAAAAGCAAAAACAAAAACAGACTAAACTATTAGCAATACAATATATTAAGATACAATGAATAGCACAATATAAGGAATAGCACAATAAAAGTATGGGCAAATTATGCAAGAATAACAAGCTCTGGGATGCCCTGTCCAGATCAGGGGTGCTTCTTTTTTCTAGTACCTATAACTTGGCCATCTCCATGGCTCTTATACACCTGCTCTATGTGGCAGGTATGTGTTTCTGTTTCATGGACTGTATGTTTATTTATGAGTGCTTTAGATGAACTTATTTGTATCCAGTTCCAGCCATGTAAACGAAGTGAATCCCCCCAAAGGTTCACGGTCCCTGGAAAGTTTCTGCAGTGGAAAATAGGCTCATGCAAAGAGGACAGCTTTGCTGAATAAATAAAGCAGTAGGGCCTATGTAGAGATGGGACTTTTTTTTCCTAAATTGTCCAGCATCTCTTAATCCAAATAAACGACGGACAGTTTGTTAACAGGGTGCATCAACAGTTGGCGCGTACGCCAATAAATCAATTAGCGTAAATACCCTCGGGCTCCCTGCCTCACCTTGCAGTCTGTGGTTGCCCTGCTTCCTTGGTTTCTTTACTCATCTTTCCGAGAGTACGCTGAACCGTCCGCGCGGACTAAAGCTCAGAAAACTGCAGCGTGTTTCGTGCCAGTCATACACGGTTGCCATGACAGCAGAGCGAGAGAGCGGAGATGAATGGTTTCAAACGATGCGCCTGTTTGGTTTGTTCCACACAGAGAAACACATACAGCCACAGAGAAAGGCTAATTAGCGAGCAGACTGTGGAGCGAGTGGCTGTAAAATGAGCCGCTGTGTGAAGACGCATTTACACAGTTCAAAGCTGAAAATGAGGAAAATGAGCTAGAACATAAACTGCTTTTATTTATTTTTTTAGTTTACTTTTACAAAGTAAAACAAATAAATAAATAAAGTCTGACACTTACTGTGTCTGGCTAGACATTATATCCACTAATCACTTTGATCTCTTCATCTTTTAGAGCATCAGTGGAATTAATTTAACCATATGTAGAATGAATTTATAAGCTGTAAGGACACAGTATACATCTTTTGTATTTTAAGTACATACGGTCAATAACAGTGGGAAACTTACACCAGTGCCACTTAAACTAACACTAGTGCAAACTTAGTTTATACACAAAACAAGAAATGACATTGTTAGATTTTGCCTGGTCATGAGGAAAAAGTTAATTATTGTGAAACCTTTAACTTAAATTAGAAATACAAAGCATTACACTTCTATACTGTGGTATCACGTTGGATTATTTCAATGTGTTTATAAAGTATTATGTGTATCATCCGGGAAATAAAAGACAGAAAGAGGAAATCAGAGTTGTTGAATGAAACCTATTCTAGTGATTTGACTCTATGAATGAATATACATGCAACACTTCCCCCTACTGACAGGAACTGGCTACGACGACTTTTGACACACATGGCATTTTTACTTTTAAGCATTCAAATTTCACGCTAGAAGGAACAACAACAACAACAACAACAACAACAAAAAAGCACTGATGAAAAAATGGTCACGTCACCGTTTTTTCACACCCTTATAAGCTGTTATAAATGTTGTCATTAAGATAACAATTAGCCAGAAAAATAAACTGTAACATTCACTTCACACATATTTCAAACCTGTAAATACTCATAAGCAAACTGTTCTTCAAGTACAGGTTTGATGAGAATATTGCACAATCACAAAGCTGTCGTAGACGTTAGCAGCTGATGTCGATCTGTCACGGCTACAGGCCTCATGTCTGGCATTTCCCCACAGATGCCCTCAGAGGTGAATTAATTGGCCCCCCTTCCATCTCCCAGCGTAGTCTTGCCTCAGTGCGTGGGAAGCACTCTCATGAATGAATTATATGCAATAAAACATTTCCAGTCCACTTTGTTATTTTGTTGTATAAGAGGAGATGTGTTGATGGGACAGACGGAGAATACCAAGATGGAAAAAAATCATGTTACATGCCTCTAGATCTCTTCCATCCTATTTTTGTTTTGTTTTTACACTTTTGTGTTTTTTGTTGAACAGTTAAACTGAGATATTTGTAAAATGTTTCTAGGTCTTTGAATATGTGTGATTATAGCATGGGCAAATGTCTGTGACCAATTTTGAATTGATTTGAATACTAAGCCCTTCAGGACCGATGACGTTTTGAAGGCATTCTTGTGCAGTTTATTTATGAATTTATTGAAATGTTCTGACTAAAACCCAAATTCCATTTCTCATGCAGACTGCAGGCGACATTTGGACATAAAACTCAGACCTTTCCAGGGACTGTTGCAGAAACTTTACAAATAGAGTTTCTGCTGTTTCTGCTGCACAGTGTTTAACTTTGTCCAAATAAAAATTTGACATGCTATCAAAATGCTTAAACCTTGGTCTTATAAGAACATAGAGCCTTCTACTTTCAGACTGTTGTGTACACTTTCTGCCAAAGACTTTCCCAGATTTTAATACTGTGTTTACATTCACTGGCTTGGTATGATTATATTAGCATACTAATATACTATATTAAACTATATGA
>NW_005187456.1:716856-759269 GCF_000239375.1 Pundamilia nyererei
CAGTTTGTCTTACTCTTGACAATACTTTCTTTATAGATGTATATCGCATCTTAAGGTCACCGCATGGTTCGAAAGATAGAAGACATTTTAAAGTTTGAAAGTTTGACCTTTTTTGACCTTGAAAAAGACGACAGAGGCCCAAACTAAATTTAGAATCCCCCCTTTTCCTTCCCTGTATGCTGAAAACATTATCAGCACAAACAACTGCAGTTTGAATATATAGCTCTATATAGCCTTGTTATCCCTTTGACCTTCAGAATAATCTACTGACCTTGAGAGAGAGGTCAGAGGTCAAACATGACATAATATTTTAATCTCTATGCAAAACTTTCTACATGTTGCCAAGACATGCAACACACAAACACTACTAAAAATATAACCTCCGTCACAGAGTTAACAAAACAAAAAGTTTATAATAATCTTAGATCTAGAACAATGAAAATAAATAGTTACACCTAAGTCGTCTAGTTATGACGTCAAAATCGTGAAAAAAAGGAAACAAGAGAAGGCACACAGTGCTTCTCATAGGCTTTGTTAGTACCTCAAGTGATTCAGAAAAGCGATAATGATGCAGTGAAGCTTGTTTTCAGGTCTTGATCAGAACAGCAGTGGATGCTAACAGTTCCAGGAACTCCCAGAGGTGGATCTTCCATTGCACTGCTGTGGGAATAGGTGTTGAGAGAAACTGCCTCTTTGGGACTGGGGACGCACAGTAACAGAAGAAAATCATGCAAACATAACTGGTGTTTTGTTTGCATGCACCTCAACATTATTATATGGTTTTAGAATTGTAACGATCTATAATCTACTGAGACAAATGCAAAAATCACAGAGAAAGAAAGAGAAACAATCACTTTCAGTTCCAGAGGTGAAAACACACGAAATGTGCTCAAATATGGCTCAGAAATAATTTTGTCATCATTAAAGCTCAACATCTGCGAGAACTCAGATTATCCAATGCCATTAGATTATCCAATTCCATCACCATCCCTATTTCATTATGTTCTGAGGGCAGCAGAGGAAAAACAGAAACACAGTCTCCCCTGTTAGCCACCTTGTTTCTGCTGACTGAGACAAACATTAGAAGTCAGCTCAAATCTCACACAATTGCCTTATTTTCTCATCTATCCCTGCGACCAGTACCACTGTAAGATCAACAGGAGGAGTGCATTTCCCCAAGGTCAGGATTGAGGTTTTTTTTTAATCTGTGTGATGGAAGTGACTATGGTAACAGGTCCCTTGAGAAGATCCTGTTGAGAGATGGCTGCATCACGCTGGCTCCCAGCCTGCTTGTTAGAACTGCCAAAGAGACACCTGCAAGCAAAGAGTTGTGTTATTAAAACGAACAGTTGACAGATTTAATCAATTTCTCTCATCAAAATCATCCTGACATCCAATTTTCTAGTTAGCAGTCGGTTTACTCTACATTGCCCATACCTTTTAAATCAACAGGCTTCCAAGGCGAACTGACCAGGATACCTTCCTCTGCCTTTAAGAGCTCTTGTCTCCACACCCAGTGATCATCTATCAGACTGGTGTTAAAGAGCCATTACAAACACTGTCTTGACCTTTTTAAAAATAGAAACAGACATTAGAGACACTACAATTTTTTTTTCAGAGCAGATTCTGTTCTGACACTTTGTAGTGTTACAGAATAATGGTACAAAATAAACAATACAGCTGCAAAATATAAAAACACACATTGTCAACAATAAATGCTTGAGCTTGTGCAGTAAGCTGCTTTACCTTGACTTCTGCTTTGTTCAAAATGGTTACAGTTCCCAGTGGTTAAAATTCAACTCTAACAACATGTGAAAACCTCCGTCAGTCGATATGTAGAAAGTTATTTTAAATTCAACGCAATTTTCAGCTAATGGATGGTAGAATAGGTAACAACTCTAAGGCACCGCTCTCAGTCCTGCTGCTCCATTAATGCCGCCGAGCTATGGAGGAATGGATGCTTTGACTGGGAAATAGGGTTTATCTTTCTAAAAGGGGCTCTTTTGATGACAGCTTGGTGCATACATGCTGCACTTCCTTCTCAATGTAGGAAGTTTGCTCCATTTTAATATACAAACCCATTCGGGCCTAAATGCCAGATAGCTCTGTGCTATGAAAGAGTATAAATAATGAAGACTGCAGTCCTTACAAGTTAAAAAAGACCCACAGCGCTATTACATAACAGTGGAATGAGTTATGAGGATAACAAATTAGCCAGAGTAGGCTTGAGTACAGTAACATCCTGGAGTAATCAGCTGAGGTACCCTAACACAAAATCAGATTTACGCTCATATTTGTCCTCTAAATGTAACCTCAGCTTTTTTCGCATCTATAAATGTCCTCTTGTTTCCCTTGGCAACTTCACCTCATCTGAACATCGCAGCTTCTTGGTTACTGCCAAGGTCCCCTCTTGCTTGTATCTTGGTTTAAGACTTGCAAAAATTCCTCATGTAACTTACAGGACAATCCTTCCCCTTTTAACACGAATCGCTCTCTCTTCTGCACCTCATCGAGTGTTTCTAATACACAAACTTTCAAAATCGTATTTAGTGTGATGGTTGTTTCTAAACTCTTGTGATGTCTGCCATCCGCACTGTTTAAATACAAACAGTTGTCAGAAGTTTATCCACACTCACCAGGAGTAGGAGTGTCAGGGTAGCTTGAGACGTTTAATGAGTTCTTTGAACACTTCTTTTTGTTACAGCATATATCTTTAAATACTTCCACGATAACTCTGGTTGGATATTTAACCACTTTTCTTGGCAGCATTGGTAAAACTCATTTAAAATGTTTGGTTTCCTGGCACAGATCCAGTTTTTAAGCAAGTTTTCAATAGAGTTGAGGTCAGGACGTTGGGAACAGAAGCTTAACGTTAGCCTTAATGTTTACCCACGTCAAACACAGTTTTCGTGTGTGTTTGGGTTCATTGTCCAGTTGAAAAAACTGTGTACGAGTCTTAACCGTTGTTGTTGGTTTGAGATAAAGCTGAAGATTTTGGTGGTCTTCCTTCTTCATTATTCCATCCATGTACCACCATCAGACTTGACACTGATAATGATAATGTTCTTAGGTTTGAAAGCGTTACCTTTACTCTTCCAAGGATACCTCTTGTCTTTGCTGCCAAATAGTTTTTTTTGTCTTGTCTGACCATAAAACATTTCTCCAGAAGGCATTTGGGTTGTCTGTGTGTGCAGCTGCAAATTTCAGTTGACCCTGAAACAGGGGTTTCTTTCTTGGTCCGTACACTCTCAGTCCATGACTCTCCAAACTGGCTTCACTGTGGACACTGGTGTTCCAGTAGTTTCCAGTTCACAGCAGGCTTTACTGAATTATTTATACTTACATACAATTGTTTAAATGGATGATTTTGGCTCCAAGAGACCATCCCAACATGTGCAAATACATCATTCTGTCCCTCTATGTTTTTTTTTAAGCTCTTCACTGGGTTCCTTGGGCTTTTCCATTGTTCTAACTATAGGTCAGCCTGATGAGTGCTGTCAAACAAATCCTGGCAAAGAGAAACTACCAGTCGTAGTCAATCATGATCATTAATGTGAAGCTAATAGTCCTCAGCCTTGTCAAGTTAAAAGACACTGCAGAACCTTCAGCACCACTTATTAAAAGATTTAACTGAGTTTATGTCTGTATTTGAGCCTGTATGTATATTTTTGATTCTGTGGAGATTAGATTAGAGAAATCCAAAATAAATTCAAACTGTGCACCCAAATCATGTTTTTTTAAACTACCAAAAAGGTGTGCTGTACAGTCATTCCACCAATCATTCCAAAAGTTTAAAGAAATCATTAAAAGCCCCATTCATGCCCATGATGAGGGTATAAAAACATCTGACCACAACTGTACGCAAAACTCAGATATCCTCCATTTCAAAGGTGAAGATTATTGTGCACCAAATGGAGCAAATTATTTGTGAGATGTGAGAATAATAATAATAATAATAAGGCCTAAATATCCTTAACAGTCAGCTTTTTCAAAGTGTGTTTTTGCTGGCAACTTAAATTAACAAGACAAAAGCAGAACACACAAACTGAAGAAAATCTAGCTAAATGTAAGTTTTGTGTGTGTGTGTGTGTGTGTGTATGTGTTAAACGACTTAACACCGGGCTGACCTATTGATCATTCAAGCATGACAAAGGCACCCTTACTTGACTTTTGTGTCTACATGTAACAGACAACGTAGCAATGAACCAATTTTAAACGGTATTTTGTGTCTAAGAGCCATGTTCTTAAGAAATAGGGAAAAAAACCAGTGAAGACCTAACTCATGACCCGAGAGATGCATCTGGCCCTTCAGCTGACCCATCTACTGTTTTCCTCATGCCTCATCAGAAATGGTCTCAGTGGAAGGTTGGCTGTCAAGAAGCCATTCTCAAGGAAGGGAAACAGAGAAAAAGAAAAGGCATAATTATACCAAATTAACCTCAACACCTCAACATTATCAAAGCAGTGTGGGAGCATCTTGCCAGAGAACAGAACCAAAAGGTAGAAGCATCTAAAAGAAGAGCTTTGAATTTCCTTCAAGAAGCCTGGACAACTATTTCTGAAGATTGTGTAAAGAAATTTCAAGAAAGCTGCCCAAGAGAGTTCAGGGTGCATTGAAAAATAAAGGTAGTCGTACCAAATATTGACTTTCAACCTAGTTAGAGCTTTACAATCTCTGTTTCAGCCTCGTACAATGTATTTCCACATATAGGCTTGCACATTTTTCACTAAATTGCTACACCTTTGCTCATTTCCCTAGCTAAATACAAAGAAATGAGGCGTGGCTCATAACATTAGGGCAGTACTAGATTGAGCGCATTTGGCTCCTGCCAATCAGACCATTACTTACAACCATCATTGTTCATGTATCATTATGCATCTTAATAATGACACACAAAGATAATTGTCCTTAAAATGTTTAAAATGCCCACTTACTTATTGTGTGTACTGTAGACTCTATCTATCTAAACACCTTTTTAATGTTCATAGTCACTAAACATGCCAGATAAAGCATTAAATAAATGAATAAGGAAACAACACAAACCACTGACACTCAAAATAACATGATGATATCACATTTGTTGTTCACCTACTTGTTGCATTTTATTCTGGTACAAACAGTACAAGGTGATGTTTTATTCTTGCAGTTGCACTGACTCCTGAAATGTGTACCGAAGGTTAAAATAAAAATATAGCAGAACAGAACGGATCACTGGTTAAACAGGGGATAAAATAGCTGAAAATATCGATTATCTTGTTGGCTCTGCAGGAACCAATCAATTGCATGATCATGAACAGGGCTGTACATTCGGGGGAAACTCTGGCTTAATGTGCATATCTATGTAGCTGTATTGTCCCAACCATATAGAGTAAAGCAATACAGACAACTACAAGAGGCTAAAAATGGAAAGTGCATTCACGATAAGAGAATGTGTTCATTATGAGAATTCTCAGTGAACAGGAAACTCCCAGAGAGATGGTTATGAAAGGGCGTGATTTGAGTGTGGGCTTTATTTTTGGCCATGCGCTTCATTAAGAAGCGATGCGTGTGCTCGTATCGCTTCTGGGTAAAGTTTCGAAGAGCCTGTGGGGAGTAAGGCTGAAAAAGGGCAGTGCCGGGGTCAAGAGATGCTTGGTATGAGAGTGACCACTGTAGCATTAATAATAGCAGCTCTCATATTGACTGCTCCATTTAACTCCTTCTCATCCTTTGGGTGAATACGCAGTAAAGGCACTTCTTGCTTTGCCCCAAAGCCAAACGGCTTCATTTACATTTCACCCTGCTGTATTTGTAACAGATGTTTCTGAGTGTTAACAATACTGCAAGAGAGCATTGAAACCATGGGTGATCTTTGTGCTTTTTGTGATTTAGTAAAGCAATGAATCCATTAAACACTCGAAATTTGATGAACTCCCCAGCTGATAGGAAGAGTACATAAACCTCTGTGAGACGGAAAATTCAAAACATAATAAGTTAAAGCAGCAAAGAGAAGACTCTTGATGTGTCAGTAATGTGACGACTTGACTGAAGAATTATTCATTACTCTCGGGACATGAACAGGTTAAGCTAGAGTTTTTATGAATCCTTATTACGCTGTAACAGAATTCATTTCTTAGAGTCATTTTATGTCTTCAAAGGGAGACACCAAGATGTCTTTTTTTCATGCATGCTTTTTAAAGACTGTGTTTTTACTGCTCTACAAGAGACTGACACTGAAAAGGGGTGATGGGGAAATTAAAGATGCAGACCATGGATCATCACCATGCATGGGGACAGTTTGTGTAACTGGCTGTCTATATTCACTGCACAAAGGCTATCTTTATACAATGGAGGGTACCTGAATCCTCACTGGGGCCAGTTTCATTACTCTTATCACTAATAAATACTTTGGGTTATAATTTCTTTTTTAAAAGATGAATTCGTTATAATGTGTGCACGATTCGTCTTTTGCCCTATTAGTCACAATGTGGGTGCACCAGAGAGGTTTTAGAGATGACGTCTAAACAAGATGCATGATTTTGCATTTTACACATAAATTCATGAGAAAGAACTGACAGGAAGTCAAATGTACACGTTAATATCAGCTGGTGAGTGGGTCCATATCCTGTGCGCTTAGGTCCATAATTTGATGGAGAAAGACACAGTTTTTGTACTTTTGGACAGATTTTAAAACATTTTCAAAACATGAGTTAAATGCTTTAAATCAAGGGGTTTAACAAATATTTAGCATTAACGGTTTAGGAATTGCAGGCATTTTTATACACAGCTCCTAATTTTTGGAAGCTCAAAATCAGTTGGACAAATTAGGATAATTTTAACTATAAGGATTGTTTTTAATAGTTGGATGAAAATCTTTTCTGCCTGAAGTTTGGCACCCATGGATATCACCAAATGCTGCGTTTCCTTTCTTGAAATTCTCTACTCAACCTTTACTGCAGCCATCTGCAGCTGCTGCGTGCTTGTGGGTCTCTCTGTTTTCTGTTTTGTCTTCAGTGACTGAAAAGTATGCTCTGTTGGACTGAGATCAGGCGACGGACTTGGTAATTGAAAAATATCCCATTTCTTTACCATGAGCTTTTTACCATTAGCTTTTGCAGCATGCTTTGGGTTGTTATCCATTTACACTCTGAAGCGCTGTCTTATCAGTTTTGCAGCATTTGGCTGAATCTGTGAAGAGTTTAACCCCGCACTTCACAATTCATCCTATAGCAGCAGTCACATCATCAATAAACACTAGTACTGGTAGCTCTGCAACAGACTGGCAACCTGTACAGGGTGTACCCTGCCTTTCATACTATGGCATCTGGATTAGGCTTCTGCCCCACAGTGACCCTGAATTGGATAAACAGAAGGAAATGGGTGGATGCAAGTTAATCTTGGTTTCTTGTATCCAGTTTCAGAACTGTGTCTGCTTCATTTGTCATAAAATACCAAACAAACAGGCCTCACATGGCCCTCGAACTGCACTTTAGTTAACTGTCCAATTAATTGTAAAACCTTGGATTCAAGTTGAAAGTCTTCACATTTATCGTGTCTTGATTGTTTGATTTGAAATTCACTGTGGTGTACTAAGGAAAAACTACAAATAATTGTGTCTATGTTCAACAAATTATAGATTTAACTGTGTCTTTCTCCCCCCACTCTCTTGATTTCTCCCCAGCTCTCAGGGGCTGGTGTGATTGGGGTTTCCAGTAGGTGTGGCCAGGGGCTGCAGCAGCTGGGTCATCACACCTGTGTATCACTGCCTAATCGACCTGCTTTTGCTCAGCTTGTTTTTGTGGAAATGCTGGGGTTCTGACAGTCTAAATGTTTTCAATATTTGCTTTCTTTGTGTGTGACACTTACCTCCTCTCGCAGGAATCCTCTGGTTTGCTGCCCTCCACTTTTCTGTTTTGCTGGAACTTCATCTTGTGGTCTTAGTTCACGTTGGATTTAGAGCTCTGTAACGTGCCCTTCCAGCGTGACTGACTGAAACAAGCTAGACACTGTAAGCTCTCAGTTAACTTACCAGCCTGTCCACTCCTCCACATCCAGACTGCAGTTGTACTGACTTTGTTGGTCAACTCCGAATTTGTGAATAAAGTCTTTGAACTGTCCTGTGAGTCTGAGTCTGCCTTAGGCTCTTTATGTCATTCTGTAATCGGGACACATTTATTTATTCTGTGTAGTAGTTGTAAACCTGAAGTTGCCCAACACAGTGCGCTTTTGCTGTTTGAAACTAGTGAAGCACAAAAAATGATTCTGGGCCTTTCAGCTGCCTTGTGCGTAGCTGCTGCAGCAGGGTACTCACTGGGCATATAGTTGGGTGCGAATTGCAGAGCAGAAGCTTGCCACAATTTGTTTACAATGAGAGTGTGTGTTTATGTGTAAATTTGTGCGTTTGTTTGAGTGAAGTCTTTGGATATGACTTGGTTCACAGCAGCTGTTCATTTTCTAGTGAACACTTCCTCCAAGCTGTGCCAAACACTGCTCACTCTCCATCTCTGATTGGTAGACATCTTGGCTGGAGGCATGCCGGGAAAGGGGGTGGTTTTAACACTGCTGCTAAAATGGAGACGCAAGTGGTCCCAGTCTGGCATTCCCTGAAAACTCTGACAATAACTTGGGTGAAAGCACAATTTTCTAAATTGGAGTACAGAGGGAGATTATGTAAGAGTGTAATTTACTAGTGTATTATCTTTAACTTGTTAATTTCATTTAAGGGGAATTCTCTGCTCCCCCCCAAATAAAATGATGGGAATATCTTGTTTTGCTGAGTGAGCAGAAAGTACACTAGAGCACTGACAAGTAAGCATTTATCATTCACAGTTAGCGAAGTACTCAGATTATCACTTCAGTTCTTTCATTCATTTCCAATCAAATCCAAAAGATATGTGTTTGTAACAAATTTCTGGCTCATTCATTTTAGAGTATACTCAATGCTCTTATTCCTTTCACCCAAGTATAGCATATGCTGGTGCAGATTGTTATTAAATAAATAGATTTTTTTGTACAAAGAGTTAAATTAACCTCCGTTATAAATTATCTCTCAAAGTGATATTTTAGTTTGTATGATATAATATCATATGAATCCATCCCCATAAACCAGTCTCCAAATCCTAACACTCATTCATGTGATATTCACACTCCCCCATGTGTGAGCCTTTTAAAAGTGTACAGTGAAATCACGGACCATGAGTAAAACTGGAACCACTCCATTTATCTCTGTGCATCTTAAATCAAGTTATTTTTTCCCATCAGGAGAAAACAGGCTGTTAAAAACTCACAAGGGAGCCACTTCCTGCCGGGCCACAGCCTGAGCAATCAAAAAGAAGTATTCTAATGATCCCTGACAAAATTGTCAGATGATATCCTCCAGGGTGCGATGATACTTTACATTACAGTAGACGGATCGATAGCAAAGATGACATGAGAGGCCTCTGCAGAGAGAGGAAGCTGGAAAGACTGCAGTGCTCTGACTCTCACTTGCGCTGTTTCCACAGCGAGCTCACTTGGCCTCACAGAACACGTGAGAATATGTTTTGTTAGCATAAATTCCCTAAATTAATACATGTGCCACTTATCTGAGGCGGTGGACTGGATCTACACGCAAGGACACCTGATAAGTGTGTCTCTACAGTAAATGTGTGTCAGCTGTAGTTGAAAAATTGAAAGTCCCCTAAATATGAAATTCTCACAGTTAAGTTTTAAACAAGGATTTAGCAGATTCGCAATGTCAAGAACGTCACTCAGGAAACATTTTGTTTCGAAGTGGCCCACATCCCCGAGGAACCAGTTATCACAGACAACTGATAAGACCCGGGTGCCACAAAACTAGGCCATTAAAGTGGATTAATGCTGTAATTTAGAGGTGAACACACAACTTGGATAACATAAAAGGGCACAATTTTAAAATACAAAGGTATTTACTTTGAAAATGGAGGGATCAGTGAAGTGATTTAATGTGAAACATACCCCATATAAGCAAGAACTCACTATTCACCCCAGATTTATAAAATGAAAAACAAAAAATAGATCAAATACATGGAATAAGTGGTTCAGGTTTGATCTCAAATGAGTCACATACTCCTGCTGGTTCAATCACACCGGTGCCTCCCTCCCCCATTTTCTTGTACTATAGTGACTCTGGTCTGTGTAACACCTGGGAATGGAGTCAGTGCTGTACTGAGCGACTAATGGCTCCTCTTCCAAACACTAACTTCTGCCATTTGTGCTGAGAGAGAATAATGCTGACAGACTGAAGAGTTATTAAGCGATCTGAAGTGTGGAAAACACATTTAACAAAAGACGATCAAACAACAAATGAACCGGTGGTTCCAAATCAAATTTAAAATATCTTGAGGCTGGGCTGAAATGATAAACTCGCAAGTGTCCGTGCACATACATGTCCTCTATCTCCAGAACCCCAGCTTGGTAAGGGCAAGGATAATGAACAATATCTCCTTCGCCTTTTTGTCTGTGATGGAAAATCTATAAATCCTTAGAGATCAGCCATGAGGCAGTGGTAACAGTCGCTCCAAGCAACACTAACTGGGCCTCTGTCCTCAGGGATGAAGCAACAAAACAGAGCAAGTAAATGTGATTAAAAAAATAAATAAAATCCCTTCATATACAATTTTGCCTTGACATTTCTGTCACTTCTTTTGGTATCTTTTGCAATCGTGGCTCGACTTCTGTTGCACGTCTTTCCCCTCCTCCTCAGTTCAGTGTCTTAATCGGGGATCTGTTGCTTCACTGAGCTTCAAATGCTTAGATGACGTGAAACAGGTGCACACGAGTATCTACCGACCAATCCAAATGAGTACTGAACACCTGCGACTTTAGAGCTATTAAGCACAATTTCTCATTTAACACCCCATATAGGTGCACAGAGCTGCAGCAGCTTGCAGAAGTGAAGGCAAAGAAATGATTTGTTTGGAAGAAACCGCACAGAGGTAACGGACAGAAATGCTTTTCACCAGACTTTTTCACCTGCGACACACACACACACACACATGCACTCATGTAATAAATAAATAGAATATCCTGCAACAGCCTGGGACAACAGTCTCTGCCGGATCAAAATTTTTTTCCAAGCATCACCGATATGACGGCGCACAAACCACGTGTTTACGTAATGGAAAGCCAATCTTTCACTTTAACCCCTCCTACTCGTCTATTTCTAACAAGAGGGTCCGACGCCAAAGAAAAATGATGCAAATGTTCTTATACAGGCGCATCGTACTTTTGGAGATGCCAGTGGCGTTGTGCTGAAACGGCTTGAGGAGAACACCCCGAAAAGGGAGCAAACGCACACTCCAGGAATCACGGACACACACACACACACCAAGAACCCTGGCTTTAATAGAAACGTTGCAGCGTGGGGGCTCAAAGAAATGAAAACTGGGGTTGATGCTGTCTGACCTCGCCAGGCAAGCAGGTTTGCAGGGGAAACGAACTGGACTTGATCCGGCAATGTGGTGTCTTGTTGGGGCTATCATTGCAGCAGTCTGTCCATAGGATGCATCCTCCCTTGGCTTTTGATGCTGTGCAGATCCACCCTCCTCTCCTCAGAGTGATGAACTAATAGGCAATGATTTTCTCCTCGGAAATCCACCGTGGTTTACTGTTTGCACGTTAGTTGTGTGTTTGTTTACTGGCGACCCGTCTCCTCCCGGTGCGACACATGCAATTTCCAGAGTATATTTTCTATTGTCGACTAGTTGAGGAGGCATTCTTTACACGCCAGAAGAAGAAAACACACCATTAGCACGAAGTGTGACAGACAGTGAATATTTTGTCACGTGAATGAAAGCGCACAGGACTTGGATATACCTATTTTTTTATGATACAATTGGTAGCCTTGCTCGGGAGAACTGATCCAATTGTGTTATTATGCAACCGCAAGGATCTCATCTATATCTGGGTGTTTAAGACACGGGATTGCTTTTCGCCCAAATCAATGTGGTTTCTTTGGAACATTTTCAGCAAAGGAACGCATATGCTGCAGTGTCTTTGTGGCAAGAGTCTTAAGAAAAACAAGAATCCAAGTGGTAAGCTCATCACCATTTATGCCTACTCCTCCGTTTCTCAGCGAACCGGCTTTATGCGTGCTTGTGTGCAGAGAGTTGAGTGTCTGCGTAATTCTGTTAATTTGGTCGTAACGATGATAGATCTGCAATCACATTTATGCAGCGAGTGGATCATGCAGAGGCTCCTGAAGGAGAGGAGGGGGGGGGGACAACTTATTCTGTGCTGCTACTACATCGGCGAGCTCAGGTCTTTTTTTTAGGAGGGGGGCACAGCACAGACACACAAAGCCCCCCCGCTGCATCACCACGGCACCATGATCTTCTAACTTTTTAAATAACGCTTGCTCCCACCCCCCCACCTCTCTCTCTCTCACTCTCAGACACACACAGGGGCTCGATGGTATTTCAGAGGATCACATCCACGCACAGTTATTTATTTATTATTTCTTTTTCTTTCTTTCTTTTTTTCTGGACAACGTGATTCCCCCCTAACCAGATTATTCCATCCTCGGGTTGACTGCAGCAGTGCCCCCCCCCACTCCTCTGCATCACCACTTCTCTATTAAATGAGCTATACTCGCTGTGTTTTCAGCGAAACAGCCGGAGGAGACAGACTATTCTTTCATGTCTGTCACTCTACTGATGCAGACCAATACTCATCATGCGGGCCCTGCGAAAGCGTGATTTTTACACGAGCACCTGAGTTGCTCTTATGTTGACGAAGCCAGGCAGCTGAGATGCCAGCAGGGCATGTAGAAAGGGACTGGGATCCGCTGCACCGAAGCAAATCCTGCACTTGAGCAGTCGACATCGTTTCGATTTAGATTGTGCACTTTTTTCTGGTACAAAAAAAATAAACAAATAAAAAATCAGTACATAAGCCCTGAATTTAGGATCACAGTAACATCATATATATTTTTATATATCCTGCCAAAACAAATATAACAACGCAGAGGGCCAGTGTACCAGGAATGCTTATTTCAACAGGCTGTTTTAAAGCCCCAGGTAGACAGCATGTAGTGCGGGCTACTTGTTACCTCATGAAGCGGGTAGATGGGCTGAGAGCAGCACAGTTTTTCGACACTGCAACTGCAGTATAGTAGATCATCACCATACTTTAGTGGGACAATCGCGCTTTGCAGACACTGCAGGAGTGATAACAAGACACTGTCTACTATCAATTACCAAGAAGAAGAAGTTATATTTTACAGCATTATGTCTCCACAAACCTAGCCAAGGTTTGTGTTGGTATAGCTCAAGATAGGGTGAAAACACAGTTAGCCTCAGTTTGTGCCTTCAGTTTGGCAATACGCATTTTTCTCATAGGCCCAGCTACAACAGCTAATTTGGAGGCATTACAAGATTTGCCAAAATATGTCAAAAAATGTAATAATAATAAACATCTTTGGAACTATTTTCTCATGCTACAAACTCCAAGCAGGAAAGTAGGATAAATTCTTGCTGTATTTATGTTGTTCTGAAATATAAATATTTGTTAATGCATGTACGCCATCCATTTATTTTATGTTATACTGCATTATAATTGTTCTTACTCGCATTTTTCCTGGCAAGCAGGAAGATTATGTCATCACCGGCCATAGGCATATTCTGGGTATTCCCCCCCCCCCAAACAAGGCAGAGTGTGACACTCTAAGTGGCTTTTACTTTGAAAAGATTTCTCTAAGCAATACTCATCTTCCATATTTCAGTATAAACAGTTGTTCTTGCATTAGAGGGAAGCTGTACAATATAAAGCCCTTTATAGTCAGTTAAAAATTTCTGGTGCTGATTAGACTCTAACTTATCTCTTCAGAGGTGCAGCATTTTCTACTAGTAGTTGGTGCTACATTTTAAATATGACAAATCAAAAGAACAAATTCTGCACCTCACTCATTTGTAAACACTGGTTCAGTTCTGCCCCTGGTTCCCATCTTCTCTTTTAGTTTAAGGAAATGAGCTGTAATTTGGAAAGACTTTTAAAAAAATGTGTTTTTTCGTAGTTAATGGAGTAGACATTTATTTTTTGTCCTCTAAGTGCTGTTATACAACCTCTGCATTTGAGTTTTGCTACTATCTACTTTTGATTAAATTAGAAAAAATAAGCTGTAACAAAGAGGTAAGACTTTAAAAAAAAGAACAACCAATAAACAGCAAATATGTACAACAATGTCTCAGTAGAATTGTATGTATATAACTCTTACTAGCATAAAGGCTATACATTTTTTTAATGTTCCTATTCCTTGCTGATCATATTAAAAGCATAATATTGCATTACAGTGGGCTCTGGAGTGATAACTGACTTTGGTCAGTAGAAAAGCCACTGCGAGACAGTAAGTTGTGTTTAACGCAATTCATCCAGTCAATCAAAGCTAAGACTTTCCCCTGACCACAAAATGGTCAGGACATGTGCTACAGCAAGTGATAGGACCAGTAGTTTACTGGGAAATGAAGTATCCGCACTGCCAGGCAAATCACACAACTGACTTGTTTCAACTCCAGAGGGTGTTTTAGAAATTCTCACACAAGTTGTTTAAGTGCCATTGTGATAGTGGGACAGCGAGTCCTCTGCGTGGCCCTGTGTCAGCAAAGTGTTTCCTAAACTGTTCGCCAGGCCTGAGCTGCAAAGGCCTAGACTTAGTGCTACAGCTCTTTGGTTGTACTTTTAGTAACACAGCAGAATTGAGAGAACCAAGAAAGACCAAACCAAACAGACTGTATCACTATAGCTGCATTTTTGTTACCGTATAAACACCAGTCTTATAATTCACGGATTGTATTCTGTTTCTCTTTGCACACACACACACACACACACACACACACACACACACACACACACACACACACACACACACACACAGGCTTAGTGACTGTACAGGACCAATTCATCTGGAGAGGTTTAAAGCAGAGTATGGATGGCACTTGATTTTATTCTAGCGTGGGTTAATAGTTCCCTATTAAAGGCAACATTTATTTTCTGTCACTGGGTGTGTGATAGCACAAAGTTACATGTGTGGAGAACTTGTCTTTAGGCCCTTGTAATTATGTACTAACTGGTTGTGAGCCCATTCACATAGGGTCTTCCCTTTTAAAAAATCTTTGAGTTCTGTGTGCATCCTCATTTTCCTTCACATCATCAAATTAAATTGCCTCTAAGCCTATAGGTCAGTGGCTTTGTATTCATTGGTCAGCTGTACTGATGTGCATGGATACATATGGAGTATTTCTTGAAGTAGACCAGTCATCTTTTAGTGTTGAAAGAAGATGAGAGGAATCCAGTGCCTGGTTCTCTAAAGCATCTCCTCTCTTCACAGTGGTCCAGATCAGGTTATGATAAAACATAGTGCAGTTCTGCATTCTGATGCAAGTGAAGGGTTGGGTTAAAGCTCCATAACACAACAGGATGAGTCACTTCCTTGTTGGATATGGCAGTTTGCCATCATGTAAAGCTACGCGTCCACTTTTAGCCTTTTTGCAAAACTGCCTTCGGGTAAAGTCACCAAGATTTTATACTCAGTGACCTGTTAACGTTCTTCCAGTTGTGCCTCTGTTTTCCAGCAAGATTGTTGTTTCATGTGGTGGCTTGTCCTTAGGGTTGGTGGTCTGGTACAACTGCTACTCTGGATCTACTCTCAATGTTCACTCTTGTGTAACAGTACGGGTACATGTCTTTGAGTGAGTGTACTTCATTAAGTAAATTAAAAGTGATGAAGCAGCTTAGTGGAAAGGACGTAGATATAGGACGTTTAACCCTGAGGCTTAAGTGGCAGTGACGGCTCTATAAATGCCCACACAGATGTCATTATAAAAGTTTGAGTGTCACTGAATGATGCACACAATAAACCGTTTAATGAGGGTATTTGTAGTGTAGAGGGAAAAGTTATGTCATATGAACTGCGACAATCAATAACGGCAGATATGCGAGTGGCGCTCTTTGACATATCTTGGGCTGAAATTATTGAAATGTAGACGGTAAATAGGCGGGTTGTTGAAAGAGCAGAATTGCTCTGGGTGTGTGAAGTCAGTGGGTGGCTTCTTCAAAGTGGCACAGTGGCTCACTGACAGCAGAGTGACACTACAGGTGAGGTCACATGACACCCAGGCCTCCAGGTGATGTTGGCTCATAGCATGTGAAGTGAAACTTTTCTCTGTTATCTGTGACATAGTCAGAAAGCTGGACCTAAGACTCATTTAATTTAAAATTGAATTACTATAACAAAATAATTTCTCCTGGTTCTTTTCTATGATCTAAGATTATATTTATGAGCCAACCACGCTGACTATTAGAAGACTACAACCTTGTAGAGGTGCTTCGAACTGAGAAACGTTCATGAACTGAGGGAATGTGAGATATTTTAATGTAGAGGCTTATAAACCACTGTGAATTTCAATTTACTGCGTCTCACATTACCTAAAATAATAAAAACCAAATAAGTGTCACTGTAATTAAACAAAAGGCAATTCTTTGGATGCTAGGAGCAATTTATTTGAAAATAAAAATAGCTTCTTTATTCACAAAAAGTGGCTACGCACGTTTGATTTTTACAGATTTTACACCAGATGCCCTTCCTGACAAAACTCCAAAAGGATTGTTTCTCCTTGAGTATGGAAGCAGGGATCTTCTGCCTGTTAGGAAAATGTGTAAACCACTACACTATGGAGCCACTAGCAATATGTAAAGCAGGACTTTGCAAATTCTACATTTATGTGCCAATAAATTCTACCTGACAGCATCGTGAGTAGGCCTTTAATACCTTTTAAGATCAAGCGCTACCTCTGTATCAGCATCTTGAATGATAAAGTGGATTTCCTGTGAATGTATTGTCTGTCATGTTACAGTAAGTTTATGAGTCTGTCTGTGAAACCCATACAAATGCAACTATACACTGTTGTTGTTACTGTCCTGCTGTTCGTTTGGTGTCAGTTTCTGGTGTTGGTGTCTCTTTTGCATGCAGTTCTTATCTCAGAGCAATTTATCGAAAAAAATGTACTGTTTCCCCCCAAAAATCACATTTTTTTTGAGAATTTAAAAAGAAGGTCGATAATTATTTGTACAGTTAAAAGATACTTGTTCCATTTGTCTTACGTACTTGCGCTAGTTTAATTTGTGGTAACTAGGAAAATGCAGTGTAATTAAAGGGGACGGGCAAGATTCAAAGACAGACTCCTACAATTAGAGTAACAGCAGGGCTGGCTAAAAATAACTTCCTCCAACTACCGTTCCACGTTGCTAGGTTTCAGACAGAAACATTTCAGTAAGTTTGTAAATGGCTAAACTGCAGTAGTTACACACACACACCCTGAAAGATCACAGCAAAGCTGTAAAAAAACAGGATTTACAGTTAAATATGTATCGCTTTTCGAGTAACCTTCACACTTTTAAACTGACAGCATTTACTAAATCTTTTAAACTGTGAGTCACATTGATGAAACCTTTGTTTCTAAAAATATCTCAAGAGCATACATGTCCTTAGAATGGAAGTGAATATGCACAGAAGGGATAAACGTGTTTTGTTTTTATTTGATAAAACCATTTGGATTCTTGGAGATTCTTGGTCAAGGACTGTTTTTCTTCTCATGACAGAACTCTGTGATTATTGTCATGCTCTGTTGTCATTTAGAAAGAGACGTGAAATTAGGTGTTGCTGCAGTTAATATGTCAAAGATCAACAAGACAGATTTTTTTCACTTTCATCTGCTTGGGCAATGGCACGATCAGTTTCCCCTGTGAATTAATTTGGGCTCCGTCTCTCTTGGTTTTCAAGAATGTGACCTGAAGAGGTGATAAGAATCAAGTTCCTGGCTACTATTCTACCTCCCTCTGCGTGCAATCAAGTTTACAGAGAAATCTCATGAGTGGGCAAATATATAAATCTAAATATGGTGTTTCTATACAGACAAAGACAGAAGCACAACAAGAAGAGAAGTGTTAGCTTCATGTTAATGTCTGTAAGGAAAAAAAATAAAATGAATGAAATAAAATATATCATGTTTACCATTTACATCTAGTTAATAGTGTATTAGTGTGAATTTGTATTAAATTCTATTCTATTCTATTTATATAGCTCCGATTCACAACAACAGTTGACTCAAAGCACTTTATTTTTTTAGAGAAAACCTCAACAATCAGACAACCCCCTATAAGCAAGCATTTGGCAACAGTGGTAAGGAAAAACTCCTTTTGAGAGGAAGAAACCTCCAACAGAACCAAGCTCAGGGAGGGATCTGCTAAACAACTTTATTCAGCGCTCAACTTAAAGCATATACTGTTTTTAAGGATGGATCAAATATCAAATATCCTGTGAAAGTATTGCTTATAGGAATACACTCATAGATACACTATGGAAAAAAACGACTGAGGCACAATTCTTAATCTTTCAAATCATGTGTTTTCAGTTTCATTGTTACAGGTGTATAAAAGCAAGAACCTAGCCATCCAGACTGGCTTTACAAATATTTGTAAAGAGAATGGGTCATTCTACAGAGTTCATTGAATTCAAATGCGGTGCAACCCTGGCGATTTGTCACTTTCCTCCTATAGTCCACCATCCACTGTAAGTTGTGTTATTGCAAAGTGGCAGTGTATAGGGTGTGCCACTGCAAGGACAACATGGAAAAGCCAAGAATAATATGGTATAAAAAGAAGTTAATTAAATGTAATTTATGTTGGGAAAATAAATGAGTATTTGCTGATGCCGTCCTGCTTATTTTTCCAATATCACAGGTTTCCTTTTGTTGTATTGTAAATTGAAAAAAAATCTTCTAAGGGGCATGCTATAAAAATGCAGCATTTTCCTAGCATTATATTACAAAAAATACCTCCTCACCACTAAACAGCAAACAAAGAAATCTAGTCGTTAGCAACTAGCTAACTAGCTAGCAAACTACCAGCTAGAAAGATGGATATTTCCTCGAGGAATTAGTGGAGATCAACCCAGAGATACAAATATATGAGCAAAGTGAGGATAGCAGTAGCATTTTAGATCTTGTGTTTGACCTTACCTGCCTGATCTTTAAATTTAAGTTGACAAAAATGATCCATTGTCTGTCAGCTAATCAGCTAATGTCTGTTAAATATCTCACACTCATTTTTAGATTAGATAATATCACAATGAAATTATTACTCCTTTTTTTTAATATAGGCAAAGCATGAGATGGTTTTGTGTCTAGCTAATAGTATTAGGCTTTGCTTGCTGTACCTTGCATTTTAAGCCATTAGAGGTAATATTGCCCTTTTTGAATAAATCTGCTTTAAAAGGTTATATCTGTCTTTTGTAAACGGTCTAGTGCTTCTTTCATTTTCAAATAAACATCCCAAGAGCCAAGAGAGTCAACTGTATAAAGCACAATGAATATTTAAATGCCAAATAAATATCCTCAGGATGGGTTGCAGGTAAAATGCGAGCGAGAAGTGACGATTAGTTGATTGCTTTGTAATCTGAGTCATAGATACAGTTAGCTACCTGTGGTGTGAAATGTTGCTGTGAGGAATATGTGGCTAAATGTGAATTACAGTTTGATTACCATGGATGATGTCAGTTAAGCAAAATTAGACAGCTTTGTGATGAAGTGTTCTGCATTTTTTTATTAGGCTGTCAACATGCAATATAAATAAGCATAACCAACACAATGACAACAAGAAAAGACGACTGGAAACAAATGCTCACAATCATTTCCCAATTCCTTTTCCCACACTTTCTGACAGAAACTACACTGTCACTCTTTTGAGGTATTTATGATACAGAGTGGTGAAATTGTCAGTTGTGCATGTGTACTGACGTGGACTTGTCAGATTTGAAGAAATAACTTTAGAGAGTGTAAGAAATTGTTACTCAGTTGTCAGTTTTATGAACTTCTTTATTTTCAATCAGTTCATTTTTGAGTCCCTTGAAGTCATTGAAATTTCTGTTTAGGTTATCAGTAATAACATAGGCCGGCAATCCGATTGTTAAGTGATGACGTGACGAATCCTACTTCCGGGCCTAAAGTAGTCTGCGTTTAATATGGCTTTTGTGTTATTAACATGTTTAATGTTATGTATTTTCTTCTATTTAATCTCAAAAAGCTCCTAAAACAGTCAGTGATCACTGTTGATCTCCCTCCGCTTTTATTACCGCTAATCATTTATTTAAGCTCAGTTTTTAAAACCTTAGGATGTAACTACAGCCCAGCCCATGCAGCAGTATATGAATGACTAACCTCGTATTGTGGATGGATTATCTCAGTTGTTCTCCTGGCTGAAATTTGGTCCTTTTACAGCATCCTGCCATGCGATTATATTTGTTCCTGACCACCGAGAACACTCACGTTAACTTTTATCGAGTGGAAAAAAAGTTAGCTTGTTTATATTATGCTAACATAGCTGTGTCGCTAGCGGTCACGTAGCACATCATTATATACCAGCTAGCCCAACTTCAGTAACCCTACAAACCTCACTGCTGTTTAGTTTCCTGTCTTCATTTATGCTGGAAGTGATAGCAGAGCTGTACGTTTTAATTTGTTTCCAAAACCCCGCAGTCAGGACATGCTATATTGTATTTAGATAGAAGCTAGCGAGCTAACTCCCTGCTAACTTCTAACTCCGTTAAATGTCATAAATTCCGTTTTCTTGGATGCCTGGATGTTAAACTCAATTGTTACACCTGGTAGAGCAGAACGCTGATCATTTTATTAAAGATGAAAGACTTTAGACAGTTTTTCAACTCTCAGTAATGCCATAGTGATCGTTTGATATATGGACTTGCAGTGGAGTTTAGGTCCAGACACGGCTAGTGACGTCAGACTGAACAACCGGATAGTATCAATCACAAGAGACCCATTAAATGAAATTAGAGTATAATTACTTTATGATGAGTCATGACAGTACCATATATGGATTACAAATGGCACTTTCCAAACAAAAAAAGACACTGTGCTCACTTTGTTAGATGATATTGCCTGCAAAGGTTGCATGACTTCATCTATTATTTTAAAACCTCAAACCGAGCATCTTGGTATTGCCGTCTTATTGTTGTTGCTTGGCAAGCTGCATCTGTAAATTTATTGATATACTAAACTGGGTGAAAACTTTGATTAATGAAAAATGACTGAAAACAAAATGTTTTCACTGGGGAAACTGAACAGGTCTAGAGACCAGTTAGTGACCACCTGGAAACCATTGTTAATGAACAACAAATGCATGTTCCCTGATCAGTTGCGAGTGGCTGGTTCAGGTCTCTGCCAGTTGCTATGAAATCAGTTGCTAAAGACCAATTCAATCAGGCCTATGAACTGGTCTGTGACACATGGCGACTGCTGGTTGCTATGGAATATATGTGTAAATTCCACAACCAGTTGCAAGTGGTTGCTGGAGGTTTCTGACAGTTGCTGCAATGAAATCGACAGATTCTGACCTGTCTACAAATACTAGCAAACTACTCTCTGAGGGGTAGTGAGAGTGAGTGAAAAGTGTGAAGCAATGCCCCTTTTGAGATGTTTAGGTTACAGTGATGAGGCAGACAGTGATCTCCACCAACAACATTCTCCAACTTCCAGCAACCACTTGCTAACTTGATGGGAAATACATATTTTTTCTTTGCAACTGCTGGTTCTTACTAACAGGTCTTTAGACCAGTGTGCCTGAGGCCTTAGATACTGCTGAAGCCAGAATAAGACAAAGCGGTACCCATGAGTTCCTCAGAGTGACCGAGCCCCCACTATTGCATGACATCAACCCACAATTTCAAAACATGAGTTAAAAAAAATACCTCACAAAAGGAAAAATTGGAGTAAAAGAATTTTCTTTTGCATCAGGATGGTAGCATCTGATTTTGAGTTTCCTAACACAAGAGCCTTTTTAATTGAAGTCAATTTAAAAATTACAGGAAGTCTGCTTTGAGTAACATTTTTGAGCTAATTAAGCTAATGTAAGCTTCACGTTGATTGAAAACCCTGTCTCCTGCTGATTTATGAATGTCTGCTCTAGTGAGCTTGATAAAACCTGAATACTGTAAGAAACCTTGAGTGTTCACTTGGCAGTTACAGATATCCTCCTAATACACTAAAAGCTGCATATTTATGGGAAAAATGTCAAAGTCTTTTCTTGATGAGCCATACTAATATATAGAAATGTCATTTTTCTGGTACTAAAGCATGAATCTAGGTAGTACTTAGACTTCCCCATCTGCTTTTAACTGGTTAACCCAAAAACTAATGTAATTAGTCAAAGATATGTCTGTGGCTTTGGAGGTAAGCTAGATTAGTTCACTGAATTTTGCACCTTTGCTCTTGTATGCTTTGTTTTGGCAGCCTGAGAAAAGATACTGTCTTTACTGATGCCTGCCATGTCTAATCACGATGCCTAAGAGCTGACTAGAAAATTCGCCATGAGGGGTTTAATGTATTCAGTGTAAAAACAAAAAAGAAAAATGGTTCTGTTTTTTAAAGGAGTGGTATAATTTAATATCCTACACGAAAGACCCGTCTGCATGTTTGTAGAGCAAGAAAACCTCTCTGCACACACATAAAGGGCTTCTGGCTGCTTCTTGGCCCTGTCACTGCACCTTTTGGAGGTAACCTTAAACTGTAAATGCTTTTCAGCATCCATCACATTTGACAATGATCCTGTTTGAAATTTAAAGACACAGCTTCAAGTTTACATATCTTAAGATTACCGTGTGAAAGATTCATTTCAAGGACTTTTCAGTTTCTCTCGCCTCAGTGTTTAATGGTTTTGTAGAGGACGCGTGCAGTCCTGAAATAGCTTTCTCAAGAATACCAGAACATTGAAATACATGCTGTAATCATTGGTATAATAGGATGCCATGGATGTGAACTAAGATTTATGTTATGTCCCTAGTGTATGTCAGACAAACTTGGAAACCTGCTCCCTGCTTACATTTCCGCCAGGATATGGGGCGTCTGTGTCAATCATTTGCTTTAACTTTGTGAAACCACAGATTTGAAATGGAGAAAAATGAGAGTGAAGCAATAGGGGCATTGTTACTCCTATTTCTAAATGATACTGCATCTCACCCCTCCCTACGCTGGCTTTTTACTCAATCTTCCAGTGAGGTCGTTCATAATAACAGATTTCACAGCTGAACTCGTTTGGAGAGACCACAACCCCGCTCTAACAAAAATGAAAGCAAGGTCTGTCCCTTTCTCAAGTACATGACACATCTCAACACTCGCTGCTTGCATGATCCCAGATTATTGGGCATGTGATAGGCTGATATCTGTCTTTCGCGAGGCTGCTGAGCTTTTTGTCTGTGATGATGCACTGCACTCTGATAGTGAGAAAGAGATGGAGAGCAGTTGAGAGTTAGACAATGAAATTATTGATTTGTGGGATCAGAAGTTTGAACGGTTTTACAGCAGAGCTGACACGGATGCAAAATGACTTTTGAAATTTGCCGTCATTATAAAAATGTATTGTGAAGTGTTGGAAATACTCTGGGTACAATCGATGTGGAGTGGAGGAGGAGAACAGTTTTAACAGGTGTGTGGAGGGCTTTTGTCTTCGAGCTCAGCATTTGCATCAATACCTGTGGCAGCATAATGTAGTCGGGACAGTCAACAGGTGAAAACATTTGAATAATCTGCACTGATTCAATGCTTTTCGAACCAATGCACCATGTCCATGCGCCATGAAGAGTTATTTCCATGTCTTTAAACACTATTACAAGAGCTTCTCTGTATTCATTGACACTCACACCAACTGAACTCTTAAATAACTCACTCACCCACTGACATTTGGTCTTTAGAGTGAAAGCTGACATGATTACAGTGGAGATGTATTTAATGAGAGTATGTAATGTTTCCTGAAAGGAACCCCAGAGAGCTATAATTTCAGTCTTATATGTCAACACAACACTTTGGAGCCATCTACAAAGATACGATTGTCTAAATAAGAGGTCCTAAATGGTCACCAGAGGGGGAAAAAAGCTCTGCTGTAAAGACAGGGTTATTGATTAAAGCACACGAGAAAAATAGCAGATCAGTTTAGACTAATTGTCTCTCACGTTTCACTGTAAAATTGGATAAATTGGCTTTGATTAATTTAAATGATGAAAAACCCAACCCTTAAAAAATACACTTAAATCTAAACTCGGAAATTACGTCTTTGATGGATGAATGGATGAATGAATGAATGATACAATAGCATACGGAACATGAACAGTGACCAAGAGTCATTAATTGCAAAGATTTGAGTCTGTGTTGATATTACTCTGTGTGCACAAATAGGAATACAGGCATTCCAGAGTTATCCTGACTAAATTTTCCTCAGTGGGATGGGACAGAAAGGTTTTCCCTAAATGATGAACAAGGATACTGATGCTAGAATAATTCAGGCGTGAAGAATTACTTCATGCTTGATTGGACTTGATTGAAATACAAAATAAAAGATGTGGGAAAAAAATACTAAGGCAAATGAAATATATCCAAGAAACAACAAACAGGCACAGTTTGCTGTTCGCTTCGCTGACAGACACGCTGCATTGAATTGTGGGAATCAAAACAAAACAACGGGGGTAATGGTACAAGAGTACAATAAGAAAAGATTTGGCTTCACTTTTATTTTTAGTAATATGCTAACATAATCTGATGATGCCTTCCTATTTTCCTGAAAACCACCAGCAGCTGAGGGGTTAAAGGCTGTGCGAAGTGAGTCCATTTATTAGTAGTAATTTTGTTTCTAGGCCATCATCTAGGAGCGGGAAAGGATACAGTCATATTAGCATGTTGCTGATGCTGTATAGCAAGAAGGTTGGGTCATGTTCCCTGTGGCTCTTATGACAGAAATGTAGCATCTTCAACCTTTATCAAAAACACCAGACTCAACATGCTGAGGTGCATGATGTGTGTTTGTGTTACTGAACCACCATTTGTGTTATTACAAATCATACAGCCAAAGGCACACGGCTTAAGTGATGGCTCGCTGTTGTTCTGGGCTACAGCAATGAGGACTGTTGGAGAGAAACATAGAGCCAGTTCAGCTGGGCCTGCTTCTTTCCTGTGCTGAAAGTACATTTTACTGATTTGATTATGATTGATTGCTGATATGATTTCATGACTCACCGCTGGCCTGTAGCTCATTTATTACTGTTGTCCATCATCTGACTGTGGTCTTTACTTAGCAGGATGCACTTACGTCTCTCTCTCTCTGTCATTATCTCTGTTGCAACAGTGTGTTTTCAGTGTACGGTGAATTTGTAATTGCGAAAAGCTCTTTATAAGGCAGCTGATGTGGTGGTTACCTCACAGCAAGAAGGTCACGATCCGCTGGCTCGGGCCCCTCTGTGTGGAGTTTGCATGTTCTGCATGCCTGTGTGGATTCTCTTTGGTTACTCTGATTTCCTTTGCCATCTAAAGGCATGCATGATAACTCCCTGTCACACAAAGGCCTAGATACCGGCATCCACAGGTCACTAGGGTAAAATGTGTATTACTTTACTATATGGCAAATGGTTGATGGAGGTTAGTGGTAGTCATTAGATGAAAACAGGTATGTGAAGCTGCACTGAAAATGTTCTTTTGATCGCTTTGGTTACTAGTAAATTGCTGTGATCACCTGTAGTTTGCAAACAAGATTGCAACATGTCTGCAAACACTCACACAAACTACTCAACAAACAATTTGAAATGTTCAAATACTTTGAAAGTGAATGTTCTCCATTTCTGGTGTGCATCACAATTTATTTTTTTTTGCAAGTGTTTGCAGACGTCTCACTACCCACCATGTAGACAATTCAAGACTATGGTAGAAATCACAAAGAGGCTTTTGGTGCAACTCCTTTGTGACCAGTTTTACTTAGCAACTGCCATCAACCTCCATTAAATACTAGCTGGTTAAAGATTTGCACACTTTTCCCTAGTGACACAGGATTGCCAGGGGGGTTGTTGACCTACATGACAGAGACGATAGGTTAATTAGTGATTCTAATTTGACCATAGGTGCGTATCTTGGTGTTAGCCCTGCCATAAAGTGATAACCTGTCCACTCTCACCCAGTGGAAGCTTAGATAGGGCTCCAGTATGGTTCTGTGTTGGTCCGACGCACAGCCTACGGACAGCTTTGCAGACTATCTTCTACATGTTGTAGCTGTTTACTGCCTGTAGGCTACTCTTGCTTATGCCGTTGTTGGACATTGCCAGACAGAATAGAGCAAAGTTATAACATACTAAGAAATGACATGGATCTTGGTGTTAAAAACAATGAAAAGAGTCAGCTGCTTATGTTTTCTTGCTGGTTTTCTTCCTGGCTGTAACCTGCTCTGACATACTGTGTTTTGCTTCTTCCATGGCTATGGTAGTTTTTTCCCCCCTGACTAAACACAGAGTTTTGTTTTGGAGTGTGTCATTCTTGATACTTACAGTTTATTTTGGTAGACAACTCAGGGACCTATTCCTTTCAGGCTTCACTGTGCTTCTACTTGTGCCAGGTTTTGCTCAGTAGCCAGATTGTGGTCACTCAGTTTTTCAGCCGTTTCTGGTGTCTCGTGGTGCCCAGATAACTGCCTTCTCTGTATTGTCTGTTCAAAGTTCAGTGCAGGTTTTGTCATAGCTGTTCAAAGTTTTCTCTCTGGACAGAATTCAGTTTGTCCAGATTCTGAGAAGTCTTTGTCCATGGTGTGCAATTTTGTATGATTTCTCGCTCTTTCACTGTGTCCTTCAATGGACAAGGGTTTCACGATTTCCCAACAAAATAGTGTAATGTTGCAATGATTTCATCTGGAGGTGATTTATTACCACCTGTTTAATTCTTCAGCATTCTGGCCACAGCAAAGAAAACTACTGTTTTTTTAATAAAGGAATAATTACCATGGTTTGAATCATGCTGCGAGCAAAGACTTTTTGGCACTTTACTGTTTACTACTCAGTAATCATCTCATCTGGCCTGAAAGTACCTGCTTGGCTAGACTTTCTAAAGCCTCCAAGTAGAGTCCAGCAGGGTTGCAAGAGTCTTTTTTTCCCTCTCTGACCAAATGAATTACAATACACTTAAAGGTTGTTATAAATTTTTGGTTCAGCATGTTGCCTACTCCGGTTTGAAGAGATATTTATTATAATGGAAATATTAAAAAGTTTGACTTGGCTAAGCTTTTTCCAGTTCACAATGCCGGATAATTAACTGTTGTTCTCAGTGCCCATTTTGGAGAAACTGAGCCTCATGACCAGCTGGTTGAGGGGACTTTTCTCTATCTTCTTGTTGATATAGAGCTTTTTAACAGTAGGAGTTTGGGCTTGCTGGCTTTAATTTGTTCATGGAATTTGATTAAAATGAAGCTGGCCTAATTAGGCGATCATCCATTGTTTGTTGTATTTCTTTGTACTCAGACGATGTCCTTAGAAATTCTACTGTGCAGTGTTTAGCTGGGTTTCATGCATGTTTTCACAAGCATATAAAAGTTCTCCTGGGTTTTGAGTCTTTTGGAAAAGGCACCTAACAAAAATGTCATATATCCTTTCTCTTCTATCATTGAGTCTTCTTGTCTTTACCAGTTTCACACACACGTGTACGTTCCACATTCATCCATCCATCACTCCTCTCCCTCAGCACAAGGGTCTGTTCCTGGCAGTGCTGGAGGTTGTGTGGTGGCTGTGGTATGCTGTGTAGATTTTTGCTGCAGTGCAGTAGGCAGTATTGTACTGCTGCTGCTTTCTCTCTCCTGCTCTTCTGCTCTCTCTCTAGCTCTCTCTCTCTCTATTTGTTTTTGTGTACATAGTTTGGGAGCAATGTTACACTTCTGAACACTTTCCCCGCAATTTTTAAAATCAAATCTATAAAAAATACAAATAAAAATAAGCACGCACACAAAATCAAAGACAAGCAAGCAAACAAACAAACAAAAAACAAAACAAAATGGCATTTGCTTCAAAGCTTCCATCATATTTATCGTAAATAAGAGCTTTTTTCTGGACACTTACATAGGTTTGCCAACATTTCTATGATGGAAGTTCTTATTCTAGGTGTCATTTCCACCTCTTTCACATCCCTGTCTCGGAGTTCACTTCCCACAGCTTTAGGTGGGTCCCCCCTGTGGCTGTTGTCCTTTATTCAGACACAAAGCAAGAAAGGGAGAGAGAGCGAGAGATGATGACAGTGACTAAGTAACCTGTTTGTGGCAGTGAGTGCACGGCTCTTTGCGCAGAAAGGCCAGTTGTTTTCTGTTATACACACTAGGCTAGAGACAGGGAAGCACTCAGATTCAGTATGTCAGATAGCAGAAGTGGAAACACACAAAGAAAATATAGCTAAGCTTGGCAGCCATACAACTTTTGTTTTGTTTCTGTGGACGTGAACATTTTTTGTTTGGTGACTCAGTGATAGGTCTTGCTTTCTGTCACATGCAGTAGAGACTGTGTCACCAACACCATTTAGCCATGACATGACGGCACTAGGCATTTCTGGTTACCTAAGAAGGTGTCAGCGCTATCTGCGGGATATGGCTATCTGCGGGATATGGCTATCTGCATGTTGGAAGGTTCTGGTGGGAAGATGTTGGCAGGGTCTTTACGAGTGGGTGACAGGCAAGATATGCACGTGTGTATATGTGTGAGAAGGTGGCCATGCTTATGTGACTGGGTTAAAAGGTTGTGCCAAGCACTGGAGGACATCAGGAGGAGTGTGAGAACCCGAGCAACAGTTCAAGGCATGCATCTTTATTTCAAATGTTATGACAGTTATTGCTAAAATACAGTGAGAAAAAAAATCAGGTTAGCTGGCCTTTGGAGCAATGGAGGCAACATCTTTTGCTAAGATTGTGGAGCAGCATGTTCGCAAGGCACTAAAGGGTGAAGCAGTGCATGGTGAGTCCAAGCATGGAGGCTGACACAAGTATTCCACAGGTATGCCTTTTTCCTGTAATGGATTGGTAATGTCAGGGATGGAGCAATTCCTTTAATCCACAACCAGTTTCTTTAATGGGACATAGTAAAGTAAGCTCAGCACTGACATGAGTATCCTGATTGGCAGTATGACTGACGTAAATAGTTTTCTTGTTTAATATGTGAACTGTTATCAATGCAGACTCCTTCTACATTAATAAAACTAATCACTGCATTGCAGATGATCAAACCTGAAGGTCACACGTTGTAGTTTCTGTGTGCTTGAGAGTTTGTTTGCATGTTCACTCTCTGGACTCTTTTTATACAGCACCATGCCAAAGAGGAGGAGGTAATTTCATTATATATATATATATATATATATATACACACTGCTTCTGGAGATTATTTCGTATTATTGGTCTTGCATAAAATATAAAGCATTTTCAAGGCCAAGTAAGGAAGCCAAGTACAGTGATGCATGGCTGTGGATCTACAACACGCCAAATTTGACCCTCTCTTCTCTTCGCTGCTCTTCTCTTGAGCAGAGGAAAGTGAATGTTGTCTGTCAGCTGTGTTCTCACGTGTTTATACACAGACTGACACGCAGGAATATGCACAGCGGGCTTACTGAAAACCTTATCATGTCTGCAGTAATGCCGCAGCATCTCTCCTATCATTCAGTCACAGAACTGCTCCTTAATAACAGCTTTGACAGACCTGCAGAGTCACGATCCATATGTTCCAAGGCCAAACTTCATATTGCTCTATTGTAATGTTCTCAGTAGGAGAATCTTGCTGATGTCTCCTCATGTTTGCTTTTAGAAGAGCAAGGTAATAAATGCTGAAAGACACTGCATTGTGTGTTTTAGTGGCTTAGGAGTGAACAAAATACTGCACTTAAAAGATTGACAGAAAGTCTCCAGAAGTGATGCTTCTGCTTTTTAGGTGAGGTGCTGGGCATCAATCTTCTCTTCTAAACACTTGCTTTGTTCCTAGATACTGTTTTAGCAAAGTGTTGAGAAATGCTGGATCATTCACTCATCAGCTAAAGGTAGGACAGTCTGTGTGAAGGCACACATGGTCTGCTGCAGACCTCAGGGACACATAGTTGTTCCTATTATACTACTTTCTAGTTTGCTCAGAGTCCACGCAGAGGAAACCTGCACAGTTGGTGCCTTTGTCGTGTAGTGGCTAAGCGGGAAAGTCACATAGCAGCAAAACGTTGTGAGGGTATGCTTATATGTGCGCCAAGCCTCTCCAATTTTATACACAATATGCAGTAAAATACACAATTTCTTATATATTAAACAATGTATTTTTCAGTACAGTCCCTTTGTGATGTGAGGTAACATTAAGCTGAGATAAATCTGTAGAAGTTGTTCTAAGCTTTCTGTATTTCCTTCTGCATTGCCATTTGCGTGCCCTTCTCATAGCTTTTATGCTCTCTTGCCTCTCTGCGAGGCCTCTCCTCATATTCCCTTTGCTCCTCAATGTGGACAGCTTCTCTGTCCATGCTGGCAAAAAGCCTGTGTAGATTCTGTGAAGTCTGCTCATATCTGTACTGCGTTTTCTTCTTCTTTGGCACAGGAGCACAAGGAGATTCTGGTTAAAACGGACAACAAACAACAGGTTACTGTTACTGTACTTGAGTCCTTAATCGTAACAGGAAGCTTTAAATCGCTCCCGTTTTTGTTTTCAGCCATTGCAGAACCGCAGACTGAACTTATACTAAAAGTGTGGTTATTAAAATGAGCGTAAATAACTTAAAATGAATATTGATAAACCCTTTTCCCAGTATTAACATTCATTTTAACGTTGGCAAAAAAGCTGTCACAAAAATAATGACATTCACGTGCGTGTGCTACCTGCTCCTCTGGGACCACAAAGTGCTCATTGAGCCTGATTCCAGCACATCAAGCATCCCCTTTGTCCAGGTTAGAGAAGTTTCTTTTGTTTTCCAAGTTTGGCTCCAAACATCTTAGCAAAGCAACAGGTTTTGTTGATTTCTTTCTTCTTTCTGTCTTCTGTTACCATTTTCCCTTTTTCCTGTAGTGGCCTTTTACACTAAGATATTTTTGGAGACCAATCAGGCCACCGATAACTTGGATCTAGAGCTTGATTTCACAGTTTTGTTTGTTTTTTCTCACCATCACATTGATCTGCTTTAAGATCTTGATCTTGGTGCAAAGTAGTTTCCTGACATTTTTCTTTACCACATTTGAATGTTGAAAACAAGGAGAAAAAATTCTTCATTGCAGACAGATACTGAGTCTCAGGTTGAACAGTGTCTCTTCCTTGAGATCCCATGTCAGCATGTTGCAGCCGTTGACTATCCCATAGTATACTGTAAGTGTAGAAATCTGTTGGTCTGATGTTTGTGCCAGATTCCCCTATTTCACGACTGGATATGTATTTTAAAGACTATTTAAAACTAGATGGTGATATAATAATAGAGATTGATCATATATTAGAGACCCCAGATTGTTTGTGACAGATAGAGGGTCTATATGTGTATTTATATAAGCTCTGTATGAATGTGTGTGAATGGGAAAGTGTTTTAAGTAGTCATACTAGACTAGAGTATCCTATGAATATCAGTCTGTGCAGTTAAATACAACAAACAGCAGAAATAAAATAGACAATGTAGATTCTCATTAGAGGAGTAGTAATAATTATTGAACTGAATACTTACAGTGATTAAGATTTGTGTTCATAAATTAACATTTGAATCCTGCACAGTTTCAGTATATTTTACGGGGGCATAATTAATATTTTTCTCTGCTGCATCATTAACTGTTTTGCATTGTGTTTTACATGATAGCGTCCAAACCTCTCCATGCGAGGAGAGTCAAAATGTAGGAGTGTTTTATAACTGTGTACACCGAGCAATGAGAGAGTGAGAGAAGGAAAATATGTGGTCAAGGTTTTTCACTGTAAGTCAAGCAATACAAAAGTGACAAACTTTAGCTCAAGAAGCTCTTGTAGCTCCTTCGTCTTTATCATTTATTAAAGAATTGACAGATTTATGATTCATGTGATCAGTCTTAATATTTTAGGGGAAGCAGCTGCCTAAGACAGTGTAGGTTTGGATACAATTTTAGGAAGCGTTATCATTTTCCTACCCAATTTTAAACCAGTCGGTGGACTTGATAAAACATTTTTCATGTGTACTTGTGTTGGAAGTCAAGGATGAACCTAGAACCTCTTGCACTTTAAAATGGAGCCTCAGTTCTTTCCTTTAAGTGATGTGAACCACAGCTGTCAAAATGTCAGAGCGATTGCCTTAAGGATACATTCTTCTTAGTTGTGAATTTTAAAAATTAAGGATTTTAAAGTTATTTTCAGGCATTTCTGCTATTTTTCTTTAACAGGGATGGAGGAAAAAAGGGCAAAAAATGAAAGAGTGGCAGCGGGGGAATGGCATTTAGCAAATGGTCTCCGGCTGGGATTGCACTGCTCAGGGCATATGTGGTGGGACTCCACTGCTCAGGGCATATGCGTCCATGTGGTATGCATCCTACCCACTGCACTTTCCGGTCTCCCTTGATGTTGTTGTTTTTCAGTTAGAAACAGAGTTGTTGACCATGAGTGGTGGCCACTCATCCATAAGTGGACCACCAATGGCCCACATCATCAAATGCTCTCATATCATGATCGTCTTGTGCAACCCAATCTGATATGAATGGTATTAACCTGCAATACTCATCATCTACACTTAGAATATGTAATGTCTAAGTAGAAAAAATGTTCACTACTACTCTAATTATTTTGATCTCTTAAAAAATAGAGATCCACTGTAATGTATTTAAAACAGGGAAAAAACTTTTCTCTTTTCCCTCTCTTTTCCAAAAATGTTGGAAGTCCAGAGTTAATAAATAATACTGAAAAAATTAAGAACAATTAATAAACCTGGACAGATTCATCAATCTTGCCGGCTGATCCATTTCATCTGTTTTGGTACACAAAAAAGTGACAACAGGTGCACTGGAGAAGCAACAAGACAGCCTTCCAAAAGAGAATGGTTTTGCTGGTGGTGGCCACAGACCATTTTGCAGTTCTAGTATGATGGACCAACATTACCAGCGCCCTACAAAGTGACCCCAAGTGGGCTAAACGTACTACTTATGTGCTTGTTTCCAATAAAACTGTGAGAATGTGGCATAAGAGCACTTCTTCCAATAGTGGGACCTGAACTCACCAGCACCAGCAGCTCAACTTGTATTTAACCAGTGAACACCAGAACTGGCAGCTCTGCAACTGGTGCCCTGTTCTCCTTACAGATGAAAGCAGGTTCACATTGAGTACATGTGACAAGTGTGAAATATGCTGGCGACACCATGCTGGATGTTATGCTGCTTGCAACATCATCCAGCATGACTGGTTTGGCAGTGGGTCAGCGGTGTCCTTGGGAGGCACATTCCTGCAGGGTGACAGAGATCCAGTGTGCTTGCCAACATTATCATCACTGCGGCTAGATACCAGGATGAAATCCTCAGACCCATTTTTTTAATCCTTATGCTGGTGAATTGGGCCTGGGTTCCTCCTGGTGCAGGACAATGACCGACCTCATGGAGCCAGAGTGTATAAACAGTTCCTAGGCAACAAAGGCATTGACACCACTGACAGTCCTTTATTGTCCTCAGACCTGAATCCAACTGAGAACATCTGAAATGTATTCCCAACTCGATGCTACTAAGTAGCTCCACAAACTGTGCAAAAGATCAGTGATCCTGTCCTGATCCTGGTCTAGGAGGAGATCCCCCAGGAGCCATCCACAGCCTCATTAGGAGCATGCCCAGTTCCTGGGAGTGCATACAGGCATGTGGGAGCGATACACACACAAATCAGATCAACCTGTGATTTCAACTTTCAACTTTGTTTTTTTTAGTGTGATTTTTAAATCCTGTGCTTGAAGGACTGATAATTTTGCTTTCCGCCGACCGTTGTTATGCCATTTTGAATTACACAATGTATCTATGTAAAGACTCTCTACTCGATTAGTTCATTCATCATCTACTGATGTGCGATTTAACGGCTCCATTCCTTTTTTTTGAGCAGCATATTGTCTATTATGTGCAATTATTTTCATTATGTCCATGCATGAAAAACTTGAACTATCCTTCATTCCTAGCATTTCTCTTTTATCGCGGTGCTGAATAATTTGTGGTATAGAAAGAAACAAAATATAATCCTCATGCGATACATCTTTAGGGTGGCAAACACTGAAGTATTCACAGTAAGAGGTCTTCTAGATATGCTGATTCAAAAAATGATCTCATGTTGAATATTTAATTCAAGGAATAATGCATAATGCACTAACACTAAATCGAGATTAAAGGATAATGATGCCTAATGTAACGTAACCCTTGTGTTAAGGGTAAAATAACAGAGAGGCAATTACCCTTAGTCTGTACATCAAGGGAAACAGAAACAGATAAAGGGGGTAAGAGGCAGGTGTTAAGTTTTCCCAAGAACAACAGAGGAGGCCCCTTTTTTATGTGCACATGATAATAGAAAAATGAAGAGACAGACTGCAGCTAAAATCAAATGGTAAATTGAAAGAGACAGAGGTCATTAATGAGAAACAAAGCAAAAACTTTTTTGTTAAACTGTCTGCAAAACTCCTTGTGGTCACTGCTTTGTTTCTGGTGGAAAGCTAGAGGTGTGTTTCAGCTGTTGTTGTGGACAAAACCGCGGTCACCTGTGTGCTTTTCAAAAACCATTTACAAATAAGTTGAGAGTCCTTCTAAATCACTGGCGTAAAACAGTGACGGATACACCGGAGATGGAAGCATTCACTTGTGAAATGTCATAGAAAATGGCCTGTTCTGCAAATAAATGAACACAGGCAGATTGAGAACAGAGCGTTGTTTTAGAAATGCAGTGACACAGAAACTTTCTGAGTAAGAAAGTTGCTTCTTCTTACTCTAATCTTCAATTTCAATGAGGACTTAGCCCCCCCCCACACACACACACACAGTAGTCGGATGTAAACTGTAAATCCTTATCGTTTCTGACAAGCTCAGACAGCAGTCGTTTTGTGTCGACACAGGTGTGTTTAAAAAGCTGATCAAAAAAGAAACAGCATTATATCAGAGCACATATTAGACATATAAGACTCTATTTCTTTTATTTATGTTTAGAAAATAAACTTAGTTGACAAATCCCATCTATAACCCATTTTATTACATGGAAACAGACTAGCAATCAATCCTTATTTATAGGTTTTCATTTCAAACAGTTCTTGTGCGTAGATTGAGCATAAATGCATTAGATTATTTAGCATGGGTTAAAAGTGTAAGTAGGTATAGTTTTTAGGAGAGCTAATCTAGCAGTTTCCCTCTGCTCCCATTCTTTAAGCCAAGCTAAGCTTCCTGCATAAAAAGAAGTGTGATTAGTACAGTTACATGTCAAATATGGTCCAGATTGTGATTTTGGTGCTGGGCTTTCTTTATTGCTCTGAGTGTATTCCTTTTTTATTCATTATTTGTATTCATTATTTTTTTATTGACATTTTGCTTCCTCTAACCCTCTGATTTAATGATCTGACTGCTGCGTCTGTCTCTCCGGGGTTTTCAACATGTTCATTGTTTGCTCTCTTTTGTTGTTCTAAAACCAGTGAAGTAGCAGGGCTGATGGCTGTCTTCACGCTTGGTTTATGGCAGGCGGTGGATACATACTGTGTGTTTTTACTAGTCCAAATGTCATCAGACAGAGACATGCTATAAATAAGTTCCAAACCATTAAACCAGCTCTCTGAGTTCTGACTCGGTATGCATTTGCCGTTGACTTGCATTGTGCATTTGAATGCTACCTTGAGAACTTTCCTTGCCTTTTAAGCTTGCAGTCTAATCCTCCACAGCCTGTGCGGTGGGCTCCTTATCTTCCTCTTATCTCTGTGTGGTGCACTTTATTTATTTTTCCTCGTCCTTTGCTGTATCACTTTTCCCTGCAAGGGCAACACTGGCTCCCCTAGACCTGCCCCAAAATGACCCGTCAGTAAAATCTGATCCTTTTAGACTGAGCAGGACCAGTCTTTTGCATGCCAAAGTCTTGATGATGGGGGCCAAATGTCCTCCCGCTGCCCTCCAACTCACCAACGGCAGCAAGAAAAGGTCTCCTAATCTCTCGACAGTAACTCTAGATTCTGTTGACACTGACAAAGAAGGTTGCAACAGCAGAGGGGTGCAGACACGTCTTTCTAACTAAATCAGCAGTCTTTCTGGGCAGTGAGAATAGAGCTGGAATATGGGCGAGTGACACTCACGAATCAATGCAAGGAAGAGCAAAATATATCAGATTTGAGACTTTATAGGAGAATGAAGATTGACAGAGGAGCCAGGCCTCAGCCATTTTTTGAAATGTATCCATCAGGCAAAAAAAAAAGAAAGTAATCGTGTTTTCTTGCATCACTTTTCGTAAGAGTTAGAAAAGCTCCCTTACAAAGCAAATAATCTCGCAATATTGCAGAAAAGCATTTTCCCATAGTTGCTCTCAATAGCTTGCAGAGTGTGTGATCTTAGAAAAGACTAACATATCATTAATGTTTTGTTTGTAAAGCTGGGAAAACATGTTGTTCCATCACTCATTAATCTAATTTAATGTTTTTTTCAGCCATTGTTACTGAAGCTTTTAGGCACTCAGAAGTATTTCTCAAAACTTGTTTTTCAACCATATCAGCTGTTTTTATAGTTGTTCTGTATGGCTGCACCGAAAGAAGAAGTGAACAGCTGGCTGTCATAGTCTGGGAGGGGGTTTCAAAGAATACCTGCCATCACAGACACCCCCGATCTTACACTGGAAGTGTGTAGGGGTAGTTTTTGTACAGGCCATCCTGTTTTACAGCCTGGATAATGTGCAGGATGTTGTCATCCAACAGTGTTACAAGCAATATTATTTTATACATGCAAGCGTTACTGTGTTTGTGGCATGCTCGTCTCCTAAATCCAATTCAGTAAGGAGAGATCACTTGGAAGAATTTAACATGATTTATTGAGACAGAGAAATTAAAGTCTTTGCAGATTATACTCCGATAACCCCTCGTGGCAGAAGGGAATCCCAGTGGTGAAAGGATTTAGGAGTCTAGATATTGGCAGTGGTGAAGATAAGGAATAGAGCTCAGGCTGTGATGTCTGAGGTGGAGATGGGGAGGAGGTCGATTGCAAAGACAGTCTAAATGGGAGAATGACAAGAGAGCGCAGATTTAAACTATGCAAAGTGGAGGCTGATTGGCTCAAAGAATGCAGGTGAGAAGATGATTGGACTGGAGTAATGATGTCAGCATTGAGATTGGCAGCGTGGGAAAGCAGTCAACATGTAAACAGAAAAGCAGCTGAACACCCAGGAAAGCAGGCGGATGGGTGATTACAGATCTTCCTTATTGAAATTACGCATCAGCTTCATTTGACAGATTTACTGATTCACGCCGGTTTTTATTTGATTACCCCACTGATGTGAGATGTTGGCAGCAGCACTGATGGTGAGGGAAGGTAAGAGTAAACAAACAAGGACACTCAGTGAAGCACCAAGGTCCTTGTGTCATATACATCCTTCAATGTGCCACTGGTTGCTGCTGAGCTCTTTAGAAAAACTGCCACCTCAGATACTCAATATTAATATGTGTTTGGAGCTAATGTTATTAAAGGTGCTGGAAGAGACCGCTGAACACTTTGAGATATACAGTTTGCACACGAGGACAGGACAGATGAGGGTTAATGGTATTGTAGAAAAACTCCAACATAAGCACAAAAAAAATGCAATGAGGTGCCATGCATGTTGCCGAGCCATTTATGATTTCAGTGTCACAGCACAAGGGGCACGTTTGTGACCCAGTAAAAGTGAAAATAATTAATATAGGATTTGTTTTGTTTATGCCCTGCAGTCCCCAGGCTTGCTTGTTTGTTTGGACAAAGTCTGCGGTGACGCACATATCGTGATGCTGTTGTAGATGAGTGTAACACAGAGAAGATAGATGGCGACACATCCAGGCCCGTTCTTCTACCCATGTGATGCGCTGTATAGTGGAGATAACATATAAGCCATTACATACAAATTGAAACATTAAACCACTACATAAAGATTCACGTTGACAGTAGACCACATAGGGAAGATTTATGTTCTTGTTGCTGTTCATTATCCTCTTGGCTGATTAAATAATGAAAATAAAATCCTGTCATAACTGCAAAAAACACCCATCCTGAATCAACTGAACAATAGAAAATAGTCAGAGACCATGGTTATTATAAAATGTCATGGTTATCCATTAAGTTGTTTAAAAGATTAATATCTACAAAGCCACAATGCTATCATGACTGCAGCAAGTGTCCTGCATTCAAATAAAGGAATAAATAAGGAATTCATAAAAGGATATTCACAGCAAAGGAGCACAATTATTGTTTACTGACAGTGAAGATGGGAATAGTGACGGATAGATGAAGCCCAGTGAGCTGAGAGGCAGCAGTATGAGGTACAAAAATGAGCATCTACAGACACATGACAGGGACGAGAGTGTTTGATGTGCGAGTCCAATTTCTAAACTAAAGAAACCTTTTCTTGATTAAAATTATGTTTAGACATTTCTCTTAATGCCCGATAGTTTTTTTTTCTGTTAATGTAACTAAACAGTGCAGTAAAAAGTAACACAGTAGGATCTCGTTGGCTTCCTGCATTTATGCTTGTATTTTGTGCTCATATATATAAACTTTACCCATCTTTACCCATGAGGTTTTCTATCTAACAACAGAAAGTGGATAATATGCGCACATACCTACTGCAATAGTTGTTTCTGCTTTGGGATGACACAGACTCACAATTTCAGGGTTTTTTTTCTTAATCTCTTTTGAGTCCTTTTAAAAACAAGGCCATAGGTCTCGAGAGTAAAACAGACCACAGTGGTTGTACAAAGATTATAAAACCAACATTATGTACTCCATGTGAACTTGTGCTGAGGGGCTGAGGGCGAAGTGATGACTTGTCGCTTCAGTCTCTGCTCTCGAAGTCGTTTGGAGCTAAATGGCTCTTTGTGTGGAGTGCTTAGTTAAGGCTAGAAAAGCATGAAGTATAGAGGAGTGTGTAATGTTAAAAAAGAAACAAGGCGGTGAAATATTCATAATGGAATTGTCCTGGCTCGGAAAAGCGTTATTTATTGATGCCGTACATGTGATGGAAATTGGGGAATAGTTCTGTGTGGATTTACATGCTTGCAAAACAGAAAACTGCTGCCCGGCTTTTGTGGTCTGTGTAGTTCTTGCAGCAGCTAGGCCAGGACTTCTGTTTTCTGAGAGAGCGCATGCTCAAGGTTTGCTATCAGTGAAGTCAGATTTGGTAAAATTTGGGGAGATGTGACGATTGCAATCCATAACTGAATGGCTTACCCATACGTGGAGACTCCATGAGCAAGCAGACACAGACAATGAGGATGTGTTTTGGTGAAGTGTTACATTTTCATGCGTGCGTTTCTGTAAAAGGAGTACAGGAGAAATTCTGACAAGTCAAACCAGTTAAGGTTCATGTGACAATGAAGCAATGGTGGTGCAGTCCCAGAGGTTAAGGAAACAACAACTCAGACCCAGAAGGACTTTAGAGGGGGTCTGAGTTGCTCAAAGAATGCTGCCAGTTTGCTCTAAATTCATTTTGTACAATATAGGTTAAAAAAACCCTCCATGACAGGTCATTTTTCACTCCACCTGTGTATTCCTACTATGAACACCTGCGGTCACCTGGGATTTGTCTCAACCCCTGATGTTTGTTAGTCCAGCCTCGACCGAGGCCAAATTATTCACACACGTGCATATGTCAATACATACACACACACAAACTCAATGTGTTGCTTCTCACTTCTAATTAGAGAACCATCGTTTCCCACCAGGAGTCAAGTCTAGACTTGTTTGTACGTGGGGATTTATAATAGAAGGTGTAATTTATCCTCTGAGTCAGTAATCGCGTGTGCGCAACGTGCGTGATTCTATCTTGGTATTATTCACAGTGGAAATGGACATTTATTATTGTAGTTCTGTGTGCGTATTTCTTGCCCTTTCTTCCCACATCTATTGCCTTTAAGTGTTAATGGAGCTATGTGTTGCTGCCTGATGCCTCTCTCTTGACTGCTATTCCATATGGAGCCACAATCCAAAGCATGCTCTTAAAAACAATCTGCACAAAGGGGTAAAAAAATCCATGTGTGTGCATTCAAGTGTTTGTGTGTGTGTGTGTGTGTGTGCTAGCTGTGCAGGGGTACAGAATACAGTAGAGCAGCTGGTACTGGACTCTGTCCTGTTCAATTCATAATGTTTTAATCCCCCTCCAGCTTTGGTCCACGGAGCAGGAAGCACGTTTGCTGCCTGTTGTATGAACGATAGAGCTGGCTCTTAAGTAACCGTAATGGGCGTCCTCTAAACTGCATCCCATGTACATAATTGTGTTCCAGTCAGACAGTTATTAAATATGATGACCAAGCTGTAAAGTGGCTAGCAGATCAGGAGTCATTCATCCAGTTAGTAAAATTTTTTTTAAAAATGTTCAATCACAGTTTGTTAGATTTAGCAAACAAAACTACTTGGTTAGTTTATGCAGTGATTTTGTTTTTGGTTAATATAATAGACCCTTTCACAACATTAACTTTGTGTTTTGATGCCCTGAAGGCGAGGCCTTGACATGGCAACGGTGTCATTATTATGTCATCATTAACGTGACAGTCGTGTTGATGGGGTTGCATGGAGGAACATTAATTATGGTGTTGCAGCAACAACACAGTGATATCAGATTATTCTACGCTTCCCAGTCAACAAGCAAACAAGTGTTAGCACGCATCGTTCGTCAAACTCACTGTGCATACAAATTGAATTACTATTTATAATAAATCATGGTTGGATATCTTGTTTATCACCGCTGTTTGCAGTTACAGAAATATTACAATGATGTTTCACATTCAAAAGTCAAAGGTCAACCTCACTGTAACGTTATAATATTTTTTTTAAATTTCTTTTCTGTGCATTACTCAACAGAGTAAGTCACGAAAAAGAGATTCCAAAAAAATATATATATTTTTGGCCAGAGTGCAGCAACATCCATATCTTATGGCTGCCATGGCTATGTTTAATCAGAATCAGCTTTGTTGGCCACATATAGTTTGTTTTAACAAAGTGGCCACACAATATATTGTTTTATTGCACATTTTAAGTTGCATCCATGCAATGAAATCCTCTGTACCCATTTCTGGGTAGCTGAATTTAGATGTGAGAAGCTTAGTACGCTACAATGACTTGATAGCACAATTTTCCAGGGGGCACTTGAGGTACAGCAAGTGCAAGCAAAGGTGGAGCACTCTCACAGCAGGGTGGGATGTTCCTTTGCGCTCCTGTGTGCATGTCTCAGAGACCAAGAGCGAGCAGACAAGTAAAAGGGAAAGTGGTTTTTTTTTAATAATGTTTCTGTGTCCATATCTTGTACATGTGCTGTTTGCGCATGCACCTGTTCATACCTAATGTAACTTGAGTAAGTGCTTGTTTGCTAGTGTTCTACATCAAATGTAGTGGCCATGCAGTTTGTCAGAAAGACTATGTTTCATTTCAGTATTGATGTGTGTGCGCTCTGTGAATTATAGCGGCGGGGAGGTTCTGCCTGAAACAGATTCATCAGACCACTGTAGCACTGATGAATCTGTTTCAGTGCAGGTTCCCTCAACAGCAAAGCCACCACACTAACACCGTCTATTGAAGCATGACGCATAAGTCTCCCTTCTCTTTCTCGCTCTCTCAGTGAAAACACATTTCTTTTAGTATGCATGTTCTTGGATGTTTACAGCAACATGCAAATGATGCTTCCATCATTTGATAAGGCATGTGTGAATTCCCATGCCGGTCTACGCAAATACACATCCAGGGTGATAAAGTACCAACTCTGACAAGACGAAGACCTGCTAAACTGGAGAATCTAGAGAAATCTCTGTGTGCAAGGAACAAGGCTATCAATCAGTACTGTCTGTGCCTATTCCTGTGACCTTTGACCCCTCAGATGATACTTCATTAAAATAGTCATGATTTTGTTTAAATGGAAATCACTGCATTTGAAGTCATTATCATAAAATTCACTGTACTAACAAGAAATCAAGGCTAAAACTCTATCATGCAAGAAAGTCATGAGAGAACATGATCCAGACACCTCCTCTTTGTTTGGTTGACAGGACTTGAGGAGAGCTTCGTTTGCTTTTGGGTGAACTATTCACACAGCAAATGCTCACACATCTGAAGACCTGTCGTGGGTGTACCCCACCTGTCAGCTGTTTGCATTTGTGCTGTTTTTTTTTTTCATTTTTCATTGTTGCTTGACCAAACTTGTTTGCTAAAAAACAAAAATGAAAAAACAACAACTTTATCATGAAATGTTTTGCCAGATGCTAACCCTAATATAGATCTATTTTTTGTCTTTCTACTAGCTATAACATTCTAAGTTTAGTTTTATTAGGTGAATGATGCAGTTGTACTAATAGACTTTCAAGATTTCAAAACCTTCCCTTTAATCCAGCAGTTAAACTATCCAGTCCATTTCAGCCATCTCTCTCACTCACACACACACACACACACACACACACACACACAC
>NW_005187456.1:759289-766378 GCF_000239375.1 Pundamilia nyererei
CACACACACACACACACACACACACACACACACACACACAGAAATACACAAAACGCTCTTACCCCAGTTCTGTTTTACCTCTGCTGCTCTATGTCCCCCCCGCCTTAGTGCATATGGAAAGTCTAAGAATATGCATGTCACCTGATGGGCCTGATAACAGTGTATTGATGCCAGTCCTTAGTAAGTGAGGGACTGCTCAAGTGCCTGCACATCTGTGTGTGTGTGTTTTTCCCACCAGAAGGCAAAGGATCAGTGGGTTGTTGACATCCACAGTGTTTCTCTACCAAAGCTTAAGTGCCCCAAAGGGACACGGTGTTGCTGATTAGTGCAGCTAGATGCAAGAGGGACAGGGAACACATGTCCATACGTCTCTCTCCCTCTCTCTCTCTCTCTCTCTCTCTCTCTCTCTCTCTCTCTCTCTCTCGCTCTCTCACTAACTCTTACTTTAAAGCTTTTCACCCCAGTCTCTACCCCACTCCCACTACCTTCCTTTCTTCTTGTTTCTGTATTTCCTGACTCTCTCTGTTCAGCTGCGCCTCACCATCCAACAGCTTTCCACACCGCTTTCTTCTCTCTGAGTCACTTGTCAATATCTTTGTGTACACTTAACCTTTCCACGTTTTTCCTGTGCCTCCCGCCTCCCTCCGCTGATCGCACACTGGATCTTCTGTGATGACACATGTAGATTATTCAGTGGAAAACACAGAATAGTCTGCCTGCACGCTGTTTTATGATAGATAGAAATGAAGGTTGGGGTAGCGGAAAGAGACAGTTTGCATTCTTTGTGCTGATAATCTAGCCCAAAATGTTCAAAGACGGTATTTGAGTCATAGTTAATCTTAAGCTTTCCTGGAAGGCAGTGACTCAGACCTGGGCTAATATAATAATTCCTGTGCCTGCTTTTTCACACAGAAAAAATAAAAAACAAAAAAACATGATCTTATTGTACCGTGCCATTCACAGTATAAATGTAAAACAACTGTTCAAGCTGTTGTTATAACCTTTTTTAAAACAAAATGTTAAAATGTTAAGTGACCATTAGCAGCTGTGTGAATAACTACATGGATAATTTTCACTACAGTAGCATTGAATAAGTTTGTATTTGAACCAATAAATGGGATTTTTCTTTCCTAACCATAACACCATAAAATCGCTACACCTGAGCAGCTATTTATGGTGCCTCAGGCTTACCAAAGAGTGGGTGAAAACAATCCCACTGTAAACAACAGTGACTCTTAAGATTAGTCCCACACAAGACATAACTCCAAGTGCTGGACCAAAAATTCCCTCTTTAGGAGACAAAAAAGTGAAATCAGTACAGTTTTAGCAAATAGAGTTCAAACCTTTTGTCTCAGGAAAGATACAAGGGAGAGTTTTCATTTTAAAAAGAAATCCACGGGGAAACACCTGTGGAGTTGCAACGATTCAGTATGTGGTTGTGCAGCAATTTGTTTGTTTTACTGATGAGATGTACACTTACAGGCCACTTTATTAAGGCCACTTTACAAGTGCCTGGTTTGTATGCCTTTATGCCTTTATCCTATATAGCAGGGGTCCCCAATCCCAGTCCACGAGGGCCGGTGTCCCTGCAGGTTTTAGATCTCACCCTGGGTCAACACACCTGAATCACATGATTAGCTCATTACCAAGCCTCTGGAGAACTTCAAGACATGTTGAGAAGGTAAGGTAAGGATTTATCCATTTAAATCAGCTGTGTTGGATCAAGGACGCATCTAAAACCTGCAGGGACACCGGCCCTCATGGACTGGGATTGGGGACCCCTGCTATATAGCATGGAATAATTGCTGGAAAAATGAGGCACAAATCTGTCAGCTGCACATCCAAGTCTCCCATTTCATCACACCCTAAAAGTGATGTACTGGATTGAAATCTGGTGATTATGGAGGCCATTTGATTACAGCAAACTCACTGTCACATTCAAGAAAATAGTTTGAGATAAACTGAGGTTTGTGACATGGAGCGTTATCATGCCAGTCTGTACCCTGTCATAAAGGGATGGACATGGTCAGCAAAATACTCAGCAAGATAGGATGTGGTGTTTAAATGATGCTCAATTGATACTAAGTGTACTAAGAGGGTTAGCGAGTTATGTAGGCAACTGGAATCTCAAACATCTGCAACTGAAAAGCCATCTGCTTCAAAATGATACGTATCGTTTGTACACAACTGAAAGTAGATGATTCACAGAATTCAGAGTATCTAGCTTTTAAATATATAAATACTAGTTTATAACCAGATGTAGGAACAGGACGGTCAGATTAGAACTTGACAAAAAAATGTCGGGTTGGTTCAAAACTGACGATGAGATCCACAAGTAACTGCAGCTGAAGGTGGCTCCAGGAAAGCCCTGGCAGAACATCTCAAGGGAGGAAGCATTTACTGATGTCCTGTTCTGTTCTAGATTTCAGGTGCTATAGTTCTATACTTCAAGATTTTCATCTAAGTATTTAAAAAAAAATCGGACTTTAGTTCAGTTTTTCCAATTATCTTTGAGCCTCTAAAACTACTGTACTGTTTATAAAATACAATGCTTGAGTGAAACCCTTTGAATTCAACCTGAAAAGATGCAGTCGCATCTTCCTTGTGGTGTGCAAAAGGCAAAACTACAAAAATTACATAACTGTTCAAAAACCTATGAACTCATTCTGAAAGTCCTTTACCCTTGCAGTGGCAGAGAGCAGTTCAGTGGCCATCTCTTGCGCTTTAGCCTGCAGTACAAAGTTGTCATGTGTGTTATTCCTCCAGATTACAAGTGAAAGGAGTGCTGTCTAATTATGACATAGTGCAGTTAGTGTGTGTCAGTCTCCCTAATGATAAGTGACTAGAGACAGAGGATAGGCCTTGTCATACACCCCACATGTTTTATTCATATCAACTGTACAAGGAAACTGCATTGTGCCAGACAAGCCTGATTCTGGCTCGATCTGAGGACAGAAGTTTCATTTTGGGGAATAGTGGAGTGGAATCCAGTCTATTTTCTTCACCCTTTAATAATGTAGTATATGTTGTCTTTTAAACATTTAAATAGATAAAATTATATATTCCTGTGTTGTTTGGCTTACATAAGCTAGCCAACTTTGGCAGATACACGTGTTTGCTGACCTTCATTTTAAAATATGTATCGCTTTACTTTACAATCCATATGAAATAGAAAAGTGGCTTCAATAGTTCATTTATCATGCACCATTGAGCACATGCGTATGTTTGGGCAGTACAGTATTTGGACATATCAAAATTCTGATATTCGGAGAATATCACTTCAAAGTCCACATAAAGTCCATTCACAGAGTTGTTTTCTAGTTAAAAGGGTCTCCTGTTTGCAATACAGCTTTTTACTTTGTGTACCTAAAAGTGTCACCTAATTTGTTCAGTAGCTCTGTTTGCGTGGTGTTAAGCAGTAAACTCAGTCTCATTCACGTGGCAGACGTATGTGCTGAGAAATAGCCTCCCGGGTTCACCCGCTCACTAACCACATTCGGCATTGATAGTTTGGACATGTCTCTTTAAAGTCTCATTCTTTGTTTGATGCCATATGTGTTCAGTCCAACTTAGTTTCCTATGAATTGTGTTTACAACATGTCCTTACTAATCTCACTAAATCCCATTGGCCACAGTCAACAAGAAAGCATCTTTTAGGTCTCATGTTTGAAGAGACAATAGAAGAACCATCGGTACTAATCTCTCCACGGAGGTGAATGAAAGTTCTTGCAAGGATTTGCTGTTCATGTTTTTGTTCTCAGAGCTGGATCTTCTCATTCACCGGTTAGGATGGGATTTACAATCCACTTGTTATTCTTGTTGGTGTATAGAGTCCCTAGCTGAATCACAAAATCCATCGGTCAAGCTCCTCACCTTGAGCAATATCTCAGTGTTTTAGTGTATCCGGTATAATCAGAATAGCAGACATCCTGTTCAATTTTTGGATATTTTTTTCACGACTAACAATAGCTAATTAGCTCTTAAAAAGTTATATTCTTGTTAACCTACAGTTTTGAGATTGCATTTTGGCGAAATGAGCCCTCTTTAGCTCTCCGCACAGAGTGTCTAACTGAATACAACCAAAACAAAAGTGGCCAATCAGTGCTAAGACTACAAGCAAACTTCCAGGACCAAACATGTTGTTCCCTGTCCAAAGAGTCTTTATTCGTTTTGAAGTTTGTGTTTATGTGGATGTTCTTTCACTGTGTGTCTTTGTCCTGCCTTGCTCCCCTCACCCGCAGTCGGTTCTGCCAGATGGCCACGCCTTCCTTTGCCTGGTTCTGCTGGAGGTCTCTTCCTGTTAAAAAAGATATTTTCTTCCCCACTGTTGCCAATCTGCTTGCTCATAGGGGGTCACCTGATTATTGCTGTTGTTTTTTCCCCCTCCTCTGTATTATTGTAGGATATGAAGTGCCTTGAGGCAACTGTTGTTTTGATTTGGTTCCATATAAATAAAACTGAATTAGCAATCATGGTCTTAACCAAAAAGAACCAGACGTAACAATGGGCATGTTGGTAAGAAAAAAAATATGACTCATGTGTTTATAATTTATTCACTAGTTTTAGCAGTGTAGTTAAATTAAATTCTATAATAATCTAATAATGTACAAAAAACCCAATATCTGTGGCTAAAATAGCTATTTCACTGTGAAGTGCTCTAAATAGAGTGCATCTCAAATTAAACCCACTGTCTGACTAAAAGTGGGGTTGCCACTTGTTAAGTATTTAATCAGGTTTTCCTTTTATTGTTTTAAACATCAGGTTTGATTTTGAGTCACCTTTTCACACCCCGGGAGCGTGCTTAACTTACCATATTTTCTGTGATTGTCTGTTAAGCCTGACTTATTTTTGTTTCCTCGTATTTTTACTTTTCTTTACAATTTGAAATATTTGCAGGTTTGTTTTTCCAATTTCCCAGAAACCAATTCAAGTGCTAAACCTCGACAGAACATCTTTACAAGACAAGTAATGGTAGCAACATGGCGCAGTGCTGTTTTCTCTGTCAGAATCCAACCACCCCACAGACAGTTGTCTCTTTTATGAATCGTGTTTGTTTAGTGTTTACTTTATCACATCTCTCCTTCTCTTTACCTCAGTGGCAGAATCATTTCCACATGTACTCCTGCATTATTCAGCTGCCCACTGCTCCTTTTTAGCCTTTTTAAAAAACAGATATTCTTTTTCTTTCTCTCTTTTACTCTCTTTACCTCATCACCTCATTTGGGCATCAGATTGGCTTTTGTTACTTCAGCTGTGAATTGGTAAATGTCAGGTATACAGATTGCTGCCATCTTTGCAATGCAAACATATTGTCCTTCAGTCCTGTATAATCTCCCCTGCTGTGGGTCTTTATCTTTGGTGTAAACCGATGGAAATCTCATCCATTTGATTGGAGAAGTGTACTCCCCGCATTAAAATGCAACACTGCATGCATGCATTGAAATTGCTGCACAAACCTGGCCTCTCTGCCAAGGTATACTGAAGTGTTAAGCTGTGGCCAGGAAAAGAAATATCACTGAGTGTGCCTCAGTAGAGCGCGTGTCCAATAGAAAGGCTCTTTTTTTTTTTAAGTTATACAACTTAACATCCCATATTGCCATGTTTGTACTGTAAGTGATAAATTCACAGATGACTATCAGGTGCCATTTTCCCACCCCGTGAGTCAGCTTTCATCATGTTCCAGGAGGTGAGAAGCCTTCCCAGCATTACAGACACAACAGTTGCAATCACCTCCCCTAAATACCTCATTCACTGACATAAAGTGGCGTCCCTGGATGTCTCTGACAGACTGTGACTCCACAGCAGATGATTCACTGGTGCTGTAGCACCACTGGCTGGGTTCACAGTGTGTTCAGGAAGGGTCTGTCGATCATGCAAAAGTGGTAAATTAACCATTAACCCACTTTATCGTCATCCCGGCCAACAGAGAACAGATGGTGTTGTCAGAAGATCTTGTACTGTTGCAGTCATATATTTTTTAATATGATTTAAGTGCTGGAGCTGCGGAGAGGTAAAGAAATACTGGAGCTGTCTCTTGTTAGCCAGGTAGGCTTTTGATCCTCGTACTTAACCCAGTGGAGGTAGTGGCAATGTCAATTCTTCAAACAGGAATTAGAAACAAGCTTTTATTTTTGCAAAACAATCCGTAAACAGATGACATTAACTAATAACAATAACTGCATTAATAACTATTACTGTATTTGATGTTATTGTTGCTTGGGTTTGATACGCTGCATAAGGACATCGGTCAGTCAAACATTTAACATATAATTCTAGGGTCCAATGGCAGAAGAATAGAAATTACACAAAAATCCCAGATTTAGCAAATGTGATACAAATTAAAACACACACACACACACACACACACACACACACACACACACACACACACACACACACACACACACACACATTTTCCTCTTTACAGTATAATGCTTCATACCTGATTGCATCTGGAGTGAAGGGTTTGTGTTTGGTGGTCAAATTGCTTTTAACCAGTGTTGGGAAGGTAACTTTTAAAATGTATTCCACTACAGATTACAGAATAAATGCCCCAGAATGTAGTTTGTAATGTATTTCGTTACGTTGCTTAATGCGAGTAACGTATTCTGAATACTTTGGATTACTTAATATATTGTAATGCTTTTTACAACTACATGAATGTACTATTGCTGTGGGATTTATTACTATTACTGAAGGCTATTCGCCACCGAGCTAACATTGGTAGCTGGCTTTAGCTGAGGTTAGTTCATGGACTGCTTTCAGAACTGCACATGATTATTTGCAGCTATCAGGTTGTAATGCAGTCCATCAAAGATACTGAAGTGGCACATAACCCAGGTAGCTACCACAACTAAAACAAAGCAGTTGCAGTGGGCTAACGTTAGTTTTTAAAAAAGAACTTACTTCCAGATGTTTCTTTAGGTTGGAGGTGGAGTCTTTTAATAATAATAATGGATTGCATTTATATAGCGCTTTTCGGGGCCCTCAAAGCACTTTACAATTCCACTATTCATTCACTCTCACATTCACACACTGGTGGAGGCAGCTACAGCCACAGCTGCCCTGGGGCAGACTGACAGAGGCGAG
>NW_005187456.1:766398-791467 GCF_000239375.1 Pundamilia nyererei
GCGCCATCGGCCCCTCTGGCCATCACCAGTAGGCGGCAGGTGAAGTGTCTTGCCCAAGGACACAACAGCCGAGACTGTCCGAGCCGGGGCTCGAACCAGCAACCTTCCGGTTAAAAGACGAACTGCCAACTCTTTGAGCCACGATCGCTCTTTTGACACGGACAGCAGCTTGGTTGCTGGCAAACAGGGTTTGCATTGCCCGGTCAGATTTTGCCCATCCCTTTCTTTAAATGTGAAGTGGTGTCCGAATTTCCAAGTAAGAAATGCATTCCTGCCCATGTTCTGCTGGCTCTGTTGTGCTGGCTGCAGGTCTATTGTGTAACTGACGCCACCAATGTTAACCGGATGCTTACATTATAGCCTCTTATTGGTATCTTATTGTTTTGTTTTTATTTCCGGTAATGCATGGAATTACCACAATTAGAGAGGAGATAGAGAAGAGATAGCCTAACATAAACGGGAAAAGACCGCCGTGTAATCCATTTATTTCAACAAAGTAACTGTATTCTAATTATGACTTTTTTAAACGGTAACTGTAACGCATGCTGGTACATGTATTCTGTTACTCCCCAACACTGCGTTTAACTCCTACTTTTCAAATGTTACATTAAGAGAGTGAAAACTAACTGTTTTTTTCCACGACATTGCTTAAAAACAGAATGCGTGTGTTCTTTATCATTTCTGTGCTAACATTTTCATTTTCTATATTTCTATTATTTCTATGTTTTTCTGTATCCATGATCCGGCAGTTTGGTGTGATCAGAGTGACACAAAGCAGTTAAAGTTTTTATTCAACTGTAACCAGTGTCACTTCAAGTGGTCTTTGCATGTACAGACTAATGGAAATGTCGTGTATAAGTGGATTGCCTCCATATGTTTTTTTGGATTGAATAAAGTAACTTGAGGTGGTTGACCTGCAGTGTGTTGATCGCTGTGTGTGTGCATTTATCTCAGAACTTGCATACACTAACAAATGCGGACCTACAGTAACACATCGTTGGGCATTTAGGAACCACTTGACATATTCATGCCCATCTGTTGTTTAGAGTCAACACAAGGCGGTGCTCCAGAGAGACAGGAGGAGGTGTCAGACCACATCGTGTTTGTAATACACTGAAGGTCCAGACAAAGTCATTTCTATTTACTGGGGTTTTAATCTTGTCAAACTATGTCTTATTTGCATTTTGATGTCAGCGAGCAGATTGAATCCAATCCAAACTGTCTCTAGTTACTGGAGATGATTTACTCTTCTGGATTTACTCTTACTCCTTTAACAACCCTCAAATAATCTTGATAAACTGTTAGTGTTTCAAGATGCAAACGTAAGATTAAAACCTTCAGATCATAGAACCACCATCAAACTTGTCCTTGGTGTGCTGCAGACAGCACACTCGGGCTTTGTGGTCAGCATCTTTGGTTTCCATATCAGGGACTTTATTTTGTGGTCAATTCTTTATTATATGACTTCCTGAATAATTTAATTGTACTACTAATTCCAACTACAGGGCCTCAAAAGAGTCATGTACTGTTATTTTTCATCACTACCTCTTCAGGTTGGGAATGGGTAATTTGCTTCCCTGCTGCCATCCTTGGATATGGTAGCCACTGGATGTTTTGATGGCTGGATGGAATTTTACATGATAAGATGTTCAGGGCAGTACAGATAAACGGCCAGCTGAAAAAACACAACCCAATAGCTCGTACACTTGTTGTCTGTTTCAATGTTATTCTCCCTCAAGTCCCTCTGAATTTGACTCTAAATTGAACCCTAAGCTCTATTAAGTTCGAGAGGAGATCAGTCTCACATTAGTTGCAAAAACTTTGTGTTCTTTTATTTAAAAGAACAAAACAAACAAAAACAAAGTATGCAGAAAGCTCACACAAGGGCACAACAAAAACACCAAACAGCAATTAAAACTCAAATATGACAAGAACTTCAGCTCAACCTACAGGACTGTAATTGAAACATGAGTCAGCATTTCGGTCTAAAACTGGAAAAACAATTTCAACCAACAACATTAAAGCTTCTGGTTATTTATCACAGATAAATTTGAGATTGACTTTTTTTTTTTTTTTTTTTTGCTTTTTAGTTAAATTAATTGTTATATGGATGCCATTTGTGGCAAATAAAATCAGCTACATCCATGTACTTTTTGTGGAGTTGACATTGAGCTGGCCCTTTAAATCATTTCTTTCATGATCAACTTCAGCCTAACCTGAACATGACTGGGATTCAAGTTCATTTAATTCTGCATTTAGATTTTGTCTCTCTCTCTCTCTCTCTCTCTCTCTCTCTCTCTCTTTCTCTCTCTCTCTCTGTGTGTGTGTGTGTGTGTGTGTGTGTGTGTGTGTGTGTGTGTTTGTTATTGTTTCATCTTGATTGCCTGGTATGACCCAGGAATTAGGAACCGGCTTGCTATTTCTGAATATAATTAAAATGTATTCATTATTTAGCTCTACACTAAGAGACATTTCAATTTCAGTGAAATAAAACACTTTACAATTACCAATTCACAAACCTTTGATAGTAAAATTACATTTTTTTTAAGTACAGTAATCAAATTCCCCATTTTAACAAAAATAATGATAATTTGTTACTTCCCTCCCTAAAAATCACTTTACCAGCTGATTATCCTGACAAACCAATTATCTTTACAGTATTTATGTTTGCAAACATGCCTCAGTGATTATTTTCTTTTGTTTTCGTTCTTCAACTCTGAAAAAATCCTTAGGGCATGAAAGCATTTCCTTTACTTTCCCTTTACCCGTGCTTTTTCCTCACACACGTTTTACACGTTTAATGTGAAGCTGAGTGTGTATGAATGATGGCTGTGTCAATTTGGAGTGTTTGAATGAGAGAAGAGGTGTGTGCATGTTAGTGTAAAGTGTCTGCGGCTGTTAAGAAGCAGCTGAGTGGCATTTGTGTGTGCAATGACAAGACCCACTTAGAACCGTTGGATGAAGCCACACAGCTTGTCCTGGATAGTTTGGTCAAAATATGGGTCAAAACCAGATGCTTTACTGCTCTCTGCTTCTGGCTATTGTAAATTGCCTCTGATTTAGTGCATGCGGCCTGCTTGCAGGTGTGCGAACTGGAGCTTTACTTGGTGTACTACAGGTGCCTGCGCGTAGAACAGTGTGTGCTCTGTGCATAAGCTTCCCCAAGATTTTTGTTTTTACAGCTTAAGTTGTCCTCTTAAAATGGAAAAGTCAAGGCAAGGCCGCTAAGTCTTTGTTTCATGCCTCATATTTTCTGAATCTTGTGTGGTTCAAAGAAGGAGAACCACAGCTGAAGCAATCATATACTTTCAAGTATTCTCATGGTTTGCATTTTTTCCGTATTTAAGGTCAGAGCTATATTTCTCCCTCGCTGCCGCCACCCGTGGTGAATTCTGAGTCAGATGGGAGTTACGGCTTGAACGCTCCCCGTGGTCATTTAGAGTGGCTGATGAAGGGCACTGCTGCCATGGCTGACCACCAAATTTGCACTGCCCATTCAGATAGCTGGATGCAAGTGATCTAAATGTATTTTCAGCATTGTGTGTGAGATTTATGCTGAAAGTAGGCCTATAAAGAGGATCTTTCTGCTGCTGTTTTCCCCACATGTTAGTAGCTAAAAAGCTCTGTGACCGATTTATATTACACAATTTAAAAAAACATCAGTAATATTTTAGCCCTTCTGTAACACAAAAGTGTTTTCACACATGTTCTTGTCCACACATTTAATGAGAATTTTATTATGTACAGTGATGACTCGTTTACTAGCTCAACTGTTTTCGAGATCTGTTTATTTAGTGGTTTGAACCAGCCTCACTGTTATGGTGACTTTTTGTCTGACGGTGTATAAACTGCCTTTTTGTTAAACTGGAAGTTTTAAACTCCATGTAGCATACAGTGAGGTAAAAATAAAGGCACTGAACTTAATACCTGCTTTAATATTCACGTTTTTAGTTCACTTAGTTAACTACTGTGTTTCTTTCTCCGACTGCAGAGCTTGTCTTTGCTATTCATACCATGTGTGAAGAATATCAAGACTGGCTTAAAATATTTCCTCCCTGAATTATTTATACATTTTTAGTTTGAAAGTTTGGGTCTGTGGCTTTGTCATGTTATATTTCCATCAAAGGCTTTCAGGGCTGATTCGTTTTGCAGATACATTTTTTTCTTTTTTCTGAATGCTAATAACTGACAGTCTCAGAGAGAGCGAGCAACTCCAACACAGTTTAAATATACTTCCGTTCAATTTAGTTAATTTAGCTTTATTTGCATGGTTCCAAATAAGAACAACGGTTGCCTCAAGTTGCTTTAAACTGCAAGATGAAGGGCCTACGCTATTCTGTGGAAAACTCCAACAATGAAGTGATCCCCTGAGCAAGCACCAGGTGTTGGCAGGAAGGAAAAACTCCCTCTTAACAGGAAGAAATGTCCGGCAGAACCAGGCTCAGGAAGGGGCAGCGATCTACTGTGACCAGCTGGGGTGGTGAGGGGAAAGAAATTGGAAAAGGAAGAGCATAAATAGACAGGACACACACTACCGAAGACACAAGACAAAATTTAATGACACGCTGCACATCATTAAATTTTGTCTTCTCCCCACTGAATGTGATTATCACACCCTACCCTGACAATAAAAAAAAGACTAAAACATTAATGAAACAATGGAGAGAAAGGATTTGGTTGTCAGGAAAATAAATAACACTTTACATTTAGAACTGAATAAATTCAATAAAAAAGTCAATGAACCAAAGAAAAAGGCAAACAGGGCATTTTATGAAATCAAATTAGACTGAATCAACTTACTTCTATGTTCCAAAAAATAGATTTTGGGAGCATTTTCTTCTCTGTTTAAGTCAACTTTGGGGCTCAATAGCAAGCCTAACATTGATAAATGATAAAAGCATCTAAATCATTACATATACATTTCTGACAGACTACCAATTTGTTATATCCAAAAGAGAAAAAAGAAAGAAATCTGTCTGAAAACACAAAGGTAAAAAGCTAAATTGAGATCACAACACAGGAAACACGACTCTTCATGTATATCTGTGTGGAAAATTGCAGTGCAGCCTTTATTGTTATTCTTGTGTGTCTTCCCCAAATTATTATAAATCATTCACATCCTATTGCAGTGCAGTGGGGAAAGTATTGGAATTTCTCTGCTGGGATATATGTTTTTCTGCTATGCAGTACTCCAATAAGGTCTTTCTGTACCACACTTACATTTTCTGTCAACAAATGACAATCAGTAGCATCCATCAGACAGCATTCACATGCTTATATTGACACATATAACTAAACATTGTGAAAATTGTTGCAGGAAATCCGTTATGTGATGTTTTGTTTTTTATTTCAAGAAGAATATAAAACAAAATCAAAGACCGAAGCTGCTGAGGACAATTTTTTGCTTCCCATGCTTCACTGCACTACTCTGTGCTCATCTGAGGAAGTGGTTTGATGGCCAGCTGTTGTAACAACTGGCCATCAAACCACAACTGTCATTCTCTTCATGTAAGTAGGTGAAAAAAAACATTTAAAAAAATCCTTTATAATATAGATAGATAGATAGATAGATAGATAGATAGATGTGCAGTAAGGTGATGCATACTGTTTAAGAAAGATATTAGTAATGACACAGAAACAGCGAGGAGAAGATCGTGCGTAGGAGGTATGCAGGCCTCTTGGGAGCTTGCTTGTAGGTTAAGTGAAGCTGTTGGAGGAGCTGGAGAGCTTCTTTATTCATTTAATTACAGGTTGGCACAAAGTTTGATTGACTTTCTTATTGAATTCAATGTTGCTTTAACAAGTCTTCTATATCTGCAACTACATTTTAGTGTATTACATGCTAAAGTAACATAAAGACCTTACACCACATGTGAATTGCTGCAGCTATGCAAAAATGTGTTTTCGGTTGAGTTTCTCTTCAGTTGATTTCTGTTATATTTTGTAATTGTTGGTCTAAAATTGAAAGCTGTTGGTTTTACTTCCTGTCCTTGTCAGTCTTCCTCTGTTGTGACTGTTTACCTTGTGCTCATGAAGACAGGTTTGCATCACCTATCTACAATCAGTGATCAGGCTCCTGCGTGTATATATACCTCCAGTTGTTCTTTTACCGCTTCTTTGATCGTCTTGTTCTTCTCATAGTCAAGTGATCCAGCCATTTTAGGATTCATTTTGTTCCCCTTGTATTTATTTATTTATTCCTCATGTTTGAAGATCCAGATTGCTTTACCTGTTCCTCAATTAAATTTGTTTGCTCCTTTGCCTGTCTTCCTGCGCATGACCCCACTTCCTATTTCTGGATTAAAGATTTGGACTTTTGGACTTTCATTCAGCATTTGGGTCCTCCTCCACTGTTATTGTTACTACCTGCATTTTAAGCTGCCCTGATGTGTTTTCTCCAAAAGCTCTGGTGGAAAATTCTGATCTACGACTCTGCGTGTGTTAATGGCGTATTTGTCAGTAACCCTGTTCTCACGAGGACAACATGTGTTGTTATATAGGATGCTCATAGATCACAGGATTTTCTTGGCAAAGTGCCCTTAATAATTCCTCTTCTTTGGCACATGAAAGCATACGCACACACAGAGAGGAGAAGTCTAGACCTAAATAAACACATAAATAAATAAAAACTTAAATAAATACTACATACATTTTAGTAATAAAGTTGCAGTTTCATGTGCAGCCTTCTACATCACCGTTTTAGTGTCAACTTTAAGTCAAAATTGCCATATTGGAAAGAAATGCACACAAATCCTGAAAAATACCCAACACGTGTATTTGTTCTACTTCTTGAACTTTTAAGTTCAAACCACTTCCCCTTACGTCGCCTATCACCGACGTCCACGGCCTGCTGGACTGTTTAGCCGAGCACCTCTCAAAGTAGGCTGTTTGTAATTGAGGGGGGTTTATTATAGGAGGCCAGAGGATATTTTAAAACAGATAGGTGCATTGTGAAAGCCAAAGCTAACTGTAACAGGCCTGATTCTGTCTTAGTGATTTACACCACCGTGTATCGCAGGCCTTCTCGAGGCTTTTAACACAAAGGACTGGGCCTCTACTGGGGCTGTATACTTGATGAATTACCGGGTGGTTATGAGATAACACACGTCAAAGAGCCGCTGTCACCGTCTCACAATGCCCGCACAGCGGTCGCACACGGAAAACAGCGCTCTATATTTTTCTCAGTCTAAACATGTACATGTGTACACGAAAAAACATACGAGTCAAATTGAAAATAGACCTGTTTACTATATGAGGCAAGTTTTCTCTACTTCGAAATGAGAGCATTAACACATGAGACAATGCCAACAAGCACAACATGGTATAAATTGTTTGCTTGAATTGTGTTGCCCTCATGTGTATTTTTCTTCCTCTTTAGATCATCTCATTTTATACGAGAGGCTCATATATAAAACATCCTCATGTTTATCTCATGAATACGTGTTTTCCTGCATTGTGTGTTGGTGACCCCACTCGATAAACAAATTGGGATGATGCTGTTCGCCGTGCAGTGCTTTTAGAATGAAAGAGGAGGGCGGTGAGTGAGTGAGCCACAGGATTCACAGTCCTCCACGCTATCCCGCTCTGCTCTCGCTGACAGGTTTTTCCCCCTGTCCACCCCCAGATATATCACCTTGGAGCACGGAAGGCCATGAATATTCAACAAAGCGTCCATTGTTTATTGCTATGCAGCAAAGATCAGTGCCGTGCCCTCTGCATGCGAACGCACTCTAATCTCTCTGTTACAGTACCGGCCAGCGTAGTGGACAGTGAAGGCTAGAGCCTCGAAACACTTCAAGTGCTGCGAATGGAAATGTTGTTGTAATTATGTGATGTACTGACACAGAGACTTGTAGATCTACTGAGTGATGTAAGAGGGGGACACATGAAAGAAGCTGCCTCGCAGAGAGAAAATAGGTTCGGTGTCTCCTGCACTTAATGTTTTGGCTCGGTCTCTCAGTGGAAGCGCTGCCCCTTCAACCAAATGCTTGTGCTTAAATGATCGCCATGAATAAGTGGAAAATTAAACATTTGGACAGCTCCAGGGTGACACAACCCACACTCCCCCTCCACAGTGTGCCAGTAAATACTGAGTTTATGAGTTTGTACTCATTCTCTAATTGGCATCAGGTTTTGACAGTGGCACTGTACAGGGAGTGCAGAATTATTAGGCAAATGAGTATTTTGTCCACATCATCCTCTTCATGCATGTTGTCTTACTCCAAGCTGTATAGGTTCGAAAGCCTACTACCAATTAAGCATATTAGGTGATGTGCATCTCTGTAATGAGAAGGGGTGTGGTCTAATGACATCAACACCCTATATCAGGTGTGCATAATTATTAGGCAACGTCCTTTCCTTTGGCAAAATGGGTCAAAAGAAGGACTTGACAGGCTCAGAAAAGTCAAAAATAGTGAGATATCTTGCAGAGGGATGCAGCAGTCTCAAAATTGCAAAGCTTCTGAAGCATGATCATCGAACAATCAAGCGTTTCATTCAAAATAGTCAACAGGGTCACAAGAAGCGTGTGGAAAAACCAAGGCGCAAAATAACTGCCCATGAACTGAGAAAAGTCAAGCGTGCAGCTGCCAAGATGCCACTTGCCACCAGTTTGGCCATATTTCAGAGCTGCAACATCACTGGAGTGCCCAAAAGCACAAGGTGTGCAATACTCAGAGACATGGCCAAGGTAAGAAAGGCTGAAAGACGACCACCACTGAACAAGACACACAAGCTGAAACGTCAAGACTGGGCCAAGAAATATCTCAAGACTGGTTTTTCTAAGGTTTTATGGACTGATGAAATGAGAGTGAGTCTTGATGGGCCAGATGGATGGGCCCGTGGCTGGATTGGTAAAGGGCAGAGAGCTCCAGTCCAACTCAGACGCCAGCAAGGTGGAGGTAGAGTACTGGTTTGGGCTGGTATCATCAAAGATGAGCTTGTGGGGCCTTTTCGGGTTGAGGATGGAGTCAAGCTCAACTCCCAGTCCTACTGCCAGTTTCTGGAAGACACCTTCTTCAAGCAGTGGTACAGGAAGAAGTCTGCATCCTTCAAGAAAAACATGATTTCCATGCAGGACAATGCTCCATCACACGCGTCCAAGTACTCCACAGTGTGGCTGGCAAGAAAGGGTATAAAAGAAGAAAAACTAATGACATGGCCTCCTTGTTCACCTGATCTGAACCCCATTGAGAACCTGTGGTCCATCATCAAATGTGAGATTTACAAGGAGGGAAAACAGTACACCTCTCTGAACAGTGTCTGGGAGGCTGTGGTTGCTGCTGCACGCAATGTTGATGGTGAACAGATCAAAACATTGACATGGATGGCAGGCTTTTGAGTGTCCTTGCAAAGAAAGGTGGCTATATTGGTCACTGATTTGTTTTTGTTTTGTTTTTGAATTTCAGAAATGTATATTTGTGAATGTGGAGATGTTAATTTATTTTCACTGGTAAAAATAAATAATTGAAATGGGTATATATTTGTTTTTTGTTAAGTTGCCTAATAATTATGCACAATAATAGTCACCTGCACACACAGATATCCCCCTAAAATAGCTAAAACTAAAAACAAACTAAAAACTACTTCCAAAAACATTCAGCTTTGATATTAATGAGTTTTTTGGGTTCATTGAGAACATGGTTGTTGTTCAATAATAAAATTATCCCTCAAAAATACAACTTGCCTAATAATTCTGCACTCCCTTTAGAGCGAATAATTTAATTCCAATTTGGTATGCCTCCAATCACTTACTTTCATCTCTGGAAAAATAAATGAGCATAATAGGCCTGTATATATATTGTTTAGTTGTTGTAATTACTGAAGAATACGACACGGACACAGCTAGGTGAAATCCAACAGCAGTCATTAAAGGCGCCCTGTGTTTCAGATCCAAATGTAATTTATTTACAAATGCCCCACTAACATAGGAACATGTGGCTCTACCAGATGATGAGCATTGTTTCTCCAATCCATTTAACAATTGTAGGGTGGCATTTAATCAGCTAATGCTCCACCACGTTGATGCATCCAGATGAAGTCATGCTAATGGTTGGGATGAGTGTCTGCTGTGCCGGACGGCTTAACTCAGTCAACCTCTTGCTTGAGCTACAGGAAAGGGGCTTATAATAAAATACATTTTATTAGCAATGCTCTGGGTTGAGCATCAAGTGCAGTGGGAGGAAGGAGTGGGCGGGTGGGCTGTGTGTGCTGCAGGGTTGGGGCTAGCGGAGGGAATCCAACAGACAAAACTTGCTTGTGTTTGTATTTTGTCCCGGTGTGTGTTCATTCTAGTTTAATCTGTTTCGAGCAGTTTAGACTGACGGTGATTTGGATTCATGTTAAGCAGCATGTTGAAGTGTGTGAATGAGAGATGAAGTTGGTTTGGGGGTGGACTCTGCACGCGTCCCTGCTGCTGTGCATTTTTGCTTGTGTACACACATGCATATATGTGGGAGCGGGAAGTGGAGCAGTGGGTGCGCACGCCAAATGATTCAGCACTTCATGGACAGGATTCATGTTTTATGAGTATAGGCAACCATAAATTAGACAGCCTGGATTTTCTGCTGCTGCTGCACAGTGTAATTCTCTTACTCTCTCTAAGCCCATTCTCATACTTTGCACTCTTTTTTAAAATATATTCATATTTACTCAGTATAATTCAACAGGCAGTATGATATCAAAACTACAAAAAATATCATTAGAAGTGCCTAAGGATGTTTACTGCATCCTACTTGTGCTGGTTTGAAGCACACTGTGGCAGGGAAATGTGTACACTTGACTCAGTATGTTTACCTGTGCACCGTGTGTAGGCTTGTGACAACTTACTGAACTTACTGAGTGCACTTTTGGGAGCTTCTTGTACGTTACTTAGCAACGGTATTTGATCGGCAGACTCCGTTTTAGCTTTCTTACGAATCCTTTGTAATGCGCCTATGTAGCTGTACATTTGAGGGCCTGTGCAAACACAGAGAGAGAGCGACCAGCATAGAAAGCAGGAAGCTAAACTCTTCTGGGAATCAGCAGGTGAATCGGGGGAAACTGATGCTAGTGTTACTCAGGAGACCTAGGTTTTTGTTTGTTTAAACTACAAATGATGGATCAAGCCACTGTAATGTGACCCATTGTTCTGTGAAGTCTTCTGTTTATGCCTTGATTTTCACATTTTTACCATTACCATCCCAGTTTTTGTTTGGTTTTGTATCCATATTTAGGCTGAAGGGTGGTTAGTAAAGTCATAACTAGGGATGGGTATCGTTTAGGTTTTATCCGATACCGGTGCCAAATTGATACTTTTGAAACGGTGCCGGTGCTTAAACGGTGCTCAAACCGGTGCTTAAAGAATGGAGAACACAAAATTGGTCCAAAACCTCTCATGTTCAGCTGTTTTTTGTAAAAAGATAACAATGTTAGCCTTTTCTGCAGCTATGTGGCATATATGGTATCACTCTTGGCTGGAAGCAGTGCTTAAACAATGGAAAAAACACAAACTTTGTCCAAAACCTCTCATGTTTAACTGTTTTCCACTTTTTCTTTGGTCATTTTAGCCTTTTTGGCCAGGGTGAAGGGAGTATCTGCCATCAAACAAGAGGACAGCAGCATGTAGCTATGATGATGTTTGCTAGTTCACCTTACATGCATTAATGTAATAACGTGGTTAGCCTACTCAACGTAAATTACACTCGAACAACATGAAGCTACTCACGCAGAGAAGAACGGCTGTTGCTGCCGTCATCATTCGTCATCATTTCTGCTACACTGGCAGGGCTAGGGGCCAGGACTCTCCTCTTCGTGTTTTTGGGGGATGTTGCATAACAGGCAACCCACCCGCAGTAGATGTGCTCGCTACCACAACCCCCAGCAAGCTATCAAAGACGGCGCATTTCTGGGCTTTAAAAAAAACGCTATGCGTCACCATGTGTTTCATCGGATTTGAGGTGTTACCTCCTTTGACAGTATCACAGTATCAGCTTAAAGCACTTGTTGCAGGCTGCTGAGTTTGCATATTTTGCTGTGAAGTACAGCCAGACTTTTGACCGCTTCGCCTTGGACATTTTTAATCTGTAGCTCTGCTCTACAAGAACGTACGTACCTGGCCCCGCCTACTATCCTCGGAAACGTAAAATGATTGGCTAGAAGTGTATCACAGCTCAGGAAAAAGAAGCACCGATATAAAGCACCGAAATGTGCGCTGCTTTTCGGTCTAGTTACTACCGTTTATGTCATGGCACCGGACACCGGTACCCATCCCTAGTCATAACTAATGCTAACATGCTTGGTTAGCAAGGTCCATCCATAAACTGTATAAAGTGTCTCTCCTGGTTGCTAAAATATGAGGATTTAACTTAAAACTGGACTATTGGATGGACTGCTAGCACAGTTAACCACCCAGGAACCTTTGTTATCCGTTGGATAATTGATCGAAAGGCAGCAACTCTTACTTGCCATCTCACCAGTTAACTGAAGTTTAAGGCTTACAGACAGCTAGCGGCAAAGCTACCAGTCAAGTCGAAGCTTTCTGAAAATGCATACTTTTAAGCCTTAATTACATTTTTTTAGAGGAAGATGAGGCTTACAGAATCAGTAGCCTCTTTTAAATTGTTCCTTAAAACTTATTTTGTTAGACTTGCTTTTATGTGTGCTTGTTTTATCATCTTTGATAGACTTTCATTGTCTGTGTTTTTTCTGGTCTTTCATCTGGCTTTTTGATTCCTTACTTTTAGCCTTTTATTATTTATAATTAATTTTCTCTGTCTTTAACTTAGCTTACTGTCTTTAGCTTTAAACATGGGAGTCAGTGGGGACCTTCAAGTGGCCATGCAAGGAACTGCAGTTGTTTGGCTTTCAGTCTCAGAGGCCCATACTAGCTCACTGACACGAATGATATCCACTGCTTTAGGGCTGGATATACAAGCAACTCTCAGGTGTTTTCTTTCTAGTTACTCTTCTTTGTAAATGAGCAGAAAGAATTAGCATATAAAAAGTGAAAGGAATAAAAATTCACTGTTCTTCCCAGAACCCGACGTATTACTAAAACACTGCTTGCTTTTAGCCTTTGAACAAACAAGACTCTATAAAGAAAATGGGTTTAACCAGTCCATTTCAAGCTTGTCCAAAGCAAAGGAGCGTACTTCCATAAGCAGAAATTGACCAGGCATCAGGGAGGCTGATGAAGAGGGCAATGGCGATGTTTATGTGTTAATAAGGGCAGCATGTGTGTATCAGCTTTCATGAGGGCAGACATCAGCTTATGTGTTTGCACTTCACAAGCGTCTTACTTATCCTGGGAGCGCACCTTTATTTCAGAGTGGTGCTATTTTTAGAGCCGTGTCGAAAGGTCATCTCCTCTATTGGCTGGAAAAACACTGAAACAAGGTTTTAACAGAAAACATGCAGCCCTTGGGAAATGGATGCAGCTTTGTCAGAGTCACCTGCTGCATGCTTTACATCAACCGAAATGATGCATTGCTTTGATGACAGTGAGTCTGCAGTGCAGTTTTGACACAATGTTTGGCTTAGACATCACTTTAACCTTAAAAACATCATATTTTCATCATTAACAGAGTTAGAAATGCTGATTTTAATTGATGAATCTGCTTTCCCATGTTACAGCCCCAGTAGACACTTCTAGCTATCAAGACTTCTAGCTGTCAATTTTTCAAAGTAATGGGATGAGATTTTACTCCATACTTCCTGGAATTAAATCGCTTCCTGGAATATCTCCATTACAGTCATAATTCTGACTGACTGCTTATTCTTTTGATATTGCTGACACCTTTTGGAGGTGTGGTTTGGGTCAAGGGATTATATCGGTCAATGCTAGTCCACAGGGTATGGCATGGTGTTGCAAAGTCTTATGATACCTTTCTTTCCCCAAGCTTCCCCCCCCCCCCCCTTTTATTTTTACTGGACAGTTTGAAACATGTCTTTTTGTCAACAATTCTACCATGACGTCTAGCATCCTACTGTTGCCTCTTCTTGATGCTAACACTGTTGGTGTTTGATGGGTGCTGTTTAGTGCACGCTACCAGTGAATGACCTGTGAGGCATCTTTGTCTTAAGCTACACACTCTCAGATATTTGTGTTTTGCACCGTTGTGCATCGGGGCCTCCCACTCCTTTTTCTGTCTGTGTTAGAGCCAGTTTGTGCTGCTCTCTGAAGGGAGTAGCTGAAAGCATGGTAAGAGATTTTAAGTTTCCAAATTCTTACATCAAATATCCTTCCTTTTTAAGCGCAACAATAGATTGACAGTTTTCTAAAGAAAGATCTTTCTTTCTGGCCATTTTGAGCCTGTAAACAAAAAGGCAAACAATTGCCCGACTTCTGCTGATACTAAACTGACCTAAAGAATGCCATGCTCTCCTTTTTTCTCCATTAATAGTACAATGACTTTCAGACGTGAACCATATCAGAACAATCATATCAGGAGACGGCTGATAACAGGCATCTATGCAAAAATGTATCCCTTAACATTCATCTGATTATTAAAATTGTTTGTGAGTTTTCTGAAAATGTGTTTGGTAAAGAAAGAAATTTGCACGTGATCCCAAACTTTGACAACCAAAGTCCAGCTGCTGGGCAAGTGGGGGGAAGGAAAATGTGGGTGGATGTGAGAAACTCAATTCTTCTTTTTAAAAAGTTCACTGAAATCATCCCTTACACCTCTGCTCACCTTTCCACCATCTGTTTACTCCAGCAAACATTTTTTTAGATTATCAAGAAACAGAGCAATTGATTCTCGCATTACCTCACCTAGTTCTTAAAGACCGGATGAAGCAGAAGAAAAGTAAAGTGTTGCTTTAGCATAAAGTACTTGTTGTTGTGTAAGGAAGCATCTGTAACGTTGAAGCGTGATGATTTTTGACCAGGGGTAAAATGTCACTTTCTGAGCTGCTATTCTAACTATACCTCTGTCACACTGGTGCTCACTTATAAGCAAGCAGCATGTGTTTTGTCACATTTTAGTAAAATATGATTAGCAGTCGTTATGTCCACAGCTGTCTTTCAGGGATCCAGCGCTGTGTGGTCATGTTTGATAGTCAAACAAACACTGCCGGGAATGTCAGTTGACTTTACAGGGCTGCAGCAGCAGAAGGAGGTCACAGGTGTGTGCGTCTGCAACAGCATCATCGACAGCTCTGTCTTTTTACTAAAGCCTCAATCTTCAATATCCTGAGAGCCAGGATAAAAACATGTCCCTCCTCTTCGCCGTCCTCCTCCTCCTCCTCTGTAAGTAGGCGTGATGGAGGAGGTGAGTGAGCTTCAGCAGTACAACGAAGGCCAACATCGCTGTCCACATTGCAGGCTCAGTCCTGCCAATTTTCGAGCTCTGTAATCAAGTCCCACCTCAACGGTCTGTTTCATGTGGAAAGAAAATTAAACTCTTGCATCAACTTTAAGTCATTTTTCTCTTATGTATTTCAGATGATTTAAATGCCCCCTCCCCCCATTCGTAGCCCAGGCATAAAGACTTGGGTTCTTGCATCTCACTTACACACCGCCTAATTATAGTCCACTGTAATTACAAATGTGTCACTTTTCATTAGGCCCTAACAGCAGACATGCAAATGAAACACTCTGTTTGAGAGGGTTTTTTTTAATCTTTTCTTTTTACTCTTTTATATCTCACAGATTGACACAATTTAAAAAAAACAGCTTAAAGGTAATAATGCTTTCATCTCTATAATTATTATTTCATTATCTCCATTTGCATATATATTAATTAGGGCTTTTGGGCATAAACATAAATCGTGTTGTTTAGACTTTGATTTTGGCATTGTTCTGTCTTTTGTGCTTGCAGAATGGTTTTCTGTATTTTTCATTTATTTTTTCGTTACTTCATTATATCGTGTTTACTCACACGTGGAACTTGTCTCTCTGCCTCGACCTTTAACCCATGACACCTCAAGCTAACATAAGCACGAGCTCTAAGAGGGTGTTTGTAACTCTGATGTGGATTTTCCTTTGTCTGGTTGGTTAAACGGTGACTTGTGGTGACATGCTGTATTCTGAGAGCCAGCGATTGTCTGGTAAAGGCTAATGTCTGCTTTCTGCACCATATCGAGAGCGCTCGTCTGGCTGTGCTCCACTGTTCACATCAACAGTGTCTTCCTCTGTTAGTGTGTAGTGTGACCTGACATCACTGCACCACTAAATGCTATTGGAAGCTATGCGCCCTAAGGCAAATCCATATATCATAGTGTGCCCGGTGTGCCTCTATTGTGTAACAAAATGAAAATTAATGCCTTTTCCAGTTTGTTTGTTTGTTTTTTTGTCTTTTTCTTCATTTCAGTTGTTGTCTTCATGCTGTTTCCTCGTCTCATCTGACGTGGATGTTGACAATTAATGTGAAATATGAATTCATATATAGTAAATAAAATGCCAAAAATGATCGATAAGTGTTTTACAGCACCCTGAAACCCACTATCAGCTTTTGGTTTATCACTACTGACTCTAATATTAGTTACTGCTCACTTCCTCTTGTTAAGTCATAACTCTGCACTGAGATCACTGCTGTTTACATCATGTTGTCAGATCTTTTATGAGTATTGACTGACACAGAGATGATTTCGATAAAGTGATGAGACCCAGTGGGCTATCATCATCAAGACTCACATGTCCGCACAGCATTTGCGATGTTGCCCGTTTTGGCCACTTGAGGGCATCTTGGTTGTCTTAAGAATACAGCTTCTTTGTTCTTCAGTGAAACGCTTCGCTTTCGATCCAGTCCAGTAAATCTTCTGACAGATGGTTGCCTAAGTGCACTGGAACATTTAGAATCTAAATATAGTGCTTACATTCAGGACAATGTACCGACATGACACACTGTTAGTTTCCCAGAAAAGGAGCTTATATTTAATTCACTAGAATCTTTTTTAAAAATTATTTTATTTTTACGATACACGTTGCTGCATGCAAATTAAAGTCGATGGGCTTCCATTTGAATTATTTATTGTCATTATAAAAGACATCACAGTGCACAGAAATGTAGTTTTAGGGAAAGAACGTGAACTTTTTAGAGTGGAAGCACATATGCTCTGTGCAGAGCAGCTCCTCTCCTTGGTCATTACTCTAATCCTGCAGCAGGGTCCTGCTGAGCTCTGCACTGCTCTCTAGTGGCTAAAATGTAGTAAAGCAATTTCAAAGAAGTAAAAGAATTATAAAGACAGTAAAGAGAAAAGAGTCCACATTATCTTGACAGTTAAACTATCAATATGCTATAATGTGTCAAGTCAAAAAGTAAACATCTAAATAGGAATATAGTCGATAATTTATACTGTGAGCAACATAATAAGTTGCTCATTTGGTGGATGAGGTCCTACATCCCCTGAAACCTTGTTACAGTGGAGTCACAATATTTTAGTGCTGTTGCTGTTGTTTCCTGTAAATGAATTAATATGGCAGGCTGGGAAATGCCAGTTTATTGCACACATAACCTAAACTCTACCTATGATACTTCTTTTTGTTTAAAATATAAAGATAAAAAGATAAAAGAGCTTCATGTTTGTATGCACAACTAACAAAATATTGCAAATCTGAACCACAGATTTCTGTGCAAGAAAATTCTCCTTCCAAATGTGTGCACGGCACTATAAGTAACTTTTAGGTGACTTGTCTTATGAAGAAATCCTATTAAACATGCAGAGCCACTGAGCAGGTGTCAGCACCATCACCAATTCGTCCTTTAGCAAGAAAAAAGACGGACACACTGCCAGATTCATAAAGAACAAAACTAGGAGTCCTGTAGCAGATGGTATGGCCCACACAGAGCTGTGATCTCAACATCATTGAGTCAGACTGTAGCCTAAATCCACCGAGTCCAGCAACTTCTCTAATATTCTTGGAACAAGCTGTCTGCCAAGTACTTTAAAAAAAAAAACTGTAAATTTGTACTCAGGAGAAGTGGAGGTGTTTTTTAAGACCCCCTCTGATGAAGATTTAACCTTGTTAACGTGTCCATATGTTATATTCTATGTGCTAGAAGACATAGCTCGAGTAAAATAAGTAGACACCCCTGCAGTATGCCAGTTACAGCTTCAAAACCAGATTCTCATTAAAGGGCACATGTGATTTAGATTACTTCATAATAGATCAGCCTCAGATTTCACAGAGCACCCCGTTAACACATGTTGTGTTCAGTCGATTCTGTATTTAAGTGTATTCTTCCAATCAAAGAAATGTCTTACCTAATTTGGCTTATCACTTTGTTGACAATGGCTTCTCGCCAAGTGTTGCTGAAAACTGATGTGAGCACCCGAGGACATTTCTTGGGCCTATAATCAAACCTGTGGATTGTTTTGGTGTATTTTTATTTTTAAAGTAATCTGAAAAAATGTAGTCGAATGTACTTTAAAATGTTTTCCATATTCATTTGATGAAGATGCTTTTCCATATTTTGTTGTTATTTTGTGTTTTTTCGACATCTACAGCTGAAACTGAGTGTGTCCACTGGCATATTGCACCTATTTGAATATAAACCTTACTATCTGAGTATATATTAGATGTGAAATTTTTGATGTATTCATAGTTGTGGTAACACTTGATCTATGACAGTTAATGGGCGTCTGAGTGTGCCGTAATGTCTCCTGGTTAATTACTGCTGTCATACTTCGGTATTAACCTCATCACTTCAGACTAGTCCCCTTGTCACTTGCATTAGCTCACAGTCAAACACACATCACTTCTGTAGTGGCAGGACATCATCAGTGTTTTTGTCTTCCTTTCTCCTCAGAGCCAAGAGGGTCACACCAGTCAAAGTGCAGCACCAGCTAATGAAAGTTAGCGCCATAATTCTGGTCATTACAGACATCATCAGTATTTCATTGTCTCTTGTGGAAAGCTTTATTAGTCTTCTCAATCAGAGGTGACCGAGGTCCTATTCATACTTAGTTATTAAAGATCTATGGTCCATATTATATGAGCACACCTTAATAGACCTCAAAGAGGAAACATTAAAAGGAGTGCAATGTGAAACACATCTATTTGACAGAATATTTTATAGAGCCATCATTTTTATGGTTATGGCTCCAAGTCATTCATTACCAACAGCACATTTGTCATGTTGTAGTAATGGATATTTTTATAATTTATATACAGCACAAGCAAGGTTGTGCATTTTTTCCCGAGTACAGTGAATACAGAGCAGACATTACAGAATCAGATCACCTGCTGTCTGAGATGACGGTGGGCTGGTACAGCTCTTGTTGCACTGTTGTTATATTTTATGGTATTGGAGAATTTGTAGCTATTGTTGAAATCACATCCTCAGCTCTAATGATGCTGCACTACAAAATGTTTGAGAATCTTAGCTAATCAGCCTTTTTCATGTCGAGACTACTGCTTATCACTTCATTGTCCGTGAGATAAATGTGAAGCTGGAGCCGTGAATTGGTGCCTTTTAATGCTCTGTAATTACGATAATTGTCACATCCCATCTGAAAACCTGTCACAAGGTGTGGGCTGATTCTCACTTCAAGTGCAACATGTCCTGGGTTTTGATCCTGGATGAGTACGCATTTGTCACAGCCCGCCTCAAAGCAGAAATATATTTACAAATACATAATAGACTTATAGAAGAGCTATTTGTCAGCACAGTCGGTAGTGTGAGACACTTGTGGATGGGTAGGAGTGCACATGCAAAGCAAAGGAAAGAAAGTCTGAAAGAAGGAATCTGATGTAGTTCATCCAGCTGATCACTTACATCTGCAGGAGAAAGCACAACCAGAAACAAAACAGAGACACCTAGTGTCCAAATGGCCTGTGGGATTGTGACATGGTATAGGTGATTTAATTAATAAATGCAAAAACACAAATTTGAAAACAGCAGTTTGTCATTTTATTGGAATTATGTGTCAGATTATATCTGGCTGTGACTAGCTGCCAAAAACCCAAGGAGAAAATCCATGACACAATAATACACGTTATCAAAGTATGCACCATACAGGCATGGTGAGCGTGTGCACGTGGAAAGCAGACATGCACATCTTCTTAAACATCGACCTCGATGGGGCTGTCGATCAGCCGCTTCCTCTTTCGTGCTAATTGATTTTGGCTTGTTCTTTCAAGAGGACTGGCAAGCATAAATGTAAATATGTAGTGTGTGTGTGTGTGAGAGAGAGAGAGTGGGGGGGAGGGAGGGAGAGAGAGAGTGAGTGAGGGAGCAGAATCAGTTCACAGTAATGTGTAAAAGGTGTCAGCAGTGATGATGTTATCAAAGGTAGCCATTAATCCTGACAGACCTGTGCTGTTCTTACATCTGCATATCCAATATCATTTGTGTATTGCACTTAAACACACACACACACACACACACAAGGTTTTGCTTGGCTGGCCTTTTATCTTAAAAATGTGAGTTACCTGATTGAAAACTATGCTGCAGACACGACTACATGAATATTCTTTACATTCACATCAGAACTCACTGACCTGATTTTCTTCATGTCTTATTTTTGAACTCACAAACAGAACTTGACCTGACCTGGCGCCACCCTCATTAACATTATATGAAGCACCGAAATACACAGAGGTCCTTCACCTGCGTCGGGAAATGATTAATATTAATGTGCACACCTATCCACTTCACTTGGCTTTGGTTTAGACACCTCTGTATGCATATTCACTGACAAGCAAAACAATAAAATATGCACACATGCAAGCACACATTTTTGTGCGCCTGGTGTCAGCCTTAAAATCCGGAAGCAGGCGATGCCACAGGGGCTCAGAGTAATTGATATTCTCCCACACTGCCCAGGGCTTCTCCAAGGAACCTCACTCTGCAGTGCTGCTGACAAGGCACATTCCATCACTGCTGCAGACTTAAAATAGGATCAAAGGATGAATCTGTGTGTGTGTGTGTGTGTGTGTGTGTGTGTGTGTGTGTGTGTGTGTGTGTGTGTGTGTGTGTGTGTGTGTGTGTGTGTGATACAGAAAGAGAGAATGAAGCGGGAATAGAGGATGTGTATGACCAGTATGTTGACTCTCCGGTGAACTGTGACATTGTTTTGCCCCAGCATGTCTGACTTTTGGCCTCTCCTCTTTTCATCTTCTTTTGCATTTGCATCTATCGCTCTCTTTATACATCTGTTTACTCGCTCATATTAGTCCTTAAACACCCCCAAATTAGTTATGCATCATATTGGACTGTTTGTTTTTGAGCTTTTGTTGAGTTTTTAACTAAACACTGCAACCAAGAGGCGACTGAGATCAGTTGGATCACTGCCACTAGTGCAAAATTTGTCTCGTTTCACTTGCAAAAATCGGCTGTCTCAGCTTTAAATGTGGCAGCAAAGCCTCCAGACATATCTGATTTTTGAGTGACCTTCCATTTCAAAGCTAAAGTTGCCAAGAAGACTTAATGAGGAGTTTTGTTTAAGCAAAACACCATTATGAGACCCCTCATTCAATAATTATGTCCCCACAATCCCATCCTCTTTCTTACTCATTTTTTTTCCACTTTAAGAAGACTATTTTGTTTTATTTTGCGCTAGTTCAGCAACAAAAGTGTTAACTACCTCTTTTTTAGTTGACTTTAGACAATTGGTGAGTGAAGCTAACAGTTTGAAGCCACTGTGTTTCATTAATGTCTCCGTCGGAGGGCCCCACACCTCAGGCCCACTTTAATCTCATCCCCAGAGAAAGGGCAGTGCTCCATCACACTCGCAACAGAGAGACATATTGTAGTGTGGCCATACATATTCTCTGGTGGCATATTTAGTATACCTAGGGGCAATTATGTGATGCACATTTAAGTGATTTTTATAACACTCTGCATGAGATGATGAAGCGGCTATTTAAAGGTCTGTGGGCAGAGACGTAGTGTGCGAGCTGTTCCACATATTCAGAAGTCAGTCTCTCTGAGGTTGTTCTGCCACTTTTTTAAATGTATAATTTATTCACAGTGAATGATCTCACTCGCAGTAAAGCAACAGTTACTGCTTCTTGGTTGACCTCGTGGAAGCTCATTCATTCATATATTCCTTCAGCAATAAGGAGGCAGCAACAACTAGGCCCTGCTTTCCCATCACACCATATTGGCTGTAACTGACATCACTCATTCATTATTTACTGCTTTCTATATGTGACTTTTCACTGTTGCAAGAAAAAGCTTGTGAACTCAGGATTTCTGTCTTGATGTTGACAAAATCTTGTGTGATCTCAATCTGTAATGAAATTATAGACACAATGTTATAGTTTACTGACATTAAATTAAAACCTCAACTCAAACTCAACGTAAAAAAAAACAACATTTTAGAATAACAACAACAAAAATAAAACCTAGAAGTTTGAAAAATAAAAAAATAAAAAATATATATTACATATCTATTGAGGTATTTAGTAACATGTTTACTGAGACTTTGGATGTAAACCACAGCACTGTACAACACTGTGAATCATCTGTGTTTTTATATGCACTGATTTTCCTAAATCTTGCCTCTGACATGTGCCCTCAATCCAGTAACAAAAGACATAACAACTCTTGACAAAATCTTACACACTTACCAATACATATGTACTTTTAATATTTTAGTTGTGCTATAGTGTAGTGTTTAACATGTTCACTTAACATCTGTTAAGTGATCTTCTGGTTGACACCGGGAGGAGACACAGAGAGAGGGTTGGATCAGGAAGGGCATAAACATCTGTGCCCAATCAAACATGTGGATCCTTCTGCTGCTGCAGCCCCTGAAGGAGCAGCTGAAAAAAAGCAACTTTCACAGGACCAAAGAAACATTATGGAAATACACAGAGAAGAAAATGCTTTTCTAAAGACTTTGGTGTTCATTAGTTCACGATTAGAAAACTGTCTACAGATGGTGGAAATTCCCTGTTGGTATTCTTCCAATCACCGGGCATCCTGCAAAGAATGTGTAATGGAACCCAAGTGTACCAGCAAACACAGAAATGTTTACAACTTACTAAAAACTTTGTGTCCACTACAATAAAAACACTAAATGGGACTGTTTTTTTAAATGAAAAGACACCACAAAAGGAACAAAAGGCCACTGAATGTTGCAGAACACTACTTAAACAAAAACTGAACAAGTGATTCCAGCCAATCAATGTCAATTGTGCATCAATGTATTCTTCCAATGACATATAAACTAAAATTATCACTAAAACTCCAAAGCACTGTCTTTTCAGATCAAAGCAAATTACCTTTATTATTATTGGCGTGGTTATATTTAACCTAAAATTCCAACACGTTTTGGCACACAGACCTTCATCAGGTCGAAAATACAGTCCATGAACACAATGAATCTTCTCTAGTGTGTTCCACCATTACAGGCATTAGACATATGGTGTTCAACCAGTAGCAAGAGTAAAACTTCACCAACAGGAGGATTCTTTAGTAACGTGGACCAAAAATCCAAAGAGGATCAAACATTCACGAAATTCCGAATAAGACAGAAAAAGACGGCACATACAAAGATAACACAAAGGCATCTTCAAGTCAAATAAAGCTTATAAAACAAGGAATTAATTTAAAAATATTCAATAGTTTTTAAATAAATTTGACAGTTTTCATAGTTTTAATAATTTTCTTCAGGTCATAAGTGAACGATCTAATAAAGGAATCTCACTCAAAGTGATCAAATGCAAAAATGTTCAGTAATGAGCATGCAAAATAACAAACTGGATAAGACTGTTCGTGATCATGTGCTCGCGATCCCCTGAGCTTTCTGGCCTTTTCCCATCTCCACGGTTTCAGTATGTGCACTTAATTCATGACCACTTAATAAAATTTCTCCACAGTCGCTTCCCCATACAGGCTCTTTATGTGCACTCGTCTATCTTAGCTCTCTGATTAGCTCGGACTATTAAACTCATCCAAACTAATGAGACGCATACACGAGCACTGTAGGATACTTAAAGTCTATAACTGGGCTTGCTAAGCTTTTATTACTTCAGTAGATGGACTCATGATATTCCCTGATTAAACAGCTAAAGTGAGGGGAAGAAGAAAAAGACATGGAGGGGTGGGGGGATGACATGAATCTGAGCTGGGAAAAATCATTAGTCCTCTCAAATTGAATTAACTTGCTGTCTTTGATAATGCAATGTAATTTCATTCTGTAAAGTTAAGGTTCTTTTATATCGTCGAGCCTCAGAAGTGCTGAGTCCTGCTGCTTGGTTTTTCTATCAGGATAGGTGATAAAACAACATGCCCCCTCCTACTATCCTCAAGCAAAGTCTCAGCAATAATCAAATGGGTTGTTTACTTCAGCTCTGTGGGTTGCCATTTGCTTTGCCTCAGCAGCAGGACATCTAACTAAGATAATTTCATTTTCTCAGAGGAGATTGGATTTAAATGATTTGACCTGATGAGGCTGTGGTTGCATTAATTGCAGCTTCTGCTTTGTCGAATCTTTGTGAATGAATCTTGGTTTCCAGGGTTTTCCATAAAGGCCAGATGTGCACGGTGTTATGCTCAGTGCCACACAAATAATAGAGGTTCAAAAACCGGCATTGGCGTGCCTTGTATTTTATAACTGTTGTTAGTTAATGTCTTGCAGATTCCAGCCTAAGGCAACATTTAGCCTTGTGTTTGCGGGCAGCCTCAGACAAAGTGTCCACATCTGTTTATCTAACTGCCTGTCTCTGTGACCCAACTTAAAGAATGAGTGAAGCTTTTAGGGCCTTCCTGAAGAAATTACTGTGAACAGCTCAGGGCAGACTGTCAGTTTGCTGTAACCATGTTAGAGCCTAGAAGGTGCAGTATAAATGGGGTATTAGAAGTCACGGGGAAAACACTTGGCTTATAGGTCTTTGGAATCGGCCTGCCATGGACCCTCATTCATTCACACACAGACGGAAAAAAAAATGTAGGTAAGTGCACTTTTGTTTTACTCTTCGACTGTTTAACGGGGTTTTCGATGCTTTTTTGCAACCACTGCTGTGTTTAGCTTAAAGGACAGAACTGCCCTAGATTGCACAGTGTTGTCTCTGACTAGACTTCCACATGTGAATTTATGTGCTTTGAGGAAAAAGCTGTTCATGTATATTATGCCCATGCTGTGAGACTGAAAGTGGAAAGGCTATAGTTCACCAGCCTCCCTATATATATATATA
>NW_005187456.1:791498-839023 GCF_000239375.1 Pundamilia nyererei
ATATACTCAAAGGGGAAGATGCATATTTCTTGTGCAGTCAGGCGATGTAACCCAGAGGAATAAAGAAAATCCATTATATGTGTGAGCTTAAGTAGAAGCCCTCTGCGATTCATAACCGTCACGGTGACAGTGCCGCTCTGCAAAGTTGCTGTGGGACCATTGTTGAGCTGACAGTGTCCGCTGCTGGTTGGAGCGTTAACTGCATGTCTCTCAGAGCACCGCAGCAGCAGGAGGCTCCTAGGACATAAACTTTTAATGCACCCACGATATGTGCTCAATCTAGTGGGATGAGGGGTCGGGGGAAAAGCACACAAGCCCACGCATAGCGGGTTGAATGTCTTTCGTGAACCTATGTGATCTATAAAGAACATTTTAAAGCGGAATTCGTGTTTTTTTTTTTTAAATCACTAACAGCGCTTTCATCCAGCTGTTATAAACCTGCTCATCTGTCCTCACACATTTTTCCCGTTCCTTTGTCACTTTAGTCAATCTTATATGTGTACATCTGCTGGATATCAACAGGTGTGTGTGTGCATGTGTTTGTGTGTGTTGTGAACGCACATCAGAGCTATTCAGTACAACACTTTAGTCCCCCGTGAGCCAGGCTCTTTAATTACAGCCACAAACAGCAGATGGCTCTCTTGAGTTTTAATTTCTGTGCCTGTGATTGAGAATTGGATGATATTTATCCCCAAATCAACGAAAAGGATCAGACGCCTCAACCTCGCCCTGGCATTTATTGCGTGGATCAGAGACGTCTCGGTCAGCGTTTAAATTCACATGCGGGTCGTGAGTGGAGTGGAGTCTCTCTCATTTACTCGTGATTTACCGGAGGCATTCGCGCTGTCTCGTGGCTCGTGGACGTTTAAGTAAAGGTTATGATAACCGACTGAAGAAATGACACCCCCACACTCCCGACCCACCTCCATGATGGTGCAGAAATCAGAGACGCTGTCCCTGGTGCTGAAGGCGCACACAGCAAATGGAGCGCGCGACTTGAATCGATCTTAATTAGAACAACATAAACAGGTTTCATGAGATGGAGCAAAATAAATAAATAAATAACAAAGAAGAAGAGTAGCAGTAATCCACTCACTATATGTGGAAATATATGGACTGTCCTGTGATAATGAGGTGAAAGGGAGTTCATAATGGCACACTGTCCCCTCGCGTTTGGCTTTCTTATTTCCACATGAACCGTGTAGTGGTAAAGGGAATGCAGCTTTCTAAAGAGTCCAAACTAAAGCGTTAAAAACTGAAATGCTACTATCTAACGGCTTCAGACAGTCTGTCCCCCCCCCCCACACACACACACACTTTCTCTCTTCAAGCAGGGGCTCGGTTGTCAGGGGGGAGGAAGTGGGAGGGGGTGCAACCTCTTCAAGTCGTGCACTAACGAGTGGTTAGGACTTGTTGATGGGAAACGTTTGTTGATCTGGGGCATATAAACAAGCACTTCCTACCCCGTCCACCCCCACCCCACATTTCTTTTTTTTTTTCTTTCAGCGTTGGAAAATAAATTGCGCCGTTTGTCTGTGGTGTTACTTTCTTCCCTTATTCCCACTGCGCACTGATCGCTATGCATTCGTTTTCCTCGCAGTGGGCTCTTTTGTGAACATGCACTGGGTCGAATTGTGTGCTGGTCGCGGGGGGGTTTAAGTTTAATGTATTTGTATGCAGCTTGTCACACAATGCAGACGTCATCGCCACATGCAGGATCAGCTTTGGGTATGTTTTTCCCTCCCTGGATCCTATCGCGCCCAGTCGCTTGTGTTGTGAACACTAGCCGACACGTCGACTGGTAGTTGGAAAATAACTTGGTATTAATTCCACATAACAACTCTGGCTCGGTTGCGCGTTCCTCTGTATTCCCAACTGTGTTTCTCTCATTCGGTCATCGCGGGGTCCCTGTCGCCGATTGCTTCTTGCAAACTTGGGAGCTGGATTCGCCCCGAGCTGCTGTGCCTTGAGCCGGGTTGTGATCTTCGTAGGAGGCGCCTGTGTTTGTTTAATTGCTGGCGGCGCACATGCACGGGCGTCCCCACCGCAGACTAAAGACTGACTTCAAAAAAAGCAATCTCGTCTGGCAAAAGGAGAGGGGAAAAAACGGAGTGTGAAAGGAGGAAAGAGCAGGTGAGATTTCACCGAGCGGACGAGGAAGCCCGTGCTGGACATTTAAGGAGGCGATGCTGCTGATTATTTCACAGACAATGAACAAACACATCACAGCACAGGTATGAATAATCCTCGGAAATATTCGGAATCAAGACTGTAGTCACCGATGTGCTGAATTACGCATGAACTGATCTAATTTTTTTCCACCATGCTCAAGAATTTTTCGAGTTATAGTGACAGCTGGTTTAATCCCCTAAATATCATGTAGTATTTTGATTTTTTTTTATTTTTTTTTAAAAGGAAAGCCAGCTTTTAGAAATATTTATTTGGCATTTGACATAACGGAACGAGCCAGATAGCCGCCACCATGGGACTGTGACCCGGGCTGCGAGCTCTGAGAGGCGGCTGTTTGAATAGTCCGTGCTCCGAGTGCAGACTGGACCTGAGCAGTTGTGACATTTTGAGCCATGGCTGCTGCTATCGCAAGTGGGCTGATCAGACAGAAAAGACAGGCACGGGAGCAGCATTTAGACCGACCCTCCACCAACCGACGGAGAAAGAGCCCCAACAAGAACAAGGGGCTCTGCAATGGGAACCTGGTCGACATCTTCTCCAAAGTGCGCATCTTCGGCCTCAGGAAGAGGAGACTACGGAGACAAGGTCTGGGAACTTCAGAGTGTGTATTCAGTGTAAACATGTGCATACATTCAACCACTGGTTGATCGCTTAATTAGGACTGCACTTTAAAAAAAAACCTTGGAGCCAGGGCAGCGAGGGGGCGAGTCAATAATGTTTGCTTTTTATTTATTAGACGCATTTGCCACGTTAAACCTTTGTGCTCAAAAAAAAAAAGTTAAAGTTGATTATGAGAAGACAGAGCACCATGTTTTGTGTATGTAGTCGAGTTGGTTGAAAATAACCAACATTCCTCTGATTTCTATGCAGACCCAGGTAGCTGACGGGCTCCTGACGAGTTGTACCAAATGGTTTAGACAGGTTTACGTAGCTGTCACCTCTGTGATTCTAAAAAGGGGTCTGATCGCCATGAAGCACATGCAGAACATGCTGAACTGCTGTACATAAGTAGATTACAAGAAGCCCAAAATGAAACTCATTTCTATGCAAGTAAAAGGTCAGTATCGCTGGAATGGAGATTACGCCTTTCAAACATAATTCCTCCACCCCCACCACCATCCTAGCATAATTCTTCAATTTCCAAAGCCAGTGGCCTCCCCTCTTGTTCCTAATGATATTCCGTGCAATTATGAACACGTCATGAACATTTCTTGGCTGTAAAGTGGCAACCTGGGATTGCTAAAAGAGCAATATCAACAATTAGCTCACTGCTGGAATCACTAATAGTGTTTTCCCTTAGAAAAAGAAATGAGGGTAATTCATTTAGGGAGAAAATGACTCCGGTCATTTCCCCCTTGTTAGTGAATGATTGAAGGCAGCTGCATGTTTCTCTCAGAATCATCAGGTATCAGACCTGTTGCACCACACATGCTCTAACTCCAACAGATTGAACCCTCTTGGCAAGCTGCATTTGTTTCCTCTTTATGTGCACGGAAGCAGCGTTTACTCTTTCATCTTGTCCACAAAGAGAGCCATTTTGATTGCTGAGTCTCTCTGTTCATACTGGAGCAGAACAACACCATGAAGTGTCTGCTTCACCAGCCCTTAGTGATTACATGTATTAAAATGGCTTTGATGAAAGAGGATCCGTATAATCGCCCGTAGAGGACACATCTGGCCATGGGTGAGGGTGCACGAGAATGGAAGGGTATAACCAGCTATCCTCCAGGCTGCTGTTTCTGCGTCTGCCCACAGTGTGCATGTGGTGGGATGTGTATGTGTGGCTGCCCCATTTTTGTCTGCGTCTCTGTGTGTATTTAATTGTCCGTCCTCTTGTGTCACCTCTGAATTGGCTTGTGGCGCATCTATCTTTTCATTTGAAATTGTCAACAGCATCCAGAAGCCCTCGCAGATCACAGATGTGGACAGATGACGCTGTCCACATCTGTGAATACAAGGGCCCGTATGCTGGTGTTTCCTTTCATTGGGGCGGCGTGTGCTTCAGTCTGCTCTGAGTGCAGAGATGTAGATGCCAAGTCAGCCTTCACTGGCAAGCATAAAATGACAACATCACACCTGGATCGGCCATTTTCTGGAGCAACACACGGCCTCTTGAATTTCAAATAAGTGACGGTAATCCACAGTAACAGCTAAAGCACAAGTGTTGGTGAACTGTGTCACAAGTCTGCCCGGAAGATGAGGGACACTTCACATAAAATCAAAGTAAGAATTCAAGGAGGGGGAAGCTCCTTTAAAATGGCCGTTTTCTCCTTAGTTTTGAGTGTCTCGTTATAACAAACACTGTTTTCCTTTCCTTTCTTTCTGTACTCGTTCTGATTAAAGGCCCTAATGGGGAAAATACCTCATTAATTTCAGTCTCACATGAACTGGGAAAATCTCTATCGACTGATATGCGACGTTGTTGCCGGGGTGCTCCCTGCCACTGTTACTGTTCTCACTGCTTCATCTCTCGCTCTCTTTCTCAGACACTTCCTTTCCTTCTCTCCCTTCTTTCCTTCTTTCCACTGTGTTAGCACGAGAGCACAAAGCTTAGGAAGACTAATGACTTGTTTGCTGTACTTAATTTAATATTGAACCCTGAAAAGATGTTTCTTTGCCAGCGAATAAAACCCAAATGCACCACTGATCACATAGGCTGCGCTAACGTGCTCGGACGTACACATTTGTCGTCATTTCCCAGGTGACAAAAACACTGGGCTCTCACAGCTGAGCCTAAACAGACTGTGGTGCTTCAAATTCCTTCTCAGATGTGTCAGAATGAGGGAGTTGGGGTGAATTAAAAGGAATCCCTAAGTCTAGTATTCCCTTTGGGTTTAAATATTGATCTTGTGAGTCAGACACTATGGGCTGCATTGATTGGCATTGACTTACAGTGTGTATCAAAGCCTGAGCATTCTCCGTACAGAAAATGATCAGTTGGCACTTTGTATTTGAGCTTGTTTTGTTGTAGTTGATCATTAAGCCGCACAGATGTGGCTCCCTGACATCTGTCAGTACCTCGGGGGATATGCTGCGTGGAAGCATTTTGTTTGCCGTCCTTCATATCAGCTTTAATTTTAAATCCATGCTTTTTGATAGCAAATACAGAGCCAGTGATCGCCATAATTTTTTAGGGGATTAGATGGGAGTTATAAATCCTATTACACTCAAACCCAGTAAGCGAGCCGGGGGCACACGTGGCTTGGACTTGCCTATAATCTCGCTGCTGTGGCTCTAATTATCTCCCGCCAGATTAGATCCCTTAATTATTAGATAACGTTACATTAGATTACCCTATAGGTGATCTAAAAAGCCAGCTGAGATGAGTGATTTCCCGCTCCCTGGCTGTTTATTCAAGCACATGTTGACAGGACAGAGCAGTGCGTCATCAGTCAGCCTCCAGTGTCTGTGCTGAGTTATTGGATGAGATGTCAGCGATGTTGTTGATGAAGGAGGAATAGGAAAGGAGTGAGAACGCTGCTTTGATCGCCTTTCATATGACAACACAAGCGAGAAGGGTTTTTCCTTTGTAGGCTGGAAAAGCCCTTCTCCTATTCTAGAAACATCCAAAGTGGGTCAGGCAGGGCAGGGCTGACAGGAGTCTACAAGTATTGCTGCAGCTGTGCCTGTGTGTTTGTGTGTGTGTGTGTCTCCTTGTACCCCGCATGTTGCTTGCTTACTTTGTACTGAGGTGAGTATGTTCCCCTGCACACACACACACACACACACACACACACACACACACACACACACACACAGGGATGACACAACAGAAAATAAGAGAGAAAGGGGAAGAGGGAACTGCAGCGAGGTCGCTTCACAACTTTCCCGTCACAGCTGAATTTATACACAGAGAGGATTACTGCTACAAAACAACACAATTTGAGGTCTTACGATTCCGATGCTCTCTATTTTCCAAGGAAACCCCCCGCTGATGCCAAGCCGCAACTCAGTTTCCTTAGAAACAAAGCATGTAGAAACATACAGTGCTTCAGTTGTAATAACCAATAGTGCGACTGGGAAAGTCCAGTGAGATTAGAGGCTGGAGACTCCATCTGTGATAAGCAGCATTGTTGTTTCACTGTTTGGGGCTGTTATATACAGAGTCGTCTTCATACAGACAAGAAAAGAAATAAGTAAGAAAAGAAGCACGAGTCAAAGACCTCGTCGACTTAGAGAACACCACAGAGACGTTTTCAAAGCTCTTCTGGATTTTAAAGAGTGTACGCACCATATCAAGCTTGTCTGACAGGACTGAAAATGCTGTGTCACTCTTAAAGCCCTCAATCCTTCCTTTGTGTGTTTGCTTCCGAGACCCTTCATTCACTCCCATTCTAATATTCCTGTTCTTATTCTCTTCCATTTAGCCACACTTCACACTTGTCTAGTATTTTCTGAATTTGCCCCCCAAAAGAAAAGATAATAAAAGAATAAATGAGTGTAAATATAACTATTTATTATCTGGAAGCATGTTCAACCTTTAACTTGTGTTGCATTCATGGGTTGCCAGCTTGACTAGGATTACAAAACCCATTATATCACAGGAATGCATGCTAGTGTATTTGTCAGTCATAAATAATTCGCTAGGTATTTAAAAACACGACTGACATATTCATAGAGACACTCCCCAGAATTGGAATAGAGCTCAACTATCATGCACAGTATTACAGAGACTTATCTTCCCCATTTAACAATTGTTTTGTCTCCTCCCCCCCTTTTCAGTCTTCTTTAATTGAAATGAATTAGCTTGAATTAGTTTTAAGTTGACTTATTTTCAGCTCACTCTGTCTGCTGCTCTGAAGTACTTATGATTGAAGCTGAAGGGGAAGTCTGTGTGTGTGAGATATACGGGCTTGCTCGCCTCAGGGAACACAGCCAGTATTTCATGATTTATGGCACGATAGAGGAGCCAAGTTCACCTCACACACATGTGCATCGCACACGCACACAACACAATACGCAGTTATGCAGTTTTAATTATGACAATGTCCTCGGAATCAATCTCACCTGTCCCTCACAAGAGTTAAATGTTGATCAAAGCCATTTATTGATCACATGTTTGCCAAGTTTGTGTTTCCACATAATAGTATTTGCTCAGGGGAGCTGTGTGTGCTCATTGAATATAAACATGAAAATCGGTGTGTAACACCGGTGTTTGCTGATCTGTGAAGAATTGAGATTGTTTCTAGAGCAAATGGAGACCCAACACCATATTAGTCTGTCGTGTCCTGGAAAGTGCTCTGTGTGTGTGTGTGAGCATGTTTCCCGGCTCTCACTGCTGGGAAACAATGGTCTTAAGGTTGCACGGTTTTCTATCTGACTGCTGGATACCTCTATGTTTGAAAAAACAAATGCCAGCTGATATAGCATGTGTTTGTGGACCTGGAGACACCTGTTTAAGTGTCTCAAGGTCACATCAAATGTGACGATGTGGAAACATTTGCATCAGGACAGAAGGAGGCAGTTTAAGGGAGGATATCTTAGATAAAAAAGGAGGTTCAATGTCTAAGACAGGTGGTCTCACCTTACCTGCGATTAATATATAGTATTTAAAGGCCTTGACTATCCTGAACACATGAAATCCTGTTGTAGAGGCAAGAAATAAAATTCACCCCAGATTTTGATGTATTTGTGCACAAAATGCAATAAAGTCGACTGCAAGCTATAACCTAATATTCATCAAATGAGTCATCCTCTGAGCTGGAGATCACTTTGGTCTTAGTGGTATGTGGGATGACCCACAACCTGTAAACTAATTTAAAAATAAGTTGAAAGAGTCTGTACTCAGCTCTGCTGCAATTACTGGTACACATTCCATCTTCTCTGTCCGTCTCTCTTACAAATGAAGAAACTTACATCTACCCCACCTCCTAAGGCTCACACAGTTTAAAGTTAAGGTGCATTAAAAACACCAACCCACGCATAACTTGGTCTTTATGTGCAGCCTGCTGTGAGATGAGTACGGACCATCCACAAGGCTATGCCACAAATATATTCATTACCTTTACTCTAACACAGTGCTGTAAAACCAAAATCATTCAAGCTGAACTCGACTCGAGCCACGACCCCAGCTGCAGGACCTGCAGGTTAGGAGTCTCTCTTTGCAAGACTAAAGTTAGTTATCCGGCTCAGAGGACAGCAAATTTGGACGACTAGGTTGTTTAGCTTCACTAAGTTTGGAACAAAAGGTGTTGAATAATTTTAAACTTGCACAAATTAATCAAAATGTGGGGTTTAATTCCATTAATAAATCCACACAATGACTTCTAATTAATTTAAATCATCCTCGTCATTTATTAAGCGACATTTGCTGTTTTTTCTAATGTGAGATTCATATTGCACATTGGCTATTGGAGTTTTCATTTTACAATTTAAAGTGTCATTTTTTAAAAGTGTTTTCTGGGCCCAGAAAAGTTGTCATGGGAAGAAAAATGCTATATGCTTATAAGCAAAAACAAAAAAGATGATAACACGAGTGCTGTCGATAATCCTCAAACCAATGGTGCTCATGGAAGGGGGCAATAGCAAAAAGACAAGCTGAAAGAAATATTAAAAATCCAAGATCATCCAAGTTCAAGTACTCATATTAGGTTTGTACAAATAATGAGAAATTTTTTTAATAGGCTTTTAAAAAAAGCCATTCTTTAAATTTTAATCTTTCCATTTTCCTTTAAAAATATACAAGTATTAAGCAGAAATCTATAAACCAAACATTTTGACAAAAACTGAATTTTATTTGTTACATTTTTGAATTTTTTCTCTTCTTTTTTTGTCATTTTACTGGCACAAATGAGTTCTCAAACCAACCTTCACTCTAACAATGCTTTTAGAACGCGTCACATGTATTGTAAGTTCAATGAAAAAGAAGACCAGGGACGATGATCTCTTCACAGTGACATCTGTCTCTGGCTAAATGCCTGCAATGATTTTGACTGAGCTTAGCATTATTGCGAACCAGATAGATGCTGTCACCATCCTGTCAGCCTGAATCGCACACAGCGGAGGCACTCTGACAGTCAGATTCTGCTTTAGCCACCTTTTCATTGTTCTGCTGAAGCAACAAAGCAGTGCAGATGAATGCCATAGCGCCGCTGCTCCCATCTACCAGCAGAGAGGCATTCTCTCTCCCTTTCAGGGAGCGGGGAAAGGTCTCAGAGCTGGCTAATGCCATCAACTGAAAGAACCATTTCAGAGGAGAATGCCCCGAGCCGCACAGTAACGGGGGGGAAAAGCCCGATGCTGCCCTCAGCAAGACCTCTGGAGCTCTCCTCTGCGGCCTCTCTTTGTTTCTTTCTATATCTCTTCCACATAACTCTACTCACCCACCAACACACACACCGAGTAGCATGCAAGGACTCAGGTGAAGTTGATTCTTCACCTCCCTAGGGTTTTCTTAGAATGAAATTTGGTGTGATGGCTGTCTCTACAATAAGTCTAATGTTGATATTATATGACCTCAGACACAAAAGCACACAGATGAAGAAATATCACAGGCAGCTTGAGAGCAAGCAATATTTTTTTTCCAGAGATGTCCCAGTGTGCACCCGCACGCAGGTTTATTAAAATGTGTCCTTTTCTGTGTTGTACTGCTTTTTACTTTTTACATTTCACTTTCACTTTTTGTCATGTTATTGCAAACTGACAAAATGCCAACTAAATTACAATACGACTCGCTGAGCTGCAGCGGCTCTGGGCAATTAAACAGCAGTGATTTATTTACAGTAGATATGCGGCTAATTCCCCTGTCGAGGCAGCTAGAAGGGACGGCACGCAGACACTCTCACATTCTACATACGAAGAACCCAGAGAGGGTGCTATTGGGTTCATTATGGGAGTCAGGCAACCACAGATTAATTCTGCTACCTATAATTGGATGGACTATCTCTGAGCAGGATGGGGCTTATGTGCCAGAAAGGTGGCTTGGGGATTTGCTTGTGAAAAACCACCAGCTGCAATACTTTGTGTGTGTCTCGGTGTTTTGCCATAAAGTCCCCATGAAAACAATTTTCTTTTTGTTGTGTATTAAATCAAAAAAGTTGCATTCTTGAAGTTTATTCTAACTATTCTCTCTGTTCTTTCTCTCTCCCCCCCTTTCCTTCAGATCCCCAGCTCAAGGGTATAGTGACCAGGTTATATTGCAGGCAGGGATACTACTTGCAAATGAACCCCGATGGCTCTCTTGATGGGACCAAGGATGACAGCAGTAATTCCTGTGAGTACCTTGAAATATCTCTTGGACTTGTAGATCAGATTTTTAACAGGTGTCTGGAATAATCTAAAGAAATACTAGCAGAGGTTATAGAAAAGTTTACCCTGTGTAGGTTTCTTGAGCACAATTTTATGTCTGGCTTGTTTCCTGCTCCATATTTATTCTTCTTATACAAAAAAAATTAACCAAGCAGTTACCCTCTGCTAATGTCTGGTCAGTATTTTTGATCTTTGGAGCAAAAATGGCTCTTAAATGGAGCCATGGGATCACACAGTTTGGTCCTTTTCCCGAGAGGCAAAGTGGACCAGGAAACAGTAGGCTCAACAGAGAGAAAAAGGTATTATTAGCTTGTTCTGGCACTGCTCCTCTAACACTTCAGGCTAGGTGGTTAATTTGATTCCAGTGCTTGGTGCTAATGCTAGCCTGACACTCTGCATTGTGTCACTTACTCCTGTCAGCAGGAAGAGATGTGGCACATGTCACATGCGGTAGGCTGAAGGGACTTATTGAAACGGTAAGCATTATAGATAGCGTGTCATTTTAACTCCAGGATCAAATTAGGTGTCGGCAGTTGAAACTGACCGCAAGCCATCAAAAAGGAAAGGAAATGAGTGGTTCTGCATTTAGTTCTCTCAGATTTTCTTCTAGGATGCAAGCCTGCCCTTTCCAGTTGCTTGCAGGGTCAGCTGAGTTCATTGCATCCCTTTAGTGCATGTCTCCCAAATACACACCTAATGTCCCAGCCAGGCCAGTCCTCTTGTTTCTCCCCCATACAAACAATACCCATTACCTACCAGGAGTCTGCTACAACAACAAGGGTGTTATTAAATCAGCCTCGCACTAGCGGTGGCCCCAATTACAACTGCTTCTCAGGTAGCACTGAGTGGCCAAGGCTGCGCTAGGCTAGTCACGTCCACCAGCTGTGCTGCAATTCATCTTCTGAGATTACCTAAATGCAGCAGTCAGCAGTTGTATTATCCATAGTTTGCAACGCCTTAAAGATAGACATCTTGTGTTTAGATGATGGATTGTTACTTAAATGTTTTACCCCCATCTAGTTAAAGTTTACTTAATGTTTGGTTTGTCTGTTTCAATATTTTTTGGTGAGATTTTGATGAATGTTTGTGTTTGCTTGTTTTACGTGTGTGTTCCCCAGCTTTGTTCAACCTTATTCCTGTGGGCCTCAGAGTTGTCGCCATTCAATCCGTGAAGACAGGGTTATACATCGCAATGAACGGGGAGGGCCACCTGTACACATCAGTGAGCATTCTATTCTATTCTATTCTATTCTATTCTATTCTATTCTATTCTATTCTATTCTATTCTGCCCGGCTTTCAGTAAGACACCTGTTTTGTTCCTGCATAACACAAAATGAAGCATAATGCTGAAAATGTTTCTATGTGTGGCATCTGTTTATGTTTTGTACCTGTGTACAGCTGTATGCATATAAAATCATCAGTTTTGACATTAAGGCAGACTCCATTTTCAGTAAGGGGGCTTTGACCATGTCTCCAATATTTGCAATACCACATTTGCAACAGGATAATTGCATTTCCGTGAAGCTCAGGGATCCCATTAAGCAGAAATTTATGCAGTCCAATTTTTATTCATCAGCTTAAATGCCTTGCGACTTGTCAGTCTATATGAATTGACATCTGATGACAACGGTCAGGATGCTCAGGATAAAAAACCCCAAAAAACAAAGTGTTTATCTTTTTTACCTCTGTCGGTCTAAAATGCTAAATTACAGGATATATTTTGTCATGTGGCACATTGAAATGTTTAGCACGGCATTCATAAACCTATGCTACATATTCAACATTCATAGCTACAGCGTTATTTATTAGAGTGAGGACATCTGAAGAGCAGCCATTGTTTTTCACTACACAGTCACCCACTATTATTGACGGCCTCTCTTCAAAACAACATGGGCCCGGCAGGTTAGGCAGCCAAGGGAGTGATAAGACCTCACCCAGTCCGCTCTGTCCTCTCCCAGTCACTCAAATCAATCAGCAGAAAGAACATTGGGAGGAGTGACTCTCTGCTGGACAGGGATATCCATCAGAATCATTGTCTCGTCACCTCCTGCTGTGCACATGTTCCTAATGCTCAGAGCACAGACCGGGAATTGCCTTTTTTTTTCCTCATTCATTACCGTAGAGGTTTACAGAGGCTACTTCTCTTACTGTACCATGCACGAGCATTCTTCAAGTATATAGTAGGATTCCCCTCTGCTTAATCACTGCTTGACTTAGGCCAAAAAATGAAATTCATTTGAGAGGATTGACCTAGAATCCTGTGGCTCTTGTTATAGAATTGCACAGTAGGGATTATAAATGAAACCGTGCTAACTATCAGAACACACAAAAAGACACGATTCCACAATTTGTTAAATGCAGGCAGCCCTTTTCTCGTGTAAACACATACTTTAATTAAGACACTTGTTCTTATTGAGATGTTTTTTTTCACCATATACTTACACAGATTGCACATTTATACATTTTCAATTCTTTTGCATGTGCTCCAGTTCACAGAATGATATTGCATTAAACCGGCATAAAAGTAGACTTTGAGCACAGCAGTTGTGTAAATATAAGAATACATGAGATGTGCTCAAAAAAATTCCAGAAATCCATCCAGGAAATTCAAAACCTGTACCAATTTCAATCTGACCAACTCTTTTGCAGTGCTTAACTTCTTCCAGTGCTCTTGCTGTTCTGTATAGTCCTTTGAAAGTCCTCTTCTCATAACTTGCACATGTGAAGTTGCCATTTCACCATAGACCTCAAACACTAATATGCAACAAACTAACAACTTTCCTCCCAAGAATCATCGCTGGTATTTTTCTGCGTCATCAGGTTTCTGAGTCGGAGCCGTTCAGTTTCCAAACCTTAAAGCGGTGCATCCAGTCTTGCTCATCCACCATATCCTCTGACAGTGACTCAAATCAAGTCTAGAGTATAACACTGAAACTGCGATTCATAAATTTGCCCCTGAGGGTGAGATTCTCAGCATAGAGTTCTGTTGTAATTTTGTGAAAAGTGTGAAAGAGGACATTTGCCACTAATGACCAGACTTCGATACATGCTAGCGTGCCATCGAGTCTCTGCTCACGGCAGTTTTTTTGGTAAGACCAACACAGTCTTCACTGACTCCTCACTCACTAATCAGCATATTTAGAACTTTGCAAATCAAGCTGTGTATGTTTTGACACAATGGCAGTCATCAAAGCAGTGATCCAAGTTCAGCAGGAAAGCTTGGAGTAGTCCATTGCTTCTCAAGGAGACATCCTTAAAGGAGATAGCAACCAATTTTAGTTCAGTCATGGAGCAGCTGTGACACTTTTTTCACAGCTCAATAAACAAAGCTTCACTGTAATATAGATGCAGTTTGTCGGTGCTTGGGATTCTAACCTACAGTAATAAGAACCTGTAAGAAGAATGCGAGTTAGCTTTGAGTTTCTCGTCCCTCTGTGTGGTTGGTATTTTATCTTTCAGCTTCTTGACATGTTTAGCTGAGCAGAAGTGCTGTGAAGTGGGTCTGGCTCTGCCTGGCCGGAGCACTGTGTTCCTTCAACACCGCTGGGCCTTCTCTTTTTTTCACGCAGCTCCTCTGTTCCATTTGCAGCTTATTTCTGTGCTAATGGAGGTTCTGATCGGCCCTCAACAATCCAACCACCCACTCAAAGGTCTCTTTTTGATTCTTAGTGTGTGAATTAGACCACTAATGGCAGCTCAGTAAGATGTTCTTCATCCTCCTCCATCTTCACCACCCCCTCCTTTCTGCCGCTGCTCTTCTCCTTTTGAAAGAAAGGTGCAGCGTTCCTCCCATTATCACGGTGTTCCTTCACAAGCGACAATCTGACAGTCGACCTTTTCCTACCGATTAGGCGTATTTGATTTTAGTGCACTCACATTTTCAGAAGCTTCTTCGATGGTTATGATAATGCACAAAAACATGCTGATTGGAGACAAACACAGGACACTGAACAACAGTGAAAAACAAGCTGTTGTTATTGGAAAAAAGTGTTCTTTAGTAAGTTCCCTGAAGCGAGGTTAGTTTAATTAATCAGTATTCACTTGGCCAGTTGTACAGTATTCTTTTACATATTAAATGCATTTCTGAGGCTTTTACCGCAATGATATACTTTGATAATGAGTGACACTCGAGGCGGCTCAAAAGGAGAGTTCCCCTCTTGCAGAAAATAGATGGGAAGCCCATTCATGGCCTCTGGTGGTGCATCATATTCTTTTGTGTGAGGCACCCGAGGCGCAGTATGGAGCTCAAATGACAGAGATAACATCAAAGTGACTGCACAGCCTGGCACAAAGGACACACCATGGAATAAAGAAGAGTTCAATCATCTCACCCCCTTTTCAATCTGCTCCTTTTGTATCTGAGCCAATAAACTCCTGGCTAATTTCTCCTCCAGGCTCCTCCCTGGATCAGGGATACTTTCGAAATGTAATAACAGCAGAGCAATTCTCCCAACTTGTTGTACTGGTGGAAGATAGCAGAAACAGGATTGCTGAAAGTCTCCAGATGACTATAATAGAGCTCCTGGTGCAAAAACAGACACATTCAAATGAGATAAAACATAAATCATTAATTATTCTGCAGGGACTACCATACTAAATCCCTAAAAGCAAACAAGGGAGTGTTGGATTATATAGTTTTTTTTGTTATACATGATGAAATTGTGGTGCCGCAGAATGCAACTCCTGATTTTGTTGTCATGTTTCAGTCTTGCTAATACAGTCTGTTGCCATCTCTCAAGTGTAAAGGTTCGGCATTTCATGGTTGGCTGGTGTTCTTTGGAACTAGTTCCCCATCCCCTCACTTCACTAGAGTCTCTCACTGCAGCCTTCCTTTATCAGCAGCCTGCACTTGTTAGTGCTACCTTTCATGATTGTCAAAATGACTTGCCACATTACTTGAGTGTTCCTTTTAGAAATGGAATCCTTGAGAGGGCCAAAGTGGAGCAGTGCAGCAGCTTTAGCTTCACTTGTTAAAAGCTGTGTCATCAGCTGCATGAACACAGAAGACTGAGGGCATCTATTTCCTGTAGTGCCCAATTCAGAATGTATGAAAGCTCCGATGAGCTTGATGTGAGGGCTCCTTCACTTTACATCATTATGAAAATGAAGGTGAATGGTGGTTGTGTGTAGGCAGAATAAGAGAACAGCAGCTTGCATGGGATTAACTGAAGTTGGTCCTTCAAGAACACTGAAGGCACCGTTAGATTTATGTATTTTATATTTTCCTGACAACTTTGCTAATGAGATAATCAAACCTTGTGTTTTTTTTATACAGATATGCTCAAATTTTCTGCCATTTTGCTAACACCAAAGACATGGCATGTCATGAATGCAGAATTTCATATTTTATTCTATGTTTATATCTATATATTGACAAGCTCATCCTGGAATAATTGTTGAAATAGCCAAATCCCAACAGCAGTCTGCCTCAAGGCTTTTTATATTGTAAGGTAAAAACTCTACAATAATACAGAGAAAACGCCAACAATCAGACCACTATTAGCAAGCACTTGGCGACAGTGGCAAGGAAAAACTCCCTTTTAACTGGAAGAAATGTTCAGCAGAAACAACCTCAGGGAGGGGCAGCCATCTGCAGTGATACGGACGCTGTATCGGTCTGTTGTGGTGAAAAGAGAGCTGAGCATGGAAGCAAAACTGATGATTTACCAGTCAGTCTGTGTTCATGCTCTGATCTATGACCATAAGCTCTGGGTAGTGACAGAGTGAGACTGCAAATACAAGTGCTGTAAATGAGCTTTCCTTTGACGACAGGGTGAGCAGTTTGGTCATTCAGGAGGGACTCTTACTCCTCCACATCAAAAGGAGCCAGTTAAGTTGGATTGAGCATCAGACTAGGTTGGTTCTTGGCTGGCTGCAGAACTCCTCAGTGTTCCCTGGAAGAGATGGGCAGGGAGATGGAGGGCTTGGCTTCTTGGGATAGATTGCTATCACTGCAGCCTGCAAAGCGGCAGAAAATGGATGGATGTATGGATGGACAAAGGTGGCTTTCAGACTGCCTGTTAAAACACTTGAACTTATTGCATTTCCTTGCCAGCTATAGCAAGATGCATGAATAAACCTTCTAGGGTGTAAAAAGTTAAAATCAATATGCATGATGAAGAAGATACAAACAACATTATAACACCCAATGTGTATGAGTTCACATGTGTCTGCAAGTGTGCACGTGTGTTTGTTTAGTGTATATGTAACCCCGTAAGATGGCTTTGAGTTAACAGTTTTGTTGATGGTGTCTGCAAACCTGCCAAGACTGAAAATGATCTCTGATGTTATTTGTTATAAACCATGCTTATCTAAAGTTCCTATGATGTAATTTAACAAACTGGATTACATTTAAAAACACCCCCCAAAAAACTTAATATGTTGGCAACGTTATTATTTTCATATTCCCAAATATCTACATATACTGTGATGATGACTCACATGATCTTGCCTCTGGAAGAGAGTAAGTCTCAGAGCTGAGGTGTGGGGCTGGTTTTGTGGGGAAGGGGGTGTTGGGCTCATTTTTTTTAAAGCGTTTCACTCACCCACCTTTAATGCAGTGGCAGTGTCAGGAAAGAAAGTGGTTGTAGGGGCTGGAGGGAGAGCTGCTTCATGCATTAATGAACAACAAGGTTGGAGGTAGGTGTCAAAGCTAAACTGGTGAACTGCTGGTAGGGGCCAATGCAAGATAAGAACAGATCGACTGGTCCTTCAGCCATTTAACATTGCTGTTATTAATGGCTTTATGCTCTTGGCTTGTTATGATATTGCACAGATTTGATTCTTTTTGTCAGACATTTTCCTTCTTTCAGTTCATTGTGCTCTATGGAGCGCAGGTTGCACTGTGGCAGGGCAAAGGAGAGTTTTCTTGGCGTAGCAGGGGGTTACCCAGTCCAAATAAGGACACTTGCCACAGTATCTTTGGATTTACTCTCTGAACAATAAGTCTCAAATAAACAACACTAATTTGTCCTTCATCTCTTTTTATAACAACAGCTTAAGGTCTGTTAGCGTCACATCTCTCCCTTAACCACTGTTCATTTAAGGCAATTAAGAGCAGCTGTTCTCTGCATCACTGGTTTACCTCACACATATTTACGAGTGAATAAAATGCAATGAGATCCCTGCAAGCTTTCCTTCAATAGCACACTGGATTACAGGAGCACAGAGTCAGAAATTGTGCTTGCATTAGCTAATTTGCTTCAGCTTCTGCATTTTAAGGGGCTCATTTGTTAGCTTCTTGGCTACCAGCTATTTAGATTAGCATTCAATCATACTTTACAACCTAACTTTTGTCCACAGTCACTCTGCTGATTATCTCATACCAGCATATTTGTTGATGCACTTTTACTTTGCTCCAGCATTATTTTTTACTTTTTGGTAGTCACTTCAACTGACATGAATTACGCCAGCAGAACATTTCTCCCTTCTCAGATTTTTGAAGTGCTCCCTCAAAGACCAAAGCTTTCTCTAACTCCAACTGTATAGCTCTTGGTTATACTGTATATGCATCGTTCCCTACTTCCTGTCTCATGCTGCAGACAACATGACCAGTTACCATGTTGAATTGTTTTTCTTCTATAAAAATGCATTTGTCTGTTCACAAAGGTATATACTGGGACAGTCATGCTGCTTAAAGCTGTAGCGCCCAGATTACTTACGTCTGCTTTCGTGCAACTGATATAAGATGCTGTAAGCTGAACACAGCTTCAACCGTCTGTTTGTTGAAAAATAGCAACGCGACCGCACCGCATTTTCTTGTTAGTAACGGTAACAGCGTTGTAACGATATAAATAGTAATTAGTTAGCTCATTCGTTACCATTACTTGTAACGCCGTTATTCCCATCACTGCTATCCAGTCATCTCGAGGCCTGTCCTAGCTGCCTTAGAGCAGGGCACACCCAAGACAGGTCACCAGTCAGGTGGGAGGGCTATCATAGAGAGACAGGCAATTATTTGCAGTCACATAAACGCCTATGGCCAGTTTCATCAATTAACACAACACTCAACTTTGGATTGTGGGGACGAAGCTGGAGAACCTGGAGAAAACCAGGCACACGGAGATCATGCAAACCTTACACAGAAAGGACCCAGCTCACCAGCAGTGCAACCACGATGTTGCCAAAAAAGCATTTACATGTAATTAATGTAATACGTTTCATTGCTTTGATGAAAATATTGAGAGTGGTTGAATTACATTTTTATTGAAGATAATACACATTGACAAACAACAATATCAACAGTGTTACAACAATTCAAGATCATAACTGCACAAAAATAAAAAAAAAAAATATATATACCTCTGTATGTACTTATTTTTGTTAATTTCCAGATGTATACCTCATGAATCTCAAATACTTTCTTCTTTTCCTTAAAAAAATGTTTCCTTATACAAGTATCTTCATCTATATTTTTCCTCCACAGCAGACTTTCGACCGCGGTGGCCAATATCCAGCTATCGAACTGTCAGGCTTGCACTGCCTCCCTTATCCAGCCGAGATAATCCTTACATCTAAAATTAACTGACCAAAAACACACAAGCAGTTAGTTGGTTTGATAAGGATGCTGGAGGGAGTGCTATTGTGTGCATCTGAAAGATAATGGGAAGGCAGCAGGCTGGAAAAAGTAGAAGCAGTGCACTGTTTCAGAGAATGAGGGTTTGAAGCGAGAAAAAAAGGAGGGGTTGATGAGGAAACTCCAAGGTGTGCAGCAGGGAAAGCCCTGCTGTGGTCAATATAACCAGTGTAGCGTGCACACAAGTGCAGACAACCTGTGCGAATTGCCCCCATTTATCAGTTGTTCATTCAGCTAAAAACCTTCATCTTTATTTAACAAAACCATCAACGTTTTGGCATAAATACAGCAGATTAGCAACTTCTAAAATATTATTTTGTTGTATAAGGAAATAAAAGCCTAAAACAGATGGAATTATTTGGTTAGGTTACTGAGCATCCAAAGATTATTTATTTAACTCTGCAACATAAAATTCAAACCCAACAGCTGTCAGCTAAGCTTAAGTCAATTAATTGTTAGTAGAAATATTACAGAGCAGAATTGAGTTGGGCTTACTGGTGCAGCCCTCCACAACAGTCCTAGTTTCTCATGTGGCCCCTTGGGAAGATAAATTGCCCACCCCTGCACTAAAACTTGGTCAACTTTAAATTACTTCTGTAATAAAAGCCTCCGTATGGTTTTAGTTACTGCCTTTGGCCTCCACTAAATCATTTGATAAACTACAACTCTTGGAAAGTATCACATACAAACAGTTCACTGTTGATTACACTGATCCTCAACCGTTGCCCAATATTGCATATTTCCTTTTTATTTGAATAAGCTTTCATGATTACTTACTAGAAATACTGTTTTCCAAGCAGAAATGTTCCAATACTTTGGGAATGTGGGAACATGTCATAGGTAGGCACTGGCAGTAACTGCTAACCTGCTCTTATAGCTTGTTTCCAGCGCTCTTGTCTGGATTATCTTGTTATTATCTTTTATAATAATAATAATAATAATGGATTGGATTTATATAGCGCTTTTCAAGGCACCCAAAGCGCTTTACAATGCCACTATTCATTCACACTCACATTCACACACTGGTGGAGGCAAGCTACGGTTGTAGCCACAGCTGCCCTGGGGCAAACTGACAGACCCTCTGGCCAACACCAGTAGGCAGTAGGGTAAAGTGTCTTGCCCAAGGACACAACGACCAGGACAGAGAGCCCGGGGATCGAACCAGCGACCTTCCGGTTACAGATACGCTTCCCAACCCCCTGAGCCACAGTCGCCCCTAAAAGACTTGAAATTGCATGTTTAAAGTTAAGGCTGTTTAGATTCAGGCCTCAATGGATAAATCAAATTTTGTACACAAGGTTTCGTGTGTGTGAGTGTAAGATATGTTTACATCGCTGAGCAGCAAAATACAAGGAGAACAGAAGAAGAGTAGGCGCATTGAACTGTGAATTCAACTGTGAATTTCATCTTTATTCCTCTCTGAGACCCACAGAGGAAATGTTAGTATAGAAATGCAGATGGCATCATATTAATTTCTCTGTGAATTCATATTGAGGTAGCTATGAGAGCAAACACATCTAGTCTGTTCACTGTATTAATGGCCCTAGTTCTGGCCTAATTGCTTTCCCAGTGTGTAAATGTCAAGTACCATGCAAATACAAATGGCACAATGGTGCTTATTGCCTCTAGAGCCTTGTTATGTGCAAATGAGCAGTGGACAGATGAGGGCTTGTAAAGCTACAAGTAGTACTCGGGAACTCAGTATCCCAACAGAAACATAATGCATATCATTTGCAAATTTACCCCAGACCATGAACTCAGCACTTCTTTCGGCTAACTATTTTGCAACTTTAGTTCTGTTAGCAGCTCGCCTTGTTCAGCCTTTTGGGAGACAGTAAAAGCAAAGAAAGTAAAGCAAACCTTTTAAAAAAACATTTAAAGTAGAACCATCATTTGCCTCCTCTGTAATATCTACACCATATATTTGAATATTACCAAATAATAACATCAGGCAAAGCTACTTTTGGCTGCTCTCTTATTCACAAGGGGTCACCACAGCAGGTAACTCTGCGTCAGGTAAAAAGATAAATATTAAATGTCATATGATAAAAAATACCACTTGCAGGTTAATAAAAGTGACTTCATTGCTACAGGCACTTCTTCCAGAAAAGAAAATTGTCTGTGAGGGGCTGCACATATCAAGTAGTTTTTGTTTTTTTGTTGTTTTTTTTCTCGTGTTTTTTCTTGCTGAAGTATTTAAATTACAATTTAGTATCTTATATTCAGCACAATGAAATTGAATTACTACAGAAAAAAATTTAATGATAGAAAGATGTCATAACAGTGAATCGACTCACTGCAAATAGGTTAGTGTAGCCTTAGAGTGCCCATACCCATGGTGAACCATCTAAACCTTCTACAATGGGGACGTAAGCATCAAAACCTGAGTGTGGAGAAATGGAAGAGGGCTACCTAATGGCTACCTAAATAGGCTTTAGCTTCGTATTTGCTGTGTGACATATTATCACATACACCATTAACAGTAACAGCAGTCCCTAATAACGGTGCCTCAATTCATCAGGATAAAGGACCTATCATAGAGTAGAAACCTGTTCAGGAAATGTTTTGAGGAACAGTGTTCAAGATATTGACTTGGCCTCTGGATCTCACTCTGACTTACCATGTGGTGGAGAGATGACCAACCTTTAGCCTTATTTCCGCTGTGCTTGGCTCAGACGAGCCTCTGATCGTGCCTGATAATGAGCCTGTCCATTTCATGTAGGCACAAAATGGACACAGTGGTGCAGGCGGAGAGTGGTGCAAACTCACCCCCACACGCTAGCATGTCGTTAGCGTCGAAGCTCTTCGCTGGAGTGAAGACACAAAGTTTACCAGTAAACTGCGGGGGACGAGCACGACAACGTAAAAACATTTGTAACAGCAAGTCAAATAATCTAATCATCCCCCTCACCCAGCTAAGCATGAAAGTTTTAAAAAGGCTAGCAAAGGTAAACTGGCTAAAGCTAAAGCTGTCCAGCATTAAGAGCCAGCCACAAGTCAGAATCCTCATTATCAGCACACAAAGAAAGACAGACAAGCATCAACACCTATGCGTATTAGAGCCACCAATTAACCTAGCCTCATGAATCTTTGAAGTCATGAAATGAACATCTTTGGACTGTGGGAGGAAGCCGCAGTCAGGAGAGGACCCGTGCAAACATGGAGAGAACATATAAACTCCACACTCCATCCCATGCAGCAGGCAAAAGTGTTAACCACCATGCCACTGTGCTTTCAATGTAATATTTATAAAAATTTAATAATATTTTTAATTTTTACTTTACTTATTTTTCATGTGAGTAAAATTAGAATCAGCCACGAGAATGTTCTTCAGTTCAATACAATAACAGAGAGACAATTCCAATAATCAGATGACTCCCTATGAGCAACCATTTCGGGACAGTGGGAAGGAAAAACTCTGTTTTAATAGGAAAGAAACCTCCGGATGAACCAGGCTCAGAGAGGGGCAGCCATCTGCCACAGTGGGCTATGGGTGAGGGGAGGAAGACAGGACCAAAGACACACTGTGGATGAGAGCCCGAGTTTAAAGTAATGATTAAATTCAGAGTGGTGCATAAACACAGAGTAAAAAGAGGTGAGTGAAGAAGAAATACTCAGCACATCATGTGCATCAGCCTAGGTCTGTTGCAGCATAACTAAGGGAGGATTCAGGGTCACCTGGTTCAGCACTTTAAAAAAATTGCGATCAGTGCATCTCCAGGCAGAAGCCTTGCAACTATCTTCTCTGCGCTGCCTACTACATGATTCCTTTGGGTTTTGCATAGTCCATGCTTTGAGGTGTAAGATCAGGTTTTGCATCATGACCTATTTACGGGCCTACTCAACGTCAGGCAGTCATGTTGGATTTCATGTGGTAGCTGAGTAGTTTACTATAGCTACTTATTTTGGTTTATCCTCAATGGTATTTAACATGAAGGAATGATCCATGGAGGTTTTGATTGTTATGGATGTTTTATAGGGGTTCAAGCTTCAGAAAGACTTTTGTGTCATGCCCACGTTGTTGCAGTTTTAAGTCTTGCTCAAAACCTTCTCAGGAGCTCGAGCAAAGTGTGGGGGTGTACGTGTGAAGGATGAAGGTTCTTTTGCTGTGACAGAAAAGCCCTCAGTGTTCAGCCTGCCTGCAGGTGTAATAGCTGGAATCCTCTCTTTACCTCCACAAGCATCCTTCTTCCTTTTCTGTTTCCACCCATGAAATGAAAGTAACATTTTATCAAGCTTCACCCCTGGAGTTATAAAAATCAATATAGTGAGGGCTCCTGCAGAAAGGTTGTAAATCATGTGAATTAATTCTCTTAAATCAAAGCCAAACCTGGTCTCCAGTGTGTATGTGGCTGTTCACACTGTGAGCCAGTTGACACAACAGCTACTATAGGAGCACAACAAACTGCAATTTCCAGGGCAAGTATATTTATGTGTACACATGCTATGCGGTAAATACTTTGCCAGGGAAAGAGCTGCATTCCTCAAACCTCCTGCAAAATCTTCAGATTTGTTTTTTGAGTGTGTGAGATTACACTTGTTCTGGAAAGAAATCTCTTTTTAAGCAGTACAATGAATGCTGTAGTTCTGACCTGTTGCTTAGAACTGTTTGCTGCACCATCTTGTGGTTACAATACCACAGCTTCACTGCAGAGGCCAGCAGGTCAGAGGAAGTATCTGTGTGATACAACCACACACAGTATTCCACTAAAAAGAAATAAGGAAGCTTGCTGTTGTATAAGCGTATTGATCGAACAGATAAGAACACAGGAAACCGCTGAAGATCTGGAACTTAAAATCTCATGACTAGGGATGGGTATCGTTTAGGTTTTATCCGATACCGGTGCCAAATCGGTACTTTTGAAACGGTGCCGGTGCTCAAACGGTGCTCAAACCGGTGCTTAAAGAATGGAGAACACAAAATTGGTCCAAAAACCTCTCATGTTCAGCTGTTTTTTGTAAAAAGACAACAATGTTAGCCTTTTCTGCAGCTATGGGGCATATATGGTATCAGTCTTGGCTGGAAGCAGTGCTTAAACAATGGAAAAAACACAAACTTTGTCCTAAACCTCTCATGTTTAACTGTTTTCCACTTTTTCTTTGGTCATTTTAGCCTTTTTGGCCAGGGTGAAGGGAGTATCTGCCATCAAACAAGAAGACAGCCGCATGTAGCTATGATGATGTTTGCTAGTTCACCTTACATGCATTAATGTAATAACGTGGTTAGCCTACTCAACGTAAATTACACACGAACAACATTAAGCTACTCACGCAGAAAAGAACGGCTGCTGCTGCATCATCATCCTCATCATTTCTGCTACACTGGCAGGGCTAGGAGCCAGGACTCTCCTCTTCGTGTTTTTGGGGGATGTTGCATAACAGGCAACCCACCCGCAGTAGATGTGCTCAGTGTGAGGTCTCGCAGCAAGCTATCAAATACGGCGCATTTCTGGGCTTTTAAAAAAAACGCTATGCGTCGCCAGGTGTTTCATCGGATTCGAGGTGTTATCTCCTTTGACAGTATCACAGTATCACCTTAAAGCACTTGTTGCAGGCTGCTGAGTTTGCATATTTTGCTGTGAAGTACAGCCAGACTTTTGACCGCTTCGCCTTGGACATTTTTAATCTGTAGCTCTGCTCTAAAAGAACGTACGTACCTGGGCCCGCCTACTATCCTCGGAAACGTAAAATGATTGGCTAGAAGTGTATCACAGCCCAGGAAAAAAAAAAGCACCGAAATAAGCGCTGCTTTTCGGTCTGGTTACTACCGTTTATGTACACCGGTACCCATCCCTACTCATGACGTACATTTTACTCTTGTATTAAATGCCACTTGTCCATCATGCATAAGTCGTTTTACAGTTCTGGCCCTTATGGGTGAGATATTGTATTTTTCCCAGAGTGAACACCAGCAAAGAGCTTAACTGTATAGGCAAGTGAGTGAAAGTGGCATCAAGCACTTAGTTTTGACCTTTTTTCCAGAGTTGCACAGTGAGGGCTGATGTGAAAACCTGATGTGAGCCTTCAGGTGAACAGGTTTTCCCCACAGAAAAACAAGAGAACTTGCCTGTTATGAGTTGTTGGTGCCACTGTACTAAAGAGCAGTTTTGATAAATTTGGTCTTCTGTGAATTTAGTTTGGGAGTTGTTCTAAAGCACACTACTGGGGAACCAGGGTCGAGAAAATAAGAGCTGGTGAACTGCATCTCTGCATCTCTGCATCTCTGCATCCAAGAATAGGAAGAAATAGCAGAGGAACTGTGACAAAACATGGCCCAGTATCAGGATCAATCGTAAAGTCGGCCTTGCCAAATTTTTCTTGTTTTTAGATGTGGATTGCAATAAACATTAGAATGTTTATACATCATCAGGTATAGACTTAATAGGGTACTGATTTGAAGTGGTAGATCTTCATCAAATCTGAATATTTAATAGGGGTTTTACTAGAGCCAGTTTATAAAAATGAATAAAAACAGATTATGGGATCATAAAATGGATCATGAGATGATATTGCTAAAGTATTAGTATCCATACCCCTACACTGTGTTTGTTCATTTGTGATATTGAAGCAGATTAACATGCACTTGAATCCTGCTTCAGCCCTTGGCAGTTGGAACTGCAGGTGAGAACTACGAGCTGAAATATGGCAGTCCCATCCATGCCTAATGTACCCAACCACCAATTTATCTGCAGCATTAGTTATAGTGTCACCATTTCTGTGCATTTCCGGCTTGTTTAAATTTAGCATTTGGCTTGTTTGCTTTTCAAAGCAAACTCGTTAACTGCATGATCGACAGGATATGGCTTATGATTGAACCGCTGGCAGGCTGCTTGGTTTCATGGTTCCTTTCTGGCTGACTGGCTGCCTCACTCAGCCTTCCAGCTGTAGCCATGCCACATTTTATTTTCAGAGGGAGACAGACTGTTGGGGAATCCTCTGCTGTTTTCCCCTCATGCACAGACGTTCAGGCTGAGTGCTTTAGCTGCTTGTCAGCAAGGTTTCAGCAGAGATGGACATTGTGAAATGGTTATTCTGCAGTCCAATTTCAAGAAGGAAAAATAAGTCCTTCTAATTTTATCCATTAAAGTGGTGTGTCCTTTGTTTTTTCCTGAGGCCAGCAGATGCTTTTAATGGTTTGCAGTGATAGTACCATGTACTTTATTCCACCAACACTCTAATCACAGTGAAGATGGAGGGGTGGGATAAATACCACACTGACCAAACAAGTCTTCTGATTTAAGTCCTGAATCACAAATAACAACCAGCGGAGTACAAGTTAATACTATTACTGTCTGGGTAATATCCACAGTGCTATTATTAGAAAAACATGAGGACAAAGTAGTTGTTATTAGCACTGGGTCTATCAGCTAAGCCATTAAGCTAAGTCATTAAGAGTCATATACTACCATACTAACATTCAAAATCCTAGCAAATCTAATAGCTGGAAAAATGGCCCACTTCCAATTGCTGTCAAGCCATTTCCAGCTGGGTGTTTTCAGTGCCTGGTGTTCTGAGCTAGCAGTGGCAAAAAAAAGAAAAGAAAAAGAAAAAGGAGTTCAAGCTGTTCCAGGATTACTTCTGTGCAGTTCCAACATCTGGCTTTATGTGAAGGACCAGTGGCAATTTAAAGGGAAAGTCGAAAAATCAGAATAAAGTGTCTTTGTAAGGCATGCCACGTGTCAGAGAACAGTTCCAAGTCTCTGGACTTTTATTGGTCAGAAGAAATACTGGTTTTCCAAAAGAGATTCTCTCATTTGGTTTTAGATGACAGTAGAGAAGAAAGCTGTTTAACATCCATCCATTCGCTTCCGCTTATCCTTTTCAGGGTCGCGGGGGGCGCTGGAGCCTATCCCAGCTGTCATAGGGCGAGAGGCAGGGTACACCCTGGACAGGTCGCCAGTCTGTCGCAGGGCCAACACCCAGGGACAGACAACCATTCACACTCACATTCACTCGCACATTCACACCTAGTGACAATTTGGATTAATCAATTAACCTATCCCCACAAGCTGTTTAACATGTTTGTCCAAAATCTCTCAAAGTTGTTCAACAAGGTGGAGTCGAACAACTATTAATCTCATTTACATAGTCACCAAACCGTTCATTGACTCCTTGTGCCCCGTGGATGCCCTCTGTCATCTTGGAAAATGAAACTTCCACCAGAAGAAATATTTTGTCATAGGATAAAGATGATCCTTCAGATCAAGTATGTTCTGATCCGGAGCTCCACTTCAGTCTTAGGGGGAAAGAGGTCCCAAACTGCATCAGCAAAAAGCCCACAATGTGGAGAAGCCACCAATACAAGAGAAAATGTGACTATTACTGTGATTCTTCAGTGGATCATTTTTCTTCTTTTGAATCCTGGATCAGACCAATATATTTAGATTTTTTCAAACCATGTTTCAGTCCATACTGTCTCTGTTTCATTTGGATATGAAAATTCATGGTCGCCAGGAGTGACATAGGGTCATGATGCTGAGTGTGAAATGCAGTCAGTGGAGATTATGTGTACTCATGTGTACTTGCACTTGAGCATCTGTCTTACTAATAATAATTTAAATTGTGTGAGTTAGAGTCAGACTAGAGTACACTATAGTTGTTTGCACACAAAGTTTACATTTCAGATTTCATATGTAAGTCTTGCTGCCATGTTGGGGCTCCAGTGATTCAGTCAACTAAAGCCAAAAGCTCACAATTTCCCAATTAATCAGTGAATTTATTATATAAACCGGTAACTCTCTGAACAAATTTACAGCACCTGTCACCTTAGCTGTGTTCAACAGAATGATTTACAATTACTTGTCATTTACCAGAGCTGCCATTCAACGTGATTTTTATTTTAGTGCTGTGCCTTGGTGACCTTAAATTTATAATTCATACATAAAAGAGAAGCAAAAAGCATGCTCTGGCAACAGCTCATTAAAAGCCATGCCATGTTCTAAGACCTTTGTCAAGCTTTTGGCATTCTGAACAATTCATGGTCCATATCCGGCATCAATTAAAGCTAGAAAAAGAGCGTGCCTCATGATAAGAGGAGGTGCTCCTACATAATGCCATGCCAAACCTGCTACCAAAACTGCACTGTACTGCATTTTATCTGTGTAAACACAACCTCTGCCACGCTCTTCCACCCACCCAGTACAAGGTGTCACAAAAGATGAAAGGGCAAAGAATGAAGGTGTGCCTGACACGAAAAAATAATTCTACATTTCGTCATCTTTGCTTGTATGAAAATAGATCGCTTCATCCTTCAGTCAGATTACGTGCTCTAATGGCAAATTGCTGCTCCAAGCACACTCCAAGCTTTTGCCTGTAGTTTCCTATACCTCTTATTCTAACTAGCAGTAAATGTGTATTGGTATATAATATTACCTCATACTTATATATGAAATACAATAAAATCCCTTTCCATTTACTGTCATTGGTGACACAGCTAACTCTAAATATAGAACTCCATTACTAATAGAATAAGTAGTGAGTAAGGATTGCTACTCATCTTACGTTCAGAACTAGTGAGATGAAGGAGATTTTTATTTATTTATTTTCCCCTGTCCTGTCTGGAAATGTAGCAATCTGAAGTGTTGTTTCTAGGCAAAAAAAACAAAAACAAAAAAACTAAACAGACACAAGTGGAGCCTTACAGCATTTGCTATAATGGTCCACTTCATAGTCATATTTTATCAGAATGTCATATGGTTGAACTGGCTGAATGAACAGATACCCCTCTCTTCCCTCCAATAGGCACCTCCTTCATCCATCCATCCATTCACTTCCGCTTATCCTTGTCAGGGTTGCGGGGGGTGCTGGAGCCTATCCCAGCTGTCATAGGGCAAGAAGCGGGGTACACCCTGGACAGGTCGCCAGTCTGTCGCAGGGCTAACACACAGAGACAGACAACCATTTGTGCTCACATTCACTCCTATGGGCAATTTGGATTAATCAATTAACCTATCCCTACAAACTGCATGTCTTTGGATGGTGGGAGGAAGCTGGAGTACCCGAAGGAGGAAGCCGGAGTACCCACGCAAACACGGGGAGAACATGCAAAGTCCACACAGAAAGATCCCGGCCTGATGGTGGAATTGAACTCAGGACCTTCTTGCTTGCTCATTTAAGAGGCTATGTTTTAACCATCTTGAGATGTATTGTAGCCTGTTGGCTAAGAAGTAGTGGTGAAAGTTAGGCACATATAGTGTTCCTCTATCCTTGGTCCGCTGTAGTCTATTTAACCCTTTCATGCATGAATTATGACAACCTCAATCTGGATTTTGTTTTTCTTAAGTATTTTTATTCTTCTGTAGGCATGAAAAAATTATTTTTGAACTCCATTTTTTTTTTAAACATATACTTTTCAAAGAGTTTGTGGGGGTTCCAAAGGAAGTTGGAGATGGGGGAGTCCACATATCTAAACCAGTCAGGTGACAGTGAAACCATCATTTAAGGGGTAGAGACTTACATCTACTCAGATCGTCTTCCACTTTCTTTAAAAGTGCCATGTGGTTCCAGATTACAATGGAGAATAAGAAGAATTATAGAGCAAGCAATAGATCGGAGAACTGTAGATTTTAACCAATTTATCAAATACTCTTGAGAAAGAGTTTATCAATTCAGAGAGAGTGGTTTGCCAATGCTGGAGAAATAGTAACACATCATCCACATATGTTCTGCTCCTAGTGGTTTGATTAAAATTGCAAACAGTGAGGAGGAGAGTGGGCATACCTGCCTCCTCCCTCTGGAGACATGCTGTTGGGGAACGCTATAATATGTTTAACCAGTTTATGAAAGAGTTCCCAAAACCAAATTTGTGTAAAAGTTCCAGATAAAAATTCCCAGTTACCTCCATGAAATCCATTTTCTGCATCTAGAGACAATATTGTGGTTTAATTGTTTTTACTGCATGAGTAGTCAAATTAAGCAATCTATGTGTATTTGTTGACGAGTGTCAACCTTTTATTAAACCAGTTTGATCAAGACGTGTTATGAGAGGCGTTATCTTCTCTCATCTTTTTGAGACGGCTTTGCAGATTATTTTAAGGTCAACGTTAATAAGGGATATTGGACAATAGCTGGTGGGAAATACAGGGTCTTTTTCTGGTTTTAGCAGGAGACTAATCTTGGTAGAATTCATATTTGGTGGTGGTCTGCAATTTTCCCTGATTTTCTGCAACATTCTGTGGAGTACTGGTGCCAGAATTTTCCAGAATTCTGCTGGAAATCCACCACTACCTGGAACCTTTTCATTGGGCATGCTTTTCAGGGCTTCCTGCAGTTCACCTGATGTCAGTGGTGAACCCAGTGCTATCTGATCATTTCCAAAGGGTTATGTTGTAAAAAAAATAAATAAATAATTTTTTGTAAAAGTCCCTGAAAGTGTTGTTTATTCTTTCAGGGTCATATACCAAGTTACTTATTTTTAACTGACTAGCTAGAAACTGACATGATCAGTTACCATGTTCAAAATTTTGCAAGCAAAGTCTTTGTGGTGACATTTCGTTTTTTGGTCAATAATTTCATTGAATTCTACTTTTGCGTATTTTTCTCAGCATTTCCTGTTCCAGCTAGGACACACAGGCTTCTTCTAATGATTTAATGGTTTCTTCTAATTCCTGAATATGTTTGTTTTCGCTTTTCTTCTTATGTGATGAAAATGAAATATTTTTACCTGTCATCACAGCTTTCCCTGCCTGCCAAAGAACAATTGCTGATGTTCCAGACAGGTCATTATAGTCTAAATAGAAAGCCCATTCTTTTTTTAAAATATTTAATAAAGTCTTCATCTTTATGCAATGATGTATTAAATCTCTGCGTTTTACTTACCGGAATGACCTTCTTATTTACTAGAGTTAAAGAGATGGGAGCATGATCGCTGACAGCTATAGGGTTTATCTCAGTGTCTGAAATGTCACTCAACAGTGAGCTGCTGACCAGGAAATAATCCAGACGAGATTAGGAGTGATGGACATGTGAGAAGAAAGTATATCCCCTACGGTTGCTGTGAAGAGATCGCAATGAGTTGCAAAGCCTGGGTCTATAACTGCGTTGAGTACTGTGGAATTAATATTTTTATGTATTAAAACTGCTATTCTCCTTTGCCTAGAGTTATAGCAGGCTGAGAACACATTAGGAAACTCTGGGGTTTTAAGTGGATCTGTATCTGTGGCAGGTCTATGAGTCTCTTGTAGGGGTCGTGGTAGAGTTGTCCATCCATGTAGGGCCAGTTCACGGCAATGACAGCACAGGGGCTCTTCTAATTGAAGCTGCGTTGGATGGGGAACAGGACCTTGAGTCACTCCAGGATCTCTTTGGGGAACTGGTTGTTTATGCTAAAGTTTGTTCCTTTCCTTTCACCTGCTCCTTGAAATGTTTGAATTTGGCCACAATATTCGGGCGTCAAGTCTCCTGGCTCTGAGGTGATGGACCCAGTGGAAGGTGATGTTCTTCACTGTGTCCTATGGAAGCTTCAGGTGGGTCTCGATGAAGGTTTTAGTGGTAACTTCTGCTTCCTCTTCAGCAGATTCTGGGATGTCTGACACCATCAGGTTATCTCACGTGCTATGGGCCTGGAAATTGATCATCTTTTTTTTTTAAATGCAGTAAGAGACTTGACCGTGTCCTGTAGCATAGCATTTTCCAAGGATCCCCTTAAGGAGTGGAATTCCAGGTGTAGAATTTCGACCAGAGACAATCTCGGGTGGATGCTGGACAATCGCTTATTGATTTAGTCCAAGATGTCGGCAAGTCTTTACCGGGCAGCAATGTTGTTCCGGGTTCTGCTGGGTCTGCTGAGTCTTCTCTTGGAAGATGAGAAGATGGTGACATGTTCTTGGCTGGGGAGGAGGAACTCTAGGCTTTCTCCCTGACAATAGCATCAAAGCGCCAATCAATTTATTCCTGAAGAGTGTACAACTTCTCCTTCGCTTTCTTCCAGGGTGGTGGAAACAATTATCCAGATGGGTTTTGCTGTTCGTCAATTGTTTGGAGTGTTTAAGCTTCAGAAAGTATTTCTTTCATTCTGATCCACCATTGAGTTTTGTTCACCAAGTTTCCATCATCTGACATCACTACAGCATTTTCCGCATCTCAAGCTGTTTAAGTGCAAAACAGTGAGAGTCACTTACAAGTGGATCTACATGGAGGGGACCTGCATTTCCTCTTAGAAAATCTGGGACACTTTTCCTGAGGGTGTAAACAACTCAAACAGAGCAGAGACAGAAACGCTGAGGAGAGGAAGCTCTGTACCTGCAGACTCACCTCTTGGTTTTTTTTTGAAGGGGGGGGGGGGGCTTGCATTGTAAGCCTTGAGTATCCTTGTTTCTTTTTGTTTGTGCTTGGACTTGTGCGAATGTCCATGCACTCTTCTAGAAATACATGTCAACATGTCTGAGATATGCTTGTCAGCTTGTTGCACAGAATAGATTGCTGACTTGCCCGACAAAAGATGACAAGCCAATCTAGCAAAAATCCGGCTGCCTTGACACCAATCTGGCCCCAATTTAAGGATCAACAGCAGCAGAGTGGACAAAGACACACACATACGCACACATTTAATCCCCACTGATCTAGGCGTGGGTGGTTGCACTTTGTGTATTTGCTCACCAGCAGGCTCTCTTGCAATGCGGTTTTTTTAATTGAATATGAACAGAATATTTTTTCTCATATACTTCTTCGCTACAATCTGCAGTGATTTATTCTGAAACCTTTCAATGGTTTCCACTTCCCACACATTCAAACTGACCCCAGTGAAATAAGTTTAGGGGTGGTGTTTGTTGCAGTGTTGAAAATATTCAAAATTAATGAAACTGATATTAAATAAATATCTCATTCCGAGATTTTCAATATCACAAACTGGAGGACAGTAGTGGCATAAATCTTGCTGTTTTTGTGTAATTCTGTTGTGCATGAAGTCTGTTATACAATCTATAATCATTCATGGCAGTATTAAGCCCTCCAAAACTGTCTTTTGAGGGCATTTGAGATTTTTTTGAAAGTTTCTTACTGAACCAGCAGAGCACTCCAAGCCAAGAAAGGCACTTTTTATTCTTTTTAAACCCAGATCCTAAATATTTATTGGATATCGCATGCTACAGATTCATCTCTCACTGAGAAAAGCATCATTTCCCTACAGCAAGGTGTCTCTGTGCTTGTGTGCACATGTGTGGGTGTGTAATGAGCCAAGGGAGCTGTACTGGTTTGGTGTTAAAGGCTCTGTGCCTTCAGGGAAACTTTATTGAAAGCTTAAGTGCTTCTGGTGGCCAAACACTTTAAGGGTGCCACTGTTTTCTACCACCCTTCCAGTAAACAGTATGTAGGTTAGTGCAGCACATGCATTTTTGGTCATTTGTGTTAAGCTTGCAGAAGCATATTAAGTTAGTGCACATAAATGAACTGATATGATATGCTGAAGTATCTATCTACTTCAGTGAATAAGGAAATATCTTCATCTTCCTCTATAGAATACAGAATGAAATTTGATTTCAGCACATCCAAAGACATTAAAATATGAAAAATAAACAATAAAGTGACTCAATTTTAAGCATTATGTCTTATTGTGTTTTATTCTTCATCATAATTTTTCATTATGTGTTATTTTTCTTTTCCTTTATTTTTCCAGACACGAACTCAATGATTAACAATCATCATTTAACTGCATTCTCCAAGCCGCTCATAAAACACGGTGTTATTGCACATTTGAGTCAGTGCTGGAAAGCATGACAGCTTCACTTTGTGCAGATCCAAAGATCTGTGAAGACAAGGAACAAAGTCAAGAGATATTTCTCTGACATTATGCCTTTGAGGTTTAGACAGGAAGTCATCTTTATCTTACTTTGACCTTTGTCATCTGTTTTCTTTTTTGAAATGCTTCTTTAAATAAACTCCCTGCCGTTAAGTTTAAGTTTTCGTTTGTAAGTTTTCCAAGATGTATATGTTATTGTCGTAACATAATTTAGCTCTTATAAGCACATAGGCTTGCGTGTGATGTGCATTCAGATCGTTTAGGGAAAAGAAAGAAAGAAAACGGAAACTGTACACCGTGTCCATACACAATTCATCCAGCTGTTTACTACCAGCTCTCCTCATTGGGTCCCGTCTCCTTCTCTTTCTCTGAGGGTGATAATCAGACAGGTCTGCCGAAGCCCCCGTTGTCTGCACACACTGTCGACGTGACTCTTATACATATGAGAGCAGCTTGGCATTGTAAATGCAGCTCAGCTTTCTAGAGGTTGACCTTTTTCCATGGATTAACAGGTTTTATGCTGGCAGCATTAATAAACAATTTCTTCATTTCCACAGTGGGGTAGTGAGCAGTCGCTCTGCATAATAATGTGCCCCCTCCCACATGAACCTCGACTCACCTACTTTTAGGAGGCTTTGCAATCGTGACCTTTATGGAGATTTTTCCAAAGAGTCTTTGTTTTAGAGTGACTCTCTTGTTTTTAAACTGTAATTACTCTTACTCGGGGAATTTTTTAATTCATGCTCTCTCTGTATCCATGTGCCTTTTTAAAAATGTATTCTGTAGAAAGATTAACGCTCCCTTGAGCCACTTCTTCCCCCCTCTCAACCTTTCTCCCCATGAGTTGGTCAGTTTTTCTGTTTTGCTCTGGCTGTTCTTTATTTCTGTGCCTGTCTTTTTTGCTTTGGTGACCGGGGCTGATTATGTAGGGCTGAGCTGTTTTGGCCCTCACGCTGTCTGTGGCCAAGGTCAATTATGGCCTTCCCATTCAGAGCATGGCCAATCACGAGCCAGGGAGCCACTGATGTGGGAGCGCCAGGCGGGGGAGATCGAGTGGGAAGAAAATCAACCGTTTGGTGCCTCAAAAATGATTCGATTTTCCACTGGTGTGAAAGTGTGTAGCGTGTCTGAGTCTCCTCCCTGTTCTCCTTCAATGTCACCCATGTTTTCCCAAGATATCAGTTTGATGTTGGGTAGAAAATATTTAGTGCACACCTCTGAATGTAAAGAGAGCATTTTCTGGTTTTTCATACAGCTTCAAATTCATATGTCAACATCAGAATTGCTTGGGGTCCTTTTTTTGATATAAGGGGAATTTAATGCCAAAGATTTGAAACGAGGAAAAAAAATAGATTTTTGTTTTTGTTTTTACATGAACGTAACCCATGAATTTTTCAGTGAATCTGGTTTGTCCTTCTATGTACTATTTTGCCTGTGGTGAACACAAAACAACAAAATCAATCCCGCAGCAAAAATTTTTCAAGAAAAGCACAATTGGGTTTTAGAAAAGCCAGGTGTTTGTTTTACCTTAATAAAGTCCCACTGGAATGGTGGCTTAGCTAAAGCACTCTTAAGACTCTTCCATGTACATAAAAAATATTATTTGCGACATGCCATTCAAAGAAAATTGTCTGTGAGACAAGCAAAGGTCTCATTAAATTCAGCTCTAGCGGTTTACTTTTCATCAAATTAGTGCAGCAAAATAAGATTTTGTCCCTTTCAGGCAGCAAAACAAAAAAGACACCAATACCTGATTTGAGTTGTTCAGAAACTGATGCTGTAACTGTTTAGCCAAGAGTCGTGGAACAACAGCAGTTATTTGAACGGGGTGAGAGTGAAGCCAAACAGCTAAAAGAGGCTAAATGTCTGCAGAATACTACAAATCTGTGTGACTCCCTTCAGTTTTGTTTTTTAATCTCCATTTGCCCTGTTGTAAAGTGTGAGCAGGCTAAATCGTTGATCAGTTTTGGGTCAACTATTTGGAGAGGTTTAATTTCTATTTTGACACGATAAAGTTAATACGCACAATATGACTAGTACACTAATATCAACTCGGCACAACTCAACTTGGTTTTTAGGGTTTTCCATTAGGTGCTAGTTCCTGGTACCAGATACTTTTTAGTACCTGCTCAGCCGGGGCGAGCTGAGTCGATCCAAAAATATGACATCAGCAGACTGCACACCACTAATTGGCATCAATTGCTGATTAATGAGAGCGACTTCTTCACATAAGTCAAACCGCCATTTTTGAAACCTGGCAACGAGGGAAACAGCTGCACAAAAACTGACTCAGACAAAAAGCGATAGACTGAGCAGCAGGTATACCATCGCCTTGATATCTTCAGTTGTTGTGCTGTGTTTGTGTCGCATACAAATGACATCACAGGACTTTTGGCCATGCTCCTACAGCGACCCCACACACATTGATGTGGTACTCAGTTGTAATGAAAAATGACCGAACCAACCACTCAGTTCTGAGTCGATTTGAGTAGAGTCGAGGAGCTACTTGTAGAAAAAAGGCATAATATGGGTGTACGGTAGTTTCTAGCTGTGCCTAATCTCTGCTTGGGTACTCACATACATTTTCTTGAAGTGATGAAATTAGAACAAATGAAAAAAAGAGGGATGTTTTGGGTTAAGACAACGAATATGACAAATGATATGACTGAAATACACACTTCAAATGCAATCAACATTTTGTCTGCTATAGCTGCCTCCTCTGCTCCAAACTCCAATCAAACTGATTATGTTGACCAGACGTCTCATTCCACAAACAAACCACCTCCACTTGCTCAGCCTGCATAAACAGAGACGTGCATCTATGTGAAGGCATTTGATTAACCACAATTACGGACTTGGCTCCAGCTTATAGATTGCTTTGACTCCAGGCTGTTTTGTAGGTGTTATATAAGTAATCAGTGCTGGACCGGCATCAAAATGATGTGCCTAATTACCTGGGGTGCAGCTCACCTGACGAGGAAAAAGCAGAATTAATTACCTTGTTGAATCAAGTCAAGGAACCATGAAGGTAAAAACGTTTTGCTTCTAATCGGCTCAGCAACAGTTTTCTATAGCATGAAAAATCATTTAAACCACTCTTAAAGAACAGTGGTTAGTTTGTTTAACGAATGAATTTGTTCTTTTTTTGGTGTTTTATCCAGAAGAAAAATGACAGCCGCCCCTTAAGACAGCATTTTTCCACAATTTGCTGCAAACTCTTGTGTACAGCCAATAAAACCACATTCTTTCACCTCCCTGGCAGTGTGGACTCATCCCCCCTTACTGACAACTTGGACATAATAAGCAGCCATATGACAAACTACTGCTTGCCGCTGACACACGACAAATAATGATGGGGTTGAGCTTGCGCATCATCATCCGGAGAGAATGCTTGTTTGATTTGAACGCGCTCGGGCTCGTGCTCAGGGTTTTATCATGTAAGGCTCCGTTTTTATTGCTTCAGCCTGCGGTTTGTCTGCCTATCAGTGGATTGTCCTGCTCAGCCTCTGCGGTCTGCTATAAAAGCAGCATTAATAGTTCTGATCCTAATCCCTACATTCACCACTAGAATAGACTGAAGTTAAGTCTCTTGTGTAATGTAATCACTGTCGAGACAGACCAAAGTCAGGGAGCTGAATTTTTCTGACAAATATCTAACCATACCACCCTGACCTCTCTGTACCTCTGAAGACCTGCAATAACGATTTCAATACTTTATATCTGCAACCAACTGTGGACGTTCACAGGAGTTTTGTTTATCTGACATGTCAGCTGACGCTGGTGTTATGCATCATGCGTTTGTGCCTTCCACTCAGAAATGCCCACGAGTCCTCGAGCAAGGATAGAAAGGACACTCAAAATGCAGCCGGGTGCTTCTTAGCATCATTATTGTAATCCCGAGTGTCTTTCTGCTCCTTCCTGCTCAGCTCTCCTTTCAGCTGAATAGTGTCTGGAGGATAAGCTCTGACAGGGGTAATTCAGCAAAGCGCTAATTACATGATAATCATGGCATTGTGTGTCCTGTGCTCCAAACTAAGCATTTAGCCCATAAATAATGACCTCTGCTGCTACAGAGAGAGCCCCATCATCCCCAACTATGAAAAATCTGATATTCAAGAGAGGAGAACTTTTTTTCTCTCCAGAGATGGCAAGATTTATTAGGCCACTGCTTTATTCAGGCTGAAATATCTCAGCAACATTTTGATGTATTACCATGAAATGTTGCTGTGAAGAAACCCCATGAGATAAATCCTGCTCAATATTCTTCCGGCTGACTGCCGTGTCTGTTAATAGTGAAAACTGTTCAGAAGAATATTGCGCAGGATTTCCGTGAAAATTCGGTAGAAAGTGTGATACATCTCAGAGAATGAACTCAAGTGACTTGGGTTTCACCTGCATTTTATCTTGCACCACTAGATACATTTGGTCATACTGTGTGAAATACTTCAACATCTAATTGTAAGGCTTCAGTCACACAGGGCTGGAAACCAGTTAACAATTCCCTGAAAACCTTTGGTCATAAGGGAAGCATATCCATTACTCAGCCGGTTGGTTAACTGCTCGATGTCACTCGGTGAAAGTAGTCGCAAAGAGGGTGCGGCACCAAGTTGTGCCTTATTCCTGAAACCACATTTTTCAAAGTGCTCATCTTATACAGTACTTAGAAGATGAATGGTGTCTGTTTCCTGTTTGCATCACACTCCTCACAGTTCTGTGGCCACTTGGCGAGCAGTAGACAAACCTTTGCAGATAAGTCTGTTTCTTTCATTCAAACTATGGGTTAGAGCAGGGGTGGGCAACTCCAGGCCTTGAGGGCCGATGTCCTGCAGGTTTTAGATGTGTCCTTGATTCAAATGGTTAAATTAGCTCCTCAACATGTCCTGACGTTCTCCAGAGGCTTGGTAACAAACGAATCATGTGATTCAGGTGTGTTGACCCAGGGTGATATCTAAAACCTGCGGGAAACCGGCCCTCGAGGCCTGGAGTTGCCAACCCCTGGGTTAGAGTGACAATCTAGCAGCCAAATCAATCTCAAGGAGAATTCATGTACAGCACTGTACCTAGTGACAGTCAGCCTCAGCAGACTACGCACCAACTAGTTGGGCAATACACATTTTTCCCCCAGCGACCACTGTAGCCTTGTGTGACTGAGGCTTCAGCAATCAATTTCACAATGACTGCAAGCAGCATCCAGCAACCACTTGCAAGTAGTCAGGGAGTATTCACTTTTACACACAAGAACTAAACGGAAAATCAGTGGCAACAAGTGTTATGGAGTGATATATCCAAACCTAAATTTCTGATTCAAGTCATTGTCAGTACAGTATGTATAGAGTGGGTCAGGAGAGAGGTACATCAATGCATGCAAAACACAGTGAAGGCTCTATCCTGGTTTTAGTCATATTGTGATCATATGCAATACCATCGGGGAAATGCCTGATTGGCAATGGCTTAATTTTTCAGTACGACAATGATCCCAGTGCAGTAAAAGCATGTCTGGATAGGAAAAACACACAACAGAACACTGTCAGTCATGGATTGGCCTCCCCAGAGCCCAGACCACAACGTGCGGGATCACCTTGACAGAGAACAGAACAAAAGACAAAAAATATGCAAAGAAGAGTTTTGAATGTCTTTTAAGAAGCCTGGAGAACTATTCCTGAAAACTACTCCAGAGCTTGACTAAGAGAGTTCAAGAGAGTTCAGGCTGTGCAGAAAAATAAAGGTGGCCACAACAAGTATTGACTTTCCAGCATTTTAGAATTGTACAAACTCTGCTTTCGCCTAATATATTGTATTTCCGTGTATGGCTGCAGATGTTTTAATAAATTGCTGCAGCTATTTCCCTGATGAAGCGTGAATCAAGACTTTTGCATAGTACTGCACAGAATGTGCAGAAATGACCTTTCTTTTCTTTCCTCTTTTGTGCGTGTGTGTGTGTCTGTGTGTGTGTGTCTGTGTGTGTGTGTCTGTGTGTGTGTGTCTGTGTGTGTGTCGGAGAACAGTCCCCAAAGATCCCCTAACCTTTCATGAAGCACCATTGTCAGATCAATATTTTACACTGGTTTATGAAGAAATGCCTGCAACAGGATAATTATTATTAGCATGCTGACACATTGAACAACTGTGAACATAATCACTGTTTTATCTACTGAAGATTAGCATAGAATCAAAGGGGTGCGGAAAAATAGATAAACAGTCATCAAAGACTCGCTTTCATAAAGATGTTTGTGTGTTTAGTTTTACATTGATTAGCATAGAAATTAGTTCGCAGTGGTTAGGTGATGATATTGCATATAACACAACCATTATATTGAAGACTTTACGTATTTCTAGCTGAGAAGGTACTCCTTATAGTGATCTCTAAGGAATATTGTCACTGACCCCAGACATTGAGAACCACAGCAGTATGACACTACCTGTGGTTTTATGAACCAATTCAGTGTGAACAGCTCACAACAGATGTGGTGGATGTCTCCTTTGTACGCTTTGATTAATATACCCCAATGAATGCCTTTATTTTTAGCTTGCTGGGGCAGACAGTGTAAAAAACGTTTTTATTACCCTTCTGGCTGGAGATGAATAGGTAACAGCAGAAAGAGATGTGGTGCCTCTGTCTTCATTTGTCATAGCCAGATTGAGGTGTAAAGGATGAAAGAATCACTTGATTAGCTCTATCATTATCTGAACAAAGTCCAGAATACAGTCATAGACAAATTGCTTAAAGCAGATAGAATATGTGGGGGGAAATGAGCCCCTTTGGATTTTGCCAATTAAAAACATTGAGAAACTAGCGAAGCAAGTCTGGCTTGGCATCTGGGGTGAGGCGTGGTGGTCCTCGGGTCACAGTCTAACAATCTATACTTTCTGCCAGGAACATGAGCTAATTGACTGAACGAGTGCTCTAACATCAGATGTCAAGGTTAAGGCCAAGGAGAGAATGAGAGTTGCATCATCAGGCTCAGCCTGAATCAGGCATGCTTACACCGACTGAGGCTCTGCAGTGCTCATCCTTTTCAAGACAGGCAGAAGTGTGAAGTTCATGTTAACTAGTTGGGTGGTTTCACTTTATTCTGCACAATGTGAGTTTGAAATAAAGATGACACTTGTCCCGGTGACCCGCATTCAACATTAAATATAAATTATGACATCTTTTTTATTCTTACACAATATGAACCATGAATCATTGATTTAAGCCTGCTTTAATGTCTCCCGGTGCAGATTATAGCCTCGTGAAGTATCATTTTCATTTTTTTTTCCTAAGCATTGTTTAAAATCTGTCTCCTCCACTTTTGTCTCTCCGCAGGAACTCTTTACAGCAGAATGCAAGTTCAAAGAGTCGGTGTTCGAGAACTACTATGTGATCTACTCGTCCATGTTGTACAGACAACAGGAATCGGGAAGAGCTTGGTTCTTAGGGCTCAATAAAGAAGGCCAAGCCATGAAAGGGAACCGAGTGAAAAAAACAAAACCAGCTGCTCACTTCCTGCCCAAGCCATTAGAAGGTATGTAGCAGACATACAGATAAGACGATTATGCATGTATGGATGTAAAAACACCCAAAACTGACATAATGTGCTTGACAACTGCTGCATCATACTACATGACAAGATTCCATAATACTAATTGTATAACTATGTAACTGTAAAGAATATAGTATATGTTTGATATGCTTTTGTATTTGTGTGCTGATTCATTCTTTTGCTCCTAAAAGCATAGAGCATAGGAGGCAGGGCTGTCCTGTAAGTGCAGCATGAAATGTTGATAGTCCAGCAGATGCCACCATCAATCTTGTCAGCCACCAGCCTGATTGCTTCGAATTATTTAAGCAGAGAATCAAGTTGAAGTGTCCTGTCAAGGCACCGTTACAGCTGTAGTGTAGTGGCTGTAAAGTGGGGGATAATGAGACTCCTTTGCAGCTTTGTCAAAAAGTCTTTGTGTTTAGATTGTGTCTTGTGTCTCCATCAGCCCAGATAGATGAAAAAAAAAGTGAGTCAGTGCAAAGCTCTGTTAATCAAAACACGAATTTATTTTCCTTCAGTAAATTGCCTATTGTCTTCAATGTGTGAGAATTTGAGGATTTTTTGTGTTTTTACCACACGTTAGGACTGAAGAACAAGAATAGGGGATAGACGCTGCTTTAGTAATTTTCAATGTGTAAACTCTCTCTGTTTTCTCTCCTTAATTTTTCACCCCTGACAGTTGCCATGTACAGAGAGCCATCTTTGCATGATGTTGGAGAGACAGTGCCCAAGGCAGCAGTACCTCCCAGTAAAAGCACAAGTGAGCCGGCAGTGATGAACGGAGGGAAACCCGTCAGCAAGCCCGACAAACCCACCACATAGCCACGCCAGTGCCTAGTGTATGTGCATGTGTTGGAGGGGAGGAATGCGACGGAGACAGGGCTTTATCCAACTAGACTCCAGACCCTTCTGCAGATCCAGGCGAACCTCCCTTTCTTTCTTCTCTCGCTCCTCCTTTTTCTCCACCTCATTCTCTCAAATTCTCCAGCTGCCTCAGCACAGGCAGATGGATTCCTGAGGTGGCCGACTTCATCCAGCCCAGGAGGGACGTGCGTTTCACAATGACGCTTCTGGTACTTTGCTTGATGATGATTCCCCCTAAAAACCTCCCCCTTGTCTATGATGCCCTGTTGCAGCAGAGTCTGTGTACCTTCAGATCTATTTTCTATACCACAGTTCACCAGCTATGTTCTGGGATAGAGACTGTATAGATAGAGTAACTATTTGGACTGTTGTCCTCTATTTTTTACAAGTGCGTCCCCCTCTCCCTTTATTTCTATCTTTAGTCACACTTTTCTCTTTGTCAAGTAACCTAGAAAACATTTTGCAAGGGGGTTGCGTGATTTTCTAAGAAACACATGAACACAAATGTGGCATAAAAAGCAAAGACATGTGGAAAAGAGTCCAAATTTTCTTCTTGCCTACAATATGCACACACTCTAATAGACAGATACACAAAGTTTGTGTTGAAAATCTGAGATTTTTTTTTAAACAGCCAATAAAACACGCTGGAGGCTGGCAGATAGCTCCTGCAATCATAGCTGATGAAGTGCTAATTACCGCCACTGCAATCAATGCGAGGAGCTCCCTACACACATACAAACACACATACACATTTATAAACAGATGTGTGTGTGGGTGGGAGAGCGCTGTAAGGAATGGTGTATACATATCACTATCTAGGTCCCACCAGCGGTTCTGTCCGCCTTCTCTGGTAAATAGAAAATCTGAAGTCTATTTTTCTTTAATCTTATTTCAGAGCGTGGGCTCTAGGAATATCTCTAGGCCTTGTAGGCCTCTGTCCCTCACTCACCGACTTCTTTGGACTATGAGGCAAGGCTTGTGGCTTTGACCCAGATGGTCTATAACTGCAGCACTGGCAGCCACCTTACAGCAGTGTCTACATAAAGCCAGAAAACAACATGGCTGAAAACCAGTAGGTGACATTTACACTGGCTGCATCCCTATTTGGTTCAGCAAGCTAAAGCATGGACAAGGTTAATATTGTGTTCTCTCTTCTTGCAGCAGATATACAAGAGATGGCTTATATTATAACATTTTCACTGTATAAAACTTAGGGAAAATGACTATTAAAAATCATAACTTTTTAAAAGACTAGATATTATTATTATAATGAGAGAATTTGTCTTCTAGCTCAGCATGCAGAGTCCAGTTCTGATCATCTTGGCCTATCACGTGCCTGTTTGGACCTTGATTCCCGGCATGCAAAAACAAGTTCCCAGTCCCCACTGGGCCAAAGGTGCCTCACCCACCCTATACATCCATGTAGACGACACGTAGCATTATTCACTGAAAAAAACACACTCAGATGTATCCATTCTGAAATGACCAAAGTCTTTTTTTTCATCCCAAGAAGAACTGATTCTTAAAAAAAAAAAAAAAACAGAAAGAAAGAAAACAAATCTCGATTCTCTTTCTGATTCAATTCATGGAAGCTTTCACTGTGATAGCATTTGTTCTGTCCAGAATAATCAACTCTGCTCAGATCCACAAAGGTCTTGACTGATGTCACTTTGGAAAAGTACATATACCTTGAATAATCACATGCATGTATTTTCTACAAGGAGTAAGGTATGGGCATTGTTCTTCACTATGTGCAAATGGATGAACACTGAAGTTCAGTGTAGGAGTTGAACAGGCATGTATCACGGCTGCGGCACACTCACCGCACTTTGTTTTGCATTTTCATCATGACTGTTAGCAGTTTATCAAAGCTCTGTGTGATCAGTGTATTTATGTTCGTCTTGCTTTACTGGTTTTTCTTTTCCTAATAGTTTAGTTAAGTAAGATTTAGAACATTAAGTAGATCGTTGCTGCCGTATGCTGCTAAAAGTGCAACTATATTAAGAACTTGATTTGGTAAATATCATTTTTCTGAGTTTATTGGGATTATACATGGCCATTTCTTATTACAACACATCAAAGCACATCATATAGATATCAATATTTGTCTGTACAAAGCTGTTAATCCTAAAAATGGTGTCATATACACACACACACAGGAGCTGGAAACCACTGTCATCCTCCGCTCTTACAAAACTCTACATGCTGGGCTGGTGACTGCCCCAGCCCTGCAGCCCAGTTAACTGGCTCCTTCAAGGCTGGCTTTATTTTTGTAAATGACCAGTGTGTACAAGTACATCTGTTTGGATTGCTGTAGCCGCCATTTGTTTTGTTCGTCCTCATCTCTCTCGTATACGGGTTGTGTGTCGATTTCGTCTCCAGATCCCAATCGCGTTTTTGCTTTGTTACCCCCATTTGTTCAAATGCGTTACGAGAATATCCTAGCTTCTGTTTTCGAACCTCTTATTTTGTATGTTGTCCCATCTGTTGCATGGGGAGAGGATGGCATTGATGAACTGCATGTAGTAGGCTATGTCAATCAAGAACTGTTGGTATGTACCGCTAATTTTACATATATGCAACGAGTTTGTCTACACTATACAGTTTGTGTTTGTTGTATACACATTATACAACATATTGAATAAAAAATATTTATATAAAGGTATACTGTAAAGTCAGTAACATACTTAATGCAATATAGTGTGCAGTATATTATTGCACCTGTCATTTTTCGGGGACAAAGAAAACAGAGGGGATTGGCTAGTTTAAGCATGAAAAAGGCCAAAGTAGAATTTACATTAAATTTCCTTTGTGACTTCTTATCGGTCCTTTTTTCAAGTGGTGACTGAGCTCTTGTGTCAGTGCAGCTCTCATCCCCTGATACCGCCATTTGAAGTGACATGGACATCCAGCATGCCACAACTGAACTATTTATTCCCTTCTCTTTGTTTCTTCCACTTAGAATTTAACCACTACTAAGACAGTAAAGGTTTCAGGGCAGACTGTTTGTTTGACGGAGGAGAGTAGGCACTAATAAAATGATTTATTTTCGAATATATCTCTCTCTATATATACCATTGCAAGTATGCCCATTGGAGTTATGTCATGTTATAACAAATTTGTAACCATGTATGATTAAGGTCTTTGCATTGTTTTCCATGCAAAATGTTGTGTCATGCGGCACATTTAATGTTTTATTATGAAAAAGAAATAAAAAACCTCAGCGTAACCTATGCCTCGAGCTTTCGAGTAAACTTTCAGTCCAGTGTGGGAAGGGCAGACCATTTACCAGTAAAAACAGACCACAGTATCAAACATATTACTACAAAGTCATCTTAATGATACATTTTATCCTCTCTCCAGCATTTGAAACTGTCATGTACTTGCATCCTATTATATATAGCCATTTGAAATATGTAAGCATTCCTACAATATCCAAAAAAAAAAGCTGCTTTGAAAACATAAATGTTTACATTGTAATATGATTTAAGCACAGAGCTATGGCTGTTTCTTTTCATCTACAAAACCCAGTTTTAAAAGGATAGTTTGTAACCAGTACAATAAAACAATGAATGCTGTTTGTGAAATGCAGAGCTACGTCCATGTTTAGTCTTCCTTTCTCCTCCCCGTGGTTTCGATAACTTGGCATTTCACCAGCTTGGTCGTGACTCGTGGTGCTCCTGGTCACACTGGGCAGCCAGGTCTCAATTCTCTGAACCCAGTGTCCTGTTCTCTGTTGGCCTCAGTATTCTTCTCCCACCCAGATTTCACAAGCGTTCCCGTTCCAGCCGTCCCAGCACTCGCAGTTGCCACAGTTGCACAACCCATTCCCTGTGAGATGTGAGAAGAAAAGCTGTGAATTAAAAGAGCTGTGCCATCATGCCTGACCTTTAACAAGGTTCCTCTTTTCACACTCCTTGCTTCCCTGGGTGCAGCTCTCTGATAGGGGATGGAGACCAATGACATTGCTCGGGACAGTCTGTGGTTTTCCACTGCTTCTGCCTTAACAGCAGGAGAAACATGGAGTTTAATTACTTTTCGATATTAATTTATTCGTGTTTTGTTTTTACAACATTTGGACAAAGCTCAAACATCTCTATATATCTGACCAGATCCTGTAGTAGGAACACAAACAAAATGAAAACGAAATAGGATCATAATATTACCAGAAGTCTGACTAACAGAGAAGTTAAGTCACCAACCCATTCACACTGGTTGTTTTAGGACTGATAAATAGTCAAGACACATAGTTTTTTCTTCTTTATCTCTAAAGAGGGCCAAAGTGGCATAACATGCTACTGTAGGAATTATATCGCTACAGTATATACCCCACACCTCCCCATAAGCTTCCGGAGCTGTCAGTCAGAGGTGCTGGGGTTAGGAAGAGGGCTCCTGCTGGTCTCCTGTCACACGGTTGAAAAGATACATCTACCACCAAATATCTCTGTGGGAGAGGAGGGAGGAGTGTAAGCCAACAAGGAAGTAGTTGAGAAAAGAACCAGGAAAGCGATACAAGGAAAGAAGCAATTACAAAGACAAGACTAGAGTTATTTCATGCTCCTAGACTAGAACTGTAATTTCTCAGTATTTCTTTGCTTTACTGCCTTGTCCATGGGCTTCAGTCCTAAACTCATTTGTTCCCAAAGAAATAAACATTTAAAAACCAATCGTAAAAAAATTAAAAGCTAAATATTTTCCTATAAGAGAGCTGAAATTTGGGGGGGGGGGAATAGTTAAAAGGATTAAATACTGCATTTATTGGCTGACCACTTCCAGTTATAGATTTATAACATTTTGGGCGAATATTTACTGTACATTATTTACAGAGTATTTTCTTAGTACAATCTGTAAATGGTTATTTTTTTAGAGTTGGTCTTACAGTCCTGTGAGGTTTTACTATGATGGTGAGGTCTGAAAGTCATGGTCAGTGAAACCTCTGCTTTGACCTCGAGGTCTCTGCATAGGCGACGTCTATTTAAGTGTCTGGAAGCCTCAAGAAGCAGCCAGACTTTCAGGCTCCTTTTCATCTAATTTGAAGATAGTGAAAGGATCTCACTGTTCCAATATGTGAAAGAAGAGTAAGCACAAAAAAAGTCAGTATAAAAAGAAAAAAAAACTTTCTGAACTTCAGACGTGGATGATCACATCTGCTCACCTCTTCCTGAATTTCAAGATGTAGCTAAAATAATCACATCTATATTTTGTACTTTGTATCTGTCTCCTGAAGGATTTATTGCTGCACAGGTGAAATTTCCATGATTTACTATTGATCTGGATGTTTTATAGGAGTTTTAGAATATTGAACAACATCTCTCTATGTATACATATAAGTGCCAGATTAAGATTTATTATTGGTTCATGCTCTCCTCAACAAAAACATCCACAGTTCTT
>NW_005187456.1:839157-842547 GCF_000239375.1 Pundamilia nyererei
CAGTTGTATGTGTAATGAGAATCCACAGCACTGAAGGATCCATGAAATCTCTGGATGCAAAGTAATTTATTGGCTAACTTTTGTCAAACATTTTTAATCTTTACAAAATGGCAAGAAATGACTCAATCACTGCTATCTGAAAAAAAAAAAAAACCCAAAACAAACCCTTTAACCAAAAAATAAAACCCTCTCTGGAATTGCCTTTCCATGTAAAACACTATTCCAATAAAATAACTTCCAAGGATATGGTTACTTTCACATTTATACTGCAGTCAGTAATGGTAGTCAGGCACATTTGCCAGATGCTCTAATGCATTTTCTTAGTTTGCTCCCTGTGTTTAAGCAATGCCGATCTGCATTTGGAAACACTGATGCTCATTTGAATGACATTAAGGCTGACATTTGGACTCTTAAAGTCATGATGAGAAGCACTTGTGAAGCTATTCAGATTCTGACAGGCCCCCAGGGCAAAAATAATTAGATGTGTACTAAACTTTCCACAGTCAGTGATGAGAATAAAGCTCCTGTGGATAAACAGCCATATGGCATATAGGTATGCAGTTGTTTATGGTTGTCAGGCACACAACCACAGCCATTAACATTAATACAAAATGAGTAATACAAAAACAACAACAACAACAACAATAAACAGTGTACAAAATGTTTAAAAGCGCTCATTATGGATTTCAGTTACGCAACTCTTACAAACTTCCGACATAATTTAGTTATGTTAGTCATGGTTTTGTCAGTTATGATTAGCTGTTTTAACTATTCATCCGTTACATGTAGTGCATTTAACAGCTAATCACTGCTTAACTAGCTATTAAGTGTTTAGATTTAATATAAGCTAACAGTTTTAACTGCTATGATAGTTGTTTTATGATCGGTTTTACTGTTTCTATAAAAACAGCTGCCAAACAAGCCCACACCCCATCTCTGGTTCACTGGGATTGTTACTCATGAAAGTAATTTGATTTTAACACGCGGCTCCCTCTTTCTGCTAAGGTGTCGCTCTTCAATAAAATTCTGCTCCAGTATTTTCTTTTAGAAAACCCCTAAAACACCTTTTCAAAAACAAATGTTTAGAAGCAAGGCCATTAAAATGGCTTTGATTTAACTCGACACCTTTTTCGTCCTTAGTAAGGGCCAAGCTTTGAAAATGTAAATTAGCCCCTGCTTCTCCCAGCATCTCTGCATCTTGAGCACACCTGCCCACCTTCCACTCTATTCAAACATCATAAAACTACTCTCCATTAGATAGAGGCAAGTTGCACATTTAAATTAATTCAGCCACACACATTTAAAACATAAATTGGTTTTGAAGAAGAGCAAATTATACAGTAACCCCAACAATGTAGCGTGCTAATCTCCCTTTTCAGTGTTAGAAATACTAATGTAATAAAAACTTGACTACCCTCATGGAAATAAAACATCTGGCAGTCTCTGGGGCACTTCAGTCCAAAGGTGGAAATGCTCAGCTGTGACTTTGACTTTTATAATGACTCATTATCTTCTAGTATTTACCATTTTTACTTATTCTGATTGTATCGACTGTATTTGATTGATTGTCTCTCTTTTTTTGATTTCATTACCTGTGCAGATGATCCCGTCGTGCTTATCACACTCTCGGTCGTCACACTCACAGTACTCTCCGGACACCCACCAGTCTTGGGGATTGCAGATACACTTACCACAATGACAGGAACCTGTAATACACACATGTAGACCACACATACACAAGCATACACATTGACAACTGTATATTAACATCATTTTTTTTTCATTTCAGCTGGGATTTTGGCAGTATATATTCGTTATTTGCTGTAAATTACTTATTTTGCACAGAAGATAATACTGGGCTGAGTGAATATGACATGTATTCTGGGGAAATGGACACTAATATGCTTTCACCACCAGGACACCAATCCACCCACACTTTAAACTTCCTGTCATGCCCATCAGTGTCTATTCTTCTCTCTATCATTCTCTCTCTCACTCACTCTTAAGGGCAGCAGCAGGATAATAAAGTATTAAAGACTGGTAGAGAGAAACAAATCTACTGTTGTCCACTTTATTTTTCCTAAGCTCACACCCAGAGGTCCAGCAACTATGGTTTCAATCCCCCCAGTTTGTATCCACATTCACTGGGTTGCAGGAAAACCACTATGAAAGATGGGAGCAGATGAAGTAAGAAGAAGGAGAGAAAGTGAAACGGTGAAACAACAGGAGGAGGCGAGGAAAGGTAGCTCTTGTGCCTCGGTGTAGCGGCGCATGGAGAATGAACATGCTCGTCTTCATTTTCACACCATCCTCGGCTTTGCAGGGCTGGACTCAGAGCAGCAGGTCTATTTCTGTGGATTCACTGCTATGCAACAGAGAAAAAAATCCTGCTGCGTGGTGTCATTTGCCACCTAATGATACATACAATGTAGTGACAATGCGCAGTGTAAAGAAGTCGACAGCTGCTCCTGCTGCAACTAATGATCAGTTTATTTACTGTCAATTAAAATTTCTATACCTCCAAAATTTAGTCTACAAATATCAGACAATAATTTAAGTACTCTAAATACAACTATATCAAGAGATTAAGCAAAATAGTACAACAATGAAATCAAAATCTTCCTTTTGATCACAATACATGATGTGAACAAGAACATTTTTGTTAATTTTCTATTACCCACCTTAATTAAATACGCTCAGCTGCCTGAGATTGAATTATTTGACTATAATGCTGTAGGTAACACGATAAAAGTTTGCCAAATAAAAGTCTAAGTATCTAAACCACAGACTACATGATAAAAATGTTTCAGTGTAAATGTAAATCTTCTAAGTAACATCATCTTCTAGTATTATCTGAATTAGCCTAATTTCACTGATCAGGACATAACTGCTTGCACTGAATCGCCAATCAAGTCTGATACTTTGATTATCTCCAATAGATTGAGACAATCTCTCCCTTTTAGTATTTCCTTGAACTATTCCTTGCTTTCCTTGAGTTTAGCTGCCTTTTTAGATGAATTTTTCAGACTGCTAATAAGCTTCTTTATTATTCCTAGAAGGGATAAAGGAAACATACTTAACATTATAAAATACCTTGACCCTGGCTTAGGTGAGGAGCCTCTGTATTCACTGTCCTTTCATGTAAATCCTATGTGGTCATCCATAGTGAATTGAGGCCTTGAGTTGTTCCTATCAAACCACAACTTATCCTCAGAATACAAATGTATCAGTTTTTGGCTGAACTTCCTATTATAGCTTGGTAATAAGAAAATTATTGTTAAAAATTATTAGGATAAGTAAAATGTAAATAATACACAAGCAATACTTTGTACTGTGTCAACAGTGGTTGTGGCTCAGTAATATTACATTCAAATATATGATTTGGGGGGG
>NW_005187456.1:842567-848773 GCF_000239375.1 Pundamilia nyererei
TGCAATGTGGATATAAATGTATGCATATAAGCCAAAACCAAATAGAAATAGCATAGTGATATACAAGTCAACAATACAGTCTGCTAATAATATAAAATGTTTCTTTCAAGGCAATAGTGTTAATATTATGGTTATTGCTGAAGCATACTACTTGGAAAAATGTGTGGTAGTTTCTAATTAATACCACGTTAACAAGCTAATAAAAACAAGCTTTAAGAATTGTGATGATTTCTGTGTAATAACCAGGAATCAGCCCTGCACAATTCAGATATATTATACTACTATACGACTGTATAGTTTCATAGGTATACTATACATAAGGATATGAACTCTATATTTTTGGTGTCCACGCCGGTGGAAACCCAAACAAAAAATGCATTAAGAGGCTCTCATGTCTGTGTCTCAATCTTGCAGCCCATGTCACCTCTACTTGCGGCCCGCATAATGACATGAAGAAATATTTTAAAAAATTATTCACAAAAAAGATTTAATATGAAGGCAATAGGTAGAGTGTTACAGGCATAGCCCTAAAGAATGTAGCCTCATGGGCAGCGTAGTCCGTGCTGCAGGGAGAATGGACTGCTATACCCGTTATGTGTCTGTGAGCATGAGGGAAGGAGAAAAAAATTGTCGAAAAGTAAGAGATGTCACCGACCAGAAACGGGAGATGGAAGCATGTAAATATATATATACAAAGTTGACCAAGACAACAAAGTAAAGCTAGTTTTCTATATGAGATCGCTTCAAAAAGTGCAGCCTTGCCTAATGTCCACCCTACTCTTACTCATTTATATTAAGATTTAAAAATCTAGTTGGTATGGCAAATAACCTTTAGTAATAGTAATAAATCACACAGCAATAGGACATTCATGTAGTTGTAAAAAGCATGATAGTATATTAAGTAATCCAAAGTATTCAGAATACGTTACTCTCATTGAGTAACGTAACGGAATATGTTACAAAATACATTTTGGGGCATGTATTCTGTAATCTGTAGTGAAATACATTTTAAAAGTAACCTTCCCAACACTGCATATTTATGCATTTCAACTGTTTGAATGATATGTGCATTTGAAAACAATGGGAATGGGAAATAGGTTTCTGAATTTCTAAGATTTTTAGAAAAAATATGTGGTTATACTTTTGTTGCATTGCTCTTTTATGTGTGGAATATGATCAGCTTTCAGTAGATGTTCATTATATTAGCATACTATTATTGCTATTCCAGCTAGTTTACATTGATATTGAATCCAGTATTCTACATCATATTCATACTTATGACCTACAATCTTTAAAACATAAATAAATGTACATTTTGTGTTTTTGTACTATTTGACATGTGTGTATTTACCAAACTTTTTTTTTTTATCAAACGGGCCATGAAAATGTTCTTCTCAGTTGAAATTCAAATATTAACTTTTAGAAATGTTTTTCCCAAACACCACCGAACAAAAGGAAATACTGCTCACCTTTTCCACTGCATATAACACCATCAGAAGTCTCACAAAGCTCCTTGCTCTGGGCATCGCTCATATCACAAGACCTGGGGAACTGGCACAGCTTCCCAAACCAGCCCTCCTCACAGATGCACCGTCCACATGAACAGTAACCGTGACCTGGCGGTGGAGGGCAGAAGGGCCTTCGTTTAAAAGGAGACAGAATATGGAGCATGGCCATGAGAAAACACTGCAAATACAAGAAAAATTAAAAAAAAAAAAAAAAAAAAAAAGTGTAAAGCTTTCACTAGCAGCAAAAGTTGAGAGAAATGCCACAGGAGAGTAAAAAAAACAGCAATAAAGAACATAAATACTGGAAGTTGACAGCGCAGACATCGAACCTTGACACTAATAGGCAGTACAAGGAGGCAGAGCTACAGGAAGATGAGAGAGAGACGCAGCAAGCTTATTGTATTTCCCCTGGGGACATGAAAGGAACTGTCATCACTGGTCTTGTCCTGTCCTTAATGAATCTCCAGTGCTTCAGAGAGAGATGAAAAACAAGAAATGGCAATGGCAGACGACAACACACAAATATTTTCACCCACACATAAAATCAGGGAAATGCACGATAATTGACTGAAGGAGGCAACTGCTCCCGGGATGTCTAAATAGCTGTTAGCATCAGTGTGGTTTTGACAGCCACTATAACAATTATGTCTCCCACCTCCAACAGAAGTCTTGCATCACTCACACCATGCTTATGTTTAAATAAACGCGGTGCAGACCCAGTTGCATCATTGACTGATTCCCTTATGTTCACATCTGGCAACAGATGCCAGGTGGTTACCAGAACACCCTTACCTTGCTCCAAATTGTTTAATGTAGAGGTACACAGGAGTGATCCAATCCACGGCTATTTGCTTCAAAATTTCTTTCTTTTTTTTGTTTTAACTAAAATCCTACAGAAAGGGAACCATTAAGAAAGGAGCTGCTCTTAAGAGTTGTTAAACCACAACAGCAAAATGACAAAATAAAATACATTTATTTTTAAAAAATGGCAATGAAAGACAAAACACACACAACACCAGGGACATGTAACTGGTTAAGGGAAGCAACTGAGTCCTCGGATGTTTAAATAGATGTTTGCATCAGTCAATCAAACAGGTTGTTTTCAGATTTTTTCAGATTCAACACCACAAAAGTTAAACGGTCAAGACTCCTATGCATATGTAAACAAACACAACCAAACTTAGTTAAATGGTTAATTTCACTGAATTTGAACGATTTTCAAGGCACAGATTTAATTTTTGTTTTGTTTTTAAAACCAGCACATTTCAGTCAATATTTATTTATTTTAATTCTGGTATTTTTTATCATTATTTTTCAGTATTATTTTGTTTTGTTTTTTTGTTTTTTTGCAGGAACAGCTTTTTACTATAAAATTCAATATTATGTGATAAATACACAAAATAAGCTGTATCCCCTTTTAAAAAATGTTTTGAAATATTTACTATTCAATTTTTAATAAATACCCATACATTATAATAGAATAATATTCCTTAGTGTTTTATTATTTTTCTTCAGGGAGTTTGGTTCAGATACAATATTTATTCATTTGTTTCCAGAAACTGAGAAGTTTATTTCTACTTACTCTAAAGCCAAAGTTTCTCTGAGCAAATGGGTGAAAAAGAAAGCCATGCACGACTGGCTCAATCAGACAGCTTGGGAGAGTGGTTAATTGCTTTAAAGGAGCAGAAATCTAGCCCTCATTCAATTAGTTTGCGCCTGCCGTTCACAGAACTCAAACAAGTGCAGCTGCCTTCACTTAGTACTTAGATATGCTTTTAATGGAGCATGCATCGCATTTCAGTATTTTGTTAACTTGGTATCAAACCCAGCAGATCTGTGCTACTCGCAGAAAGAATCTGACAGAGGTTTAGAGTTCAGTGCCACAAAGGGAAGAAAAGAAATGGAGCTGTGTGAGTATAGGGAGGAAGAGAAGAAACTAGTAAGAGAGAGCAAAAGATCTAAGCTGCCTTCTGTTTAAAAGCTGTTACCACACAGCAAGAATCTCTTTTGAGTCTATTTTAAACTGAACAATGAGAACAAGGTTTATCCCTATCCAATAGGGTGGGTGTTTGTATGTAGAAAATACAAACAAAGCAGATACCAGATATTAGATGTAATCGCAGACTGACAAGACTCTTATTATAATTTCCCTCAACTATAATTTAAAGTCACAAACTGTGAAAATTAGACCTAAACAGCCTAGCATCTAACCTCGGTCTCACCTCTGTAAATGTCATGTGACCACACTGTATTTGCCAGGCATTAGCACTTACATAGTTCATTTGAATTAGACTGTTGAAGCGATCACATAGGTTAATTAATACAAAGAATGCAAGATAACCTCTGTTGTTCCTTTGCGTTTCTTTCATTTTTGATCATTATTTCACAAAGAAATGCATGATGGTATGTGGTATCTGATATTAATGCATTTATTAACCCAACACTTTACCTAAGATGTATTATTGCGACACCTGCTATCAATTTGGCTATGATGGAATGTATGTTCTCAACCATTTTGGCTTATTTGCAGAACAGTTTAAAACCAGCATAAGGAGCATCCACCGCCAATGCTAATGATAAGACCAGTGTTAGCTTAAAGCAGCACATTTATTTGCAGCTTATTGTCTTTTGATTTGTTAATGCATTCTTTGATGTCTGTTCATTTTCAATTCCCATTGTCACTAAAGAAGAATTTAATGTTGCATGTTGCTTGACAAGTTGCAAATGGGACAGCTGGCATGACATTTAAAGGTTGTAGTGGTCATTTTCAAGTGCACCAAAGAGCATGTCAGATTCAAGACACCATGAAGATCTTGCACTATCAAAGTAAGTACAAAGTACACAACAGACAGAAGGATCAAAGTAGAGACACAGTGCAGGTATCTAGCAACATCCCTGTCATAAAGAAACGTTCACGGTAGATATGCTGACATGATTTCAGTGGTTTCAGTAAACCTCTGTAAAATCTGGAGATTACTGTGTGACTTTGTGGGGCACGGAGCCTTCATAATACCCACTTAATACCCACAGCCAGAAATCTGGCTAAACATGAATGTGGGAGCCGACATAATGACCAGCTTCAGACTTTAACTACTGTTCGTGTCAATCCAAACATCAAAGTAATAATTATGCATGTAAAATCTGGACAGTTTAAAAGTTCAACACTCAGACTTGGCATTAATGATACAATATGAAAAGAAAGCAATTTATTGCCTTAAGCCTGAGAGCCTAAGATGTTCTTTTCAAACTTCCAACTGACAAATAATAACAAAATCCAGTCATGAGTAGCTCCAGTGAGATTAAAATAAACAACTCCAGTTTGGAAGAGAAATAAAACACAATTATGTTATAGCCAATTCAATCATCTAAGTACAAGGTGGCCTCTACACTGAAGAAGGTCCTGTGTGATCTTGTGTTCAGTATGACTGACCACCCATGTTTTCTATCCCATATAACACGAATATGTCTTTGTCATAGTGAAGGTGTAAAAAAACGATGAAATTATGGACCAGAAGAAAGAGTGGACTGCTTTAAATTGCAGTGTACAAAGTAAACATTTTGTCTTCTTGTTCTTTGTTTTTGGATACAACCCTCATAAGTCAAGTAAGGACCGACCTGACTGACAAGCTTGTTAACACAGAAGGGTTGTACAGAAGGCTGAATTGTATACACGTGTCTCTTCTCTGTTGTCTGCAGTGAGGTCCAAACAGTCAGCAGCACTGACAGCACTGTACCATGACTTATGAAGTTTCTTACAAACCCCCTTGAAACAAAGCTCCTATATGTTTGATCCTCACGTGTCACCTTGTTTCGAGTGCCTTTCAGCTTCTCAAAATACCCAATGACTTCCACAGACATAATTGTGGACCTATTGTTCGTATGTATGCTTATGTTTGTTTGCATGTGCAGCAGTGCTGGAGATAGCCTAACCCAGAAGGCTCCTCAAGGATTGTCCCTGGACAGCCCAAAGGACAATGAGTGGCCATAATCCAATCAATACTACAGAAAATTACCCTCAGATGCTGCACTTCACCACTAATGCAATAGTGAAACAGCTCACTAGAACATTAAAAAAAAACTCCCTACCCTGGAAGATCCACATATTGATATATGGTAGCAGTTAGACAGATCACATGTGAATTTAAGAGAAAAGACAAATAGTTTGAAACTTCACTGACTGAACAGTGAACTGAGTTTCACTAAGTACCTTCCCTGTTTGGTATACATGTGAAGGAAAAGCTCCTCGCTGTTGTTAGAAAGATATTAGTTTGGAAAAAAAAGAGCTATTATTTGGAGAACCGTGTATGTGTCATATTTTATCATTTTTCCAGCACTTTCATTACAGCAAAGGACCCAAAAAGCAGATCTCCGTGTGGTGTATGTATCCAAAAAAATACTCTGAGTCATGTGGAGTCAAATTAAAGAGACTTTGTGATAATCATTGATATGACTCTCATGACCTGCACTACGATCCTTTTTTGTCTTTATCTGGCTTCTGCCAGTCTCTCTCTCTCTCTGTGTCTTTTCTCAAGCTCTAGCATCTACAATGGGAAGAGACAGAATGTGGAAAAAAAATCCATGAATTCACATGGTAGGATTTTTAAAGAATTTATTCGTAAATTAGGGTGGAAAATAAGTATTTGGTCACCTCAAACAAGGAAAATCTCTGGCTCTCACAGACCTGTAACGTCTTCTGTA
>NW_005187456.1:856625-862153 GCF_000239375.1 Pundamilia nyererei
AGTGTACCTCTGGTGCAAATTACTGACCTCTGTCATCATTTTAAGTGGGGGAACTTGCACAATCGGTGGCTGACTAAATACTTTTTTGCCCCACTGTATTCATTACAGCATCTCTGCCTAAATGGCTCAAATTATGAGCGCCAACTTCCCGAGACCTCAAACAGAAGCTTCAGCAGCTGAGAGAAGTTTCTCTAAAATTAGGCTCAAGGGTTTAGAAGGTTGTGCCTGTGGATATCAATGAGAACAGACAGGATCACGGTGCACTGATCTTCAAATTTACAAACGCTACCGGCAAAGTTTCAAAGACCCCTTAGGGCACAACAAAGACTTAATGTGTGTGTGTGTGTGTGTGTGTGTGTGTGTGTGTGTGTGTGTGTGTGTGTGTGTGTGTGTGTGTGTGTGTGTGAGGATCTGCGTGTGTTCGCTTACCTCCACAGTCCTCTCCACTGATGTCTTCGCATTGACGGTCGTCACACTCACAGTTTTTGCCATGAACACGACTGTCCCCAGGTGGGTGGCAAGTACACTGTCCACACTGGCACTGACCTAGAAAAATAGAAACGTCTTCTCACATCTGAGCAGTTGTGTTGTGTTTTTAACAGAATAATCTTTCTTTGTCGGAAGTTGTTTATATAATCTTGTTGGGATTTTTTTTCTATTCACTCTGTAATTTTAGGAAACTGATTTGCATACTGGCTTTAGTGTAGAATTTACCTCTGAGATCTAAGTTATCATAGGTGCTAACCTATTCAGACATGGAAGATATATATAATTACTATCAATCATCCTCCGTCTGGAGCTCCATGCAAGATCTTGCCTCATGGAATAAATGGTAAATGGATTGGTTCTTAGAAAGCGCTTTTCTACTCTGCTGGGGCATGTTGTATAAAACATGAGCCATGTTTTATACAACATGCCCTATTAACCCATTCATACGAGCACTTCTATGTAAGTGCTTTCTATCTAACATTCATACAACTTGGAGTTAGCATCTTGCCCAAAGATATTTGGCGTGCAGACTGGAGCAGCCAGGGATTGAACCAGAGTTTGTTAATGATCTGGGCTGTTGAGACCAGCAAGAACACAATTAGTAAAACACTACCCAGTAATGGACTGAAATATGAAAGGTCCCCTTGCTCAATAAAGTACTGTGGCGGAGGTGTGATCCCTGGCTCAGCTGCAGAGGAGGGGTGGTGCAGTGAGCTCAAGGGGCAGTGCCAGGGAGGTTGGAGGGACAGGTGGATGTGATTGTCCTGACAAGGATTTCCCTTTTTCAGTGACGTTGGACACGAAAGGGGAGAGGAGTGTGCAGCTGACTGGAAGTCGGCTGCTGAGTGTGCTGGAAAAAGTATTACTGTGTTCTCAATAAAAAGCTCAAAACGAACGAAAACACAGTGTGTCGGGTCCGAATCCTTTACAGGCACATATACAGGCCTGCCTTAAGTTTGCAAGTAAACATCTAAATAATTCAGAGAGGCTTGGAGAAAGTGCTGTGGTCAGATGAAACCAAAATGGAGCTATTTGGCATCAACTTGGCTTGTCGTGTTTGGAGGAAGAGAAAGGCTGAGTATGACATAAAGCCTAAAGAACACCGCACACCCAGTCAGGCACGGAGGTGGAAACGTTATGCTTTGGGGCTGTTTGCCCAGACCTCTACAACGGAGAGACCAAACAGCCATTTCATAAATGCATGGCACAGCATAGAAGAGCCACCTCGATGGGACAAGACTCGGCTGTCCGTCTGCATCTAAAGGACAAAGGTCACTCTTTCGAGGACACCAATGTTCACATTTTGGACAGAGGAGACACAGACGATTTGAAAGAGGAGTTAAAGAAGCCATCTATGTCCACTGTGAATGACCATCTTTGAACAGAGGGCGGGGCTTACGACACCAACTGTTTTGAGATCCCAGACGCCTTAACGCCCACTCACATCCTGGGCCATTTAACCTCAGTAAATCACATGATAGGGTGGGGCTAGGTTTCACAGTGGGTTCACCCGAAACCTTGGCTGATTGGGACCCACACCCGTTTTCACACCGTGGCTTGTGTGATTAGGTAGAGGATCAATAAGGGGCCCATGACCCTCTTGGGTACACTCCCATAGGGCTTAAAATCTGGGACCGTCAAACAATTGCTCTTAGACGTGAAGAAGCTTCTTGGATAAGAGGTTTCACTTCACAGACATAACCTAAAATATTTAGATAGTTTCTGTAAAGAGGAGCGCACCAAAATTCCATTAAGACGTGTGCAATCCTGGTGACAAATTGGTGTTTCTCCACCAAGTACCAAGCCATGTTTTGTGTGGGGATCAAATACTTATTTTGTTCAATTACATCCAAATCAATTTATAACTTTTAAGCAATGCATTTCTTTCTGCATTTTTGGTTGATATTCTGCCCCCAAACCCCTCCCCTAATTTTAATCAAGCTACCATTAAAATTAGAGAGTTTTTTTTTACATTGGGGCAAAAAAGTATTTAGTCAGCCACCGATTGTGCAAGTTTCCCCACTTAAAATGATGACAGAGGTCAGTAATTTGCACCAGAGGTACACTTCAACTGTGAGAGACAGAATGTGAAAAAAAAATCCATGAATTCACATGGTAGGATTTGTAAAGAATTTATTCGTAAATCAGGGTGGAAAATAAGTATTTGGTCACCTCAAACAAGGAAAATCTCTGGCTCTCACAGACCTGTAACGTCTTCTGTAAGAAGCTTTTCTGTCCCCCACTCGTTACCTGTATGAATGGCACCTGTTTGAACTCATCATCTGTATAAGAGACACCTGTCCACAGCCTCAAACAGTCAGACTCCAAACTCCGCCATGGCCAAGACCAAAGAGCTTTCGAAGGACACCAGGAAAAGTATTGTAGACCTGCACCAGACTGAGAAGAGTGAATCTACAATAGGCAAGCAGCTTGGTGTGAAAAAATCAACTGTGGGAGCAATCATCAGAAAATGGAAGACATACAAGACCACTGATAATCTCCCTCGATCTGGGGCTCCACGCAAGATCTCATCCCGTGGGGTCAAAATGATCATGAGAACGGTGAACAAAGATCCCAGAACCACACGGGGGGACCTGGTGAATGACCTGCAGAGAGCTGGGACCAAAGTAACAAAGGTCACCATCAGTAACACACTACAACGGCAGGGAATCAAATCCCGCAGTGCCAGACGTGTTCCGCTGCTGAAGCCAGTGCATGTCCAGGCCCGTCTGAAGTTTGCCAGAGAGCACATGGATGATACAGCAGAGGATTGGGAGAATGTCATGTGGTCAGATGAAACCAAAGTAGAACTTTTTGGTATAAACTCAACTCGTCGTGTTTGGAGGAAGAAGAATACTGAGTTGCATCCCAAGAACACCATACCTACTGTGAAGCATGGGGGTGGAAACATCATGCTATGGGGCTGTTTTTCTGCCAAGGGGACAGGACGACTGATCCGTGTTAAGGACAGAATGAATGGGGCCATGTATCGTGAGATTTTGAGCCAAAACCTCCTTCCATCAGTGAGAACTTTGAAGATGAAACGAGGCTGGGTCTTCCAACATGACAATGATCCAAAACACACCGCCCGGGCAACAAAGGAGTGGCTCCGTAAGAAGCATTTGAAAGTCCTGGAGTGGCCTAGCCAGTCTCCAGACCTCAACCCCATAGAAAATCTGTGGCGGGAGTTGAAAGTCCGTGTTGCTCGGCGACAGCCCCAAAACATCACTGCTCTCGAGAAGATCTGCATGGAGGAATGGGCCAAAATACCAGCTACTGTGTGTGCAAACCTGGTAAAGACCTATAGTAAACGTTTGACCTCTGTTATTGCCAACAAAGGTTATGTTACAAAGTATTGAGTTGTATTTCTGTTATTGACCAAATACTTATTTTCCACCCTGATTTACGAATAAATTCTTTACAAATGTGGTTTCATGGATTTTTTTTTCACATTCTGTCTCTCACAGTTGAAGTGTACCTCTGGTGCAAATTACTGACCTCTGTCATCATTTTAGGTGGGGGAACTTGCACAATCGGTGGCTGACTAAATACTTTTTTGCCCCACTGTAAGTGGGCAAATTTACAATTTCAGCAGGGGATCACATAATTATTCCCCCCACTGTACAGACGCTTTTCAAGCATCTGCATAAACAGCATGCTAACACAAAACTAGCAAACAATCTAACTGATATTTAAGCTGCGTATATGTCAACCACAGCTAAGCAGCAAGAGCCTGATCTAGAAACAGCGATAAGCAATCAGACTTGTAGCATTGTGGCCCCAATTTCTACTTGTACCTGTTTCTACACTGGGATCACAGTGGCGATTGCTGTGAAGCGCCCTTTGGCCTGGTTTCCAGCTGTGCTGTCAGCTTTGTGTTAAAACAGAAACACTTAAAAGAAATATCATGTGTGTTCTCATTAGAATGAGGATTTGTATCAGTGTGTGGGACCATAGGTAAGATGAAAGTACAGCCGATGTCTGTGGATTTTAAAGAAAACAATAAAAACCTATTTAGTCTGTACCAAATCTTAAAATTAGGTAATTACAATCTAAGATGAATATATTGGGACATGACATCATTTATTTAACAAAAACTAAGCAGAAATGCAGAAGCAGTGTGTGTAAAAACTAAATACACTTTCGGAATTAAGGCTACGTCCACACTAATGCGTTTTCGTTTGAAAACGCATCATTTTCTCTCCGTTCTGGCCTCCCGTCCACACTGAGACGGCGTTTTCCCTCAAGGAAAACGCAGCGTTTTGAAAACGCTCTCGAAAACGCATACATTTTAAAACTGTGCTTTCGCATCACAGTGTGGACAGCAAAAACTGAGACTTTTTGAAAACGATGACACATTTTAGTCATTAGTCTCGACATTTTGCCGCAACGTTTCAACGAGCCGGAAAATAAGGGGCAGACAGAAATGAGGCAGGTCGAATTATCTTGCATTCCAGTACTGGAACGTAAGTGTTTTCGGCCGTTTCAATGTGGACGGACAGCTCTGTGACAACGACTGAAAACGATAGTGTGGACGTCGAGCGTTTTCAGACGAAAACGCCGTTTTCAAATCTATCCGGGCGAGTGTGGACGTAGCCTAGGAGGGAGAGTAGCAGCCTGGTTGGTTTAACCTCTTCAGTTAAAACTGAAAGTCTGCACATTATTCAAAACCCTCTGTAGTTGTCTACAAAATTACACAAACTAAACTCATATAATTCTTCTTACATATATTTACAGTAACTGCATTATGTTTCTTTTTCTTTAAAAATCTACTGTATAATGCAGTAGCAATATTATCAGTTCATCCTAAAAACTTAGTCTTTAATACTTGGCTGTTCTACAGATGAAGGAAAGACACACACACACACACACACACACACACACACACACACACAATTGATGGCTTTTAAAATATTTCCATTCCCCAATGCTGCAGACAAAAGACACTTCAGAAGGGTAACCTGCCCACCAAGAAAAATAATTGCACAAAGGGAATTTCTTGGTGCAATAAAGATTCTTTTTTTTTTTTTTTTTTTTTT